>NC_062220.1:128888265-129236920 GCF_902686445.1 Sciurus carolinensis
ACGTCCTCACCATCAAACAGCTGCAAAGCAGCAATGCTAAGTTTAATCAGAACTGCCTGATATCAGAATTGCATCCATAATTGTTAAAATATCTGTATTTTTTACTATATTCATTTTTCCTCTGGTGACAGCCTTTGTCTTTCTCAGCAGGATGACATTTATCCTCTCCAATCATGGGCACTGTCTTAGAACTTGCTATGATTTGCATTTGATTTGACTGTGTCCCCCAAAAGTTCATGTGCTAGAAGTCTGGTCCTCAGTGGCTGTGTTAAGATGTGGTAGAACCTCTGAGAGGTAGACTTAATGGGAGATGATTAGGACTTGGGGTTGGACACTGCCCTCTGAAGGGATAATATAGTTTTGGTGGGATTCTGATTAGTTCCCATAAAAGTAAGTTGTTATAAAAAGAGTAAGCCTAGTTCATTTGTCTCTCTGGCTTCCTGTTACGCTGTGTGCTCTCTTCCACACATGCTCCTGTCCTTGTGATGCCACTGATAATATATTAAGTCCTTACCACAAACAGATTGGTCCACCTGATCTTGGGATCTCAGCCTCCAAAAATGTGAGCTAAAAAAAATCTCTTTTTTTATAAAATACCTAGCCTTAGGAATTTTGTCATAGCACCCCAAACAGACTAATACAGAACTAGAGACAACTTCTGTAGCTTGGTGATCATAGGAGCAAACCTAGGGAGTGAGATCTTATGGACAAGGCCAGGCTTGCTGAGGCTGGGGTGAGACAAATTCCTTGAGCACAGTGTTTGAGTAGCTCCGGCAGGAAGTCTTGGCAGAGCCAGATGCCAGAAGAGGTGTGAAGAATCACAGTTTTTGATGCCTCCAAGGGGCGTACAGGACTATAGAAGAGGGAGGGGGTCCTGGGCCCTGCTCTTTATAAGCTGAGAGTGACACCTCTGCCCTTCTGAGGAAAGGATCGGGGTCTGATGCTAGACAATAGTTAAGCAAAGGGTGGAGGGCTCCGGCTTAGAGGTTAGCCCAGGTTTGTGACCTCAGCTATAAAATGGGAGATACGACCACCCCCAGGACTGTCGACCACCCCCAGGACTGTCGTGAGAATTAAATGAGAAAAAGGGTGGATGTGACTGCCCTAAGGAAAAAGTCCTTGCTGAGAGTGGCTCTCACAATCACTACTATTTGCAAAGACTCCACTGACAGGATTCCAGGATCCTTTGCTCCCTTTAGGCAACCTCCAGGCATGTTTGATTCTTGGTAGTTCCCCTTGAATAGAACCACTATCATCAGCAGAGCAATCACCTACCTGTGCCCCTTTCAACAAGGGCCATGTAGTAGAGATTGGTATCCCCAGCCAGTCCTGCCTCCACAATGTCCTTGGTAAAATGCAGATCCTAGAACAGGCATGATGGACAAAGACTCAGCTGTTGGCTTCTCCAGTCAATCCGTCTGCACTGCTAGGAGTGCAAGCAGGAGCTAAAAGGTGACATGATCAGCATGTGTGACCTGTCACTCCTCCACCTACCATGTAATCCTCATGAGCAATTGTCACCCATTTCACCAGGCGAGAGACAACCTTGGCCGGGAAGAGGTACTGACAATCGCTGGTAACTGGCACAATGCCATGTTCTAAAAGACAGCAAGACAGGTGGTGTCATATGTGGAGATCAGGTACCATAGCTGGGTATCTAGCTTCTGTCTAGGGCTCTCTGGAGGGCTACGGTAACGCTCCATCTGTCCAGGTACACCTGGCACTCAAGAGAAACAGGCACACCAACATGACCTTCACCCAGAACTACATGCTTAAGGACAGACCCAGCACCAGCATTCACGGTGCTTTATTTTTAATGCAAATGATGGCCAGCAAAACAAACCCTGAGGCCAGAACCAGTTTCTGGGCCTCTGCAGCAATGATTGTTAATTAGATCAAATAGCTGAGAGGGCTGCCTTTTCACAGCTGACCTTGACAGAGGAAACGAATGAAGTGTTCTGTGTCAGTTCCTCTAAGGGAGAAGAGCTGGAAAACTGCTCCAGGGTAAATTCCTGCTGGCAACTCAATAAGCAAATATGCCAACACAGTAAATGCTGTCCTGGATGACAATCATTCAACCTTGGGACAAAACAAACTCAGCAATGCTGATGGGGAGCAAAGCCTAATGGATAGGCAATGCTGCCCTGCAGAGATCAGGGTCCAGGTGGAACCAATGAAATAGCCCACGAGGTGGGGTCTCCTAATGGGTTCTGGAAAAACAATGCCCTTTCTGACAGGGACTCAGAAAGATCTGACACTCCCCCACTGCAAGGGCTATATACTTGGTAAACTCATTAAGTATTTACCAAATGAATAAATTGAAAGTCCCATATGGCTGCCAAATAGGTCAAAGGGTCATTAGAATCACCTAAAAGCTCAGGAGAAAACATAGGGGACTCATGCCACCCTAGGGAGGACCATCTCAGTAGGTCTTGAAAAAGAGATGAGGGCTAGGTGTGGTGGCCTGAAATCCCAGCAGCTCGGGAGGCTGAGGGAGGAGAATCCTGAGTTCCAAGCTGGCCTTAGCAATGGTGAGGTGCTAATAAGCAACTCAGTGAGATCTGTTTCTAAATAAAATATAGGGGCTGGGGAGATAGCTCAGTTGGTAGAGTGCTTGCCTTATAAGCATAAAGCCCTGGGTTCGATCCCCACCACCGGGGGCGGGGAAAAAAAAAAAATCTAAATAAAATACAAAATAGGGCTGGGGATGTGGCTCAGTGGTCTAATGCCCCCAAGTTCAATCCCCCATGCCTCCCCCAGCACCCCCCCCCCCGCCAAAAAAAAAAAAGAAAGAAAAAGAAAAAGAGATGAGGGTGTGGATCAACTGTACAACTGGACTCAAATGAGCTGAAGGTGAGCTCCGTGAAGGCAGGGCTTTGCTGCTTTGAACTTCATTATGCTTGGCACCTGGCATGAAATACTTGTCAAATCACATCATAGTGATGCACAGATCTAGGATGAGCTGCCCTGATCAGTCTGTGAACTTGTGCCACTCAAAGGCTTTGAACCTCTTCTGGGGAGGCTGGACAGCCCCCTCATGGCCGCAGGGAGCTCAGACCTCTGCCTAGATGGGCCTGTAGCTCTTCCCAATGGCCCTGACAACATCCCTGCTGAGTAAAGCCAGAAATCCAGGTCTCTTTGATTAGCCATCAGGATTTAAGAATTCTGACTGAGAGTTTGTCTGGTGTTGTCTGAGTGGCCGTTAGGCCCCAGCCCCAACAGTGACTTACCCAGGGATGCAAACTGTTTGTGGAGGGCCAGACGGGACTGCACCCTGGTCTTCAGCAGTTTCATGGTGGTTTCCATGTGGCTAGCACTCAGGGAGTGGTCAGCGATCACTGTGTGCTGTGAATGACAGTGAGAGGCACACACCTGAGAGCTCCCCCACTACCCCCACTCTCCTAGGATTTGCCATCCTGCACAGCCTGAGCCACCCATGCCCCAAGGTGGATGCCACTTAGGAATGGTAGAGTTTACCCACTATGACAGGCTACACATTGAGCCCTCACAGGAAAAACACAAATTGCTGAGCTGTCAAGAGGCCGTGGCCAGCTTCTGCGAAAAGGCAGGTTTCTGCTAAGGTGCTAAGGTGCCTGCTCCCCTGGGATTCTGTCCATGCCTTGCTTTTGGCATCCTTGCATGCAAAACAGGGTGCAGAACCTGCAGTCATGCTGTACCCAGAGGAAGAATCCAAGTTACCTTTGTTTAGAAAGCTACTAGGCTCAGAGAGGGCAAAAGGCACTTTAGTAGAACAACTGAGAACAAATAAAACCAAATTAAAAAAAAAAAAACAAAAAAAAAACTCCTCTGCCTATTGTTTAAAATGGAGAAATGTTTAAATTAATTATGACCCATCAATACTATAAAACTGCTATTTAAAAACTGCAAAAAAAAAAAAAAAAAAAAAAAAAAAAAAAAAAAGGGCACTTTAATGCTTATAGCCCCAGACATTTGAGTGTCCTGGGTAGATGGAGAAGAGCTCACAGTCCCAAGTAAAGACATTCTGTTAGAATGAAGCCCCAAAGGCCACCAGAAGCCTTTCTGGAATCTATACAGGAGATACAGAGCCCATTGGCCAAGGAGACAGGGTGAGTGTACACACCTGGGGCTGCTCTTTGGGGAAGTGGAGGCCACCCAGCTTCTGTACCCACAAATAGGGGTGACCCAGATCAAGTACATAGTCTCTCAAAGTCAGGATGCTAGAGAAAAGAACACAGAATAAAACAATTTAGTCAATTCTGTTGTAGTCCCTGGATACAGCCTTCTCCCACCCTCCCATGTCCTGCAGACAGGTGGATTTCACAGGCTCAACTGTGCTCACAGCCAGGCAGCCCACAAAGCCCTTAACTCCGTCAGCTCCTTACTGGGAATTTTGTCTCTCACATTACTTTCTTCTTTTTCCCCCTGCAGCTTTCAAGTCATAAGCAAATAAAAATTTTAACCCTCAGAGAATTAAAATGTTATACATGGACTAGGGGTGAGAGTGTGATCCCCAGCACACCAAAAAAAACCCAACAAAACAAAATCAAACAAAAACACTACACAATCATAATGTATCATGTGTTTTTTTGTTATTGTTGTTTGTTTTTTTAGTACTGGAAATTGAACCCAGGGGTTCTTAACCACTGAGGCACATCCCCAGTCCTATATTGTTTTACTTTGAAACAAGGTCTCATTAAGTTTCTTAGGGCCTCACTAAGTTGCCAAGGCTGGCCTTGAACTTATGATCCTCCTGCCTCAGCCTCCCAAGTTGCTGTGATTATAGGTATGAGTCACCACACCTGGCTGTATCATGGGTTCTTTCAGTTTGTTTTTGTGGTGCTGGGGATTGAACTCAGGGCCTTGTGCATGTTAGGCAATCATGGGAAGCTATACCCGTACCCCTTATTATAAGTTTTTATGTTCTCTAAATTTTTAAAAAAATATTTTATTTAGTTGTAGATGGGCACAATACCTTTATTTTATTTACTTATTTTTATGTGGTGCTGAGGATTGAATCCAGTGTCTCACACATGCTGGGCAAGTGCTCTGCCACTGAGCTACAGCTCCAGTCCCATCTAAATTTTGATCCTTACACACTTCAACTTTTCTATGACATTCCTTTGCCTTAAATGCAAGAAAAGACAGTGTTCCCTCCTGTCCTGGGGTCTTCCTTGTCCTCTGGGTGGCTGCTGGCCCTAAAAAATATCCATCATGGGCTTGAGCCACCAGAAACACTCAGCAGTGGAGAGGCTGGGAGAGAACAAGATGCTGCAGACTCACCCAACTTTATCAAACTGATACTGATTGGCTGGATTCGGAGTTTTCTTCCCATGATCCCCAGGATACAAACAGCTCAGGACAGAGTCAGGAGATAGCAAGTCCCTGCAAAAGTGAAAAGAGGCTGCAGTGAGAATGCCAGCCAACATCTTGCCTTGAGGTAGACCTGGGCATTTGGAAGTGCTTTCTGTGGGGCAAACCTTTTATGGGTTGAAGTTACTGGATTCCCACAACCCTGTGAGGTAAGGAGAAATATTATTCCCATTCTGAAAGATATGACTTCTCCAAGCTTATGCTGCTTGTAAGTGCAGGAGCCAGGGTTTGCACAATCTGGTCAAAAGGAGTAGTTTCTTTCTTTCTTTTTTTTGGTATCAGGGATTGAACCTAAGAGTGCTTAGCCACTTAGCCACATCCCCAACTCCTTTTGAGACAGGGTCCCACTAGGTTGCTTAAAGCCTGGCTAAGTTGGTGAGGCTGGCTTCAATCCTCCGATCCTCCTGCCTCAGCCTTCTAAACCACTCGTATTACAGGAATGCACTACCACCCCTAGATAAGAGTGATATTTTTAATCACCAAGTCTTTTTTAGAAACCTATCCTTTCAAGAACTGTATGCTGGCAGGGCCTTAACTCTGGAGGAGCAAACCTGCATCACACTAGCAATAATTATAGTAATAATAATTTCTTTTGTTTACATGTGAAATTAGGTTTTCTGTTTTTCTGTGGTGCTAGGGATAAAACCCAGGGCTTTACTCATGTCAGGTAATCATTCAACCACCAAACTACATCCCAGACCTACGTGTTTATTTATATATATAAACAGTGTGTATTTATGGGGTTCAGAGTGATAATTTGATATATGCACACAATGTATAATGATCAAATCAGGGTAGTTAGCATTTCCACCTCCTTAAATGTTTATCATTTCTTTGTGTTGGGAACCTTCAAGCTCCTCTCTTCTAGTTCTTTATAAAATATAGTAAGTTATCATTCTACTATGCTGTAGAATATTAGAACTTATTCCTCCTATGTATTTTGGAACTTGTTATCCAATTTCCCTCCATCCTCCCTCCCCCTAATAATATCTAGTAAAATATAACAATTTCTAGTATAATAATAGAAATAAATATTATTTTCACAAAGCACAATAAATTCCTTTTCATCCCAGAGAGAAAAAGTATAGAGCTTTGGTGCACTCTCACTTTGACTAAATCTCATGATAATCACAGAAAAAGCCCTCCTTTAAGTTCCCAGAAAAAGATAATATTACATGTGCCAGAGACAAGGTGACCCAATGCCATAAGCAGAGAAAGACAGTTTCACTGTTGCCACCCACCTAAGATGGTTAGGGCACAGCATGTAATTCAATGTGACAAGCAAGAAGAGATGGTGCGGGGATAATGTAGTAATTTTTATCACAAAGGACAACAAGGTCATTCTTTTCTTGAACCTACAGGGGTTCTCCTTCATCTTTCTAAGGACAGCATCAGGAGCTACTCAAGTGGGACATGCTAACCATCCTCCTGAGTTGCAGGGCACTTTGGCTTCAGAATACCTTTAGAAACATAACATCAGGACAGACAGCTTCTGGCTCTTCACTGTTCTCTGTCTCACATGGAGAATTGACTAGAAAATTAAGTTTTTTTTTTTTTTTTTTTGGTACTGGGGATTAAACCCAGGGGTGCTTAAAAACTGGGTCATATCCCTAGACCTTTTTATTTTGAGACAGGGTTGCTAAGTTGCTTAGAGCCTCAATGAATTACTGAGGCTGGCTATGAACTTGCTATCCTCCTGCCTCAGTCTCCTGAGCCCCTGGTCTTATAGGCATGCGCCACTGCACCCGATTAAGTTTTTCCGTCTTTTAACCAGTGTTTATAATAGACCAAATCAACCCAAATAAAACAAAACAGCTAAAAGTACATGTCAAAGTCCCCTGCCCCACCAGTACTGAGGATTAAACCTGGGGCATCATAATATCTCATCATGCTAGGCAAGTGCTCTACCAACTGAGCTATACACCTTTTTATTTTATTTTGAGAGCGTGTCTAAATTTCCCAGGTTGGCTTTGAATCTGTAATCCTCCTGTTTCAGTCTCCTGAATGGCTAGGATTACAGACATATGCCACCATGCTGGGCATGACGGGGTTTTTTGGTCGTTGTTGTTTTTGTAGTATTGGGGACTGAATTCAGGGTTACTCTTCCATTGAGTTATAACCCAGCCCTTTTTATTTTAGACAGTCTTACTAAGTTGCTCAGGCTAGTCTCAAACTTGTAATCCTGCCTCAGCCTCCTGAGTCACTGGAATTACAGGTATGTGCCACTGTGTTGTAAAATGTTATGAAAAGGGATTAAAAAACCTTAGAAAGCTGGGCATGGTGGTGCATGCCTGTAATCCCAGTGATTCAGGAGGTTGAAGTAGGAGGATTGCAAGTTCAAAGTCAGCCTCAGAAACTCAGTGAGGCCCTAAGCAACTCAGTGAGACCCTGTCTCTAACAAAACATAAAAAAGGCTGGGGCTGTGGTGTGGTGGTTAAGTGCCCGGGGTTCAAATCCTGGTACCAAAGGAAAAAAAAAAAAAAAAAAACCCACAAAAAACAAAAAAAACCCCCAACCTTAGAAAAGTAAAAATAAAGAGTAAGAATAGTTTAATGGGGCTGGAGTTGTAGCTTAGTAGTGGAGTCAATGCTTAGCACATATGAAGCCCTGAGCTCACTCCCCAACATCCAAAACAAAAAATAGGAAAGGCAAAGAAGAAAGTGGATAATGACAAATCAGCTGTCATTTACCAAATACCTCATCTATGCTAAGCACATGACCTGCCTTTTCACTAGGGCCTTAGTGGAGGGGATATTATAATTAATGACCAGAGTGAAGAAACAGACTTTGAGGTCAGACATACAGCTTAGTGAGAAACTGGTATGAAGCATAAAATTAAGCCAGTCCACAGCCTGTCGTTAGCATGTTGGGTATCCTGGAAATAATCAAGCAGACTGTTCCTGACGAGAGCAATGGTGACACACTTGTAACCCCAGAGACTGGGGAGGCTAAGGCAGGAGTCTGAGGTCAGCTCAGCAACTTAGTGAGACCCTGTCTCAAAACAAAACTAAAAAATGGCTGGGGATATATCTCAGTGGTAGAATGCCCCTGGGTTAAATCTCCAGTTCCACATACAGAAAAAGCTTCACCCCGATCCAGGGAGCACTAGAGCTGCTCACTAAACCAAGAACCCTAGTCGAGTGGTGTTAAGTGGGCACTTGGCAGCAAGTCCTGGGCTCCCTCTGCTGGGAACAGGGTAAATTTCATTCACAGTGTCCCTAGGTAGTCCAACACTTTTTTTTTTCCCCCACCAGGGGTACTTAACCACTGAACTCCATCCCCAGCCCTTTTTATTTTTTGAGACGGGGTCTTGCTAAGTTGCTTAGGGTCTCGCTAAGTTGCTGAAGCTATTTTTGAACTTGCGATCCTCCTGCCTCAGGCTCCTGAGTCGCTGGGATTACAGGCGTGCACCCAGCCCAACAACACTCTAAATGCAGAGAATGCTGAGGCCTAAAGGGTTGTGGGCTCTAAGTACAGGGACTAAAGGAGACACCCTGAAAAATGAAATAAAAATAAATGTATATGCGAACAAATAAAAAGAGGAGTCACCCTATCATCAAGCAGAATGGGAAGGGTGGGAAGAGCCCCACTCTACCAGGTGCCAAACTTGTACCCCTGATATGGGCAGGGCCAGGAGTACTGGGCTAGGGTGGTGTTTTTGTTCAGTGGAAGCTAGTCCATCCCCAGGCTGGCCCTCTTCATCCTTCCTTCTTCCCATACTTGGCTGTAGAACAAGACTAACAAAATCAGGTGAATCCTGGGGATGCTCATTATTATGCCTCTGCTCACTCTCCTCAAAACCTCCTCTGGGATGCTTCAGTTCTCCACCCACCACCTAAGTAAGGACAAACCTGGGGACTGAGATGAAATGTTCAACAAAAATCCCAGCACCTTGGGATAGAAAGGAGAAAAGAAAGACTGGCCTAATTTGTCAACCTGGTCATGACTGCCAAATCTCATTTTTGCATTCACATGCTTTCCACTGGTTCAAGAAGCTGGTGGCTCTGCCCTACTCACTTAATTTGCAAATATGCTGTTGGCTTTTATCATCTGCTGTGTAGTAAGAGGACTTCACTAATACAAGTCAGAGAGCACTTTCTAAATCCCAGTGAGGTGCCAGGACTCCTAGGCCACAGGGACAGGACAACAGAAATCAAAGTAGCAGTGGGCCTCTTCAGGGTCAGAGGGGGAGAAATGAAGAGTAGCCCCCAGGCTGTCATCACACCCACCTCACACCCCAAACCCACAGCACCTGCCTCGTACCCTGCACTGATGGGGGTGATCAGCTCCGTGGCAGTTGTCACTTTGGCTTTCACTGTCATGATGTTGAGGTTCATGAGGTAGTAGAAAGTCAGGTGAAGCACGCTGTCATCTGGAAGGGAGGAAGAAAAGAAGGGATCATTTCTGAGTCTAACAGAGCTGAGTCTGTAGTATAGCAAAGAAGAAATTCAAAGAGGCTTTCTAATCTTTTACCATGAAAACAAAAATGCAATAGCAATACGATGTGGAGTCAAAAAGAGTAGTTGCCTACAAATTCTTTTCTATTCTTCCCTTCAAAAGGAGGAGGAGCTTCACTGCCTGGCCCTTGAGTATAGGTTGGACTTGATGATTCTGCTTCTAACAAATACAATAGTGGAAGCCAAGGTATCGAGGTGACATCATTAGTAATGAGACCCAGTGATACCATGTACCCCTGATGTGAGGTGATAATGACCACATATTTTCTACTCTTTCCCCAATTCCATAAGTTCAGTCTAATCAAGAACATAAAAGAAAAAAAGAAAAGAATGAGGAACTGTAAGCTGGGCACGGTGGTGCACATCTGTAATCCCAGTGGCTCGGGAGGCTGAGACAGGAGGATCAAGAGTTTAAAGTCAGCCTTAGCAAAAGCGAGGCCCTAAGCAACTCAGTGAGACCCTGTCTCTAAATAAAATACAAAACAGGGTTGGGGATGTGGCTCAGTGGCTGAGTGCCCCTGAGTTCAATCCCCCAGTACCAAAAAAAAAAAAAAAAAAGAATGAGGAGCTGTCACTGCCTAAAGAAGTATGACAACTAAATGTAATGTGGTATCCTGGCTTGGGTTCTGAAACAGAAAAAAGGACATTAGTAGGAAAATTACAGAATTCTGAAAAGTGAACACTCAATTTATAATAATGTCAAAATAAAAAGACTTGTAGTTAATAGTATTAAACCAATGAAATTAACACTGGTTTTGATCACTATACTGTGGTTAATTAAGATGCTAACATCAGGGGAAGCTGGATGAAGAGTAGGTGGGAAGCCTGGGGTGTAGCTCCTGGCAGAGTACATGCTTAGCATGCACAAGGTGCTGGGTTCAATCCCCAGTACCCCAAATCCCCACCTCAAAAAAAACGAAAGTATATGGGAACATTTATATATTATCTTTACAACTCTCACAATTCTACAACTACCTCAAAATAAAAAATTTTAAAAATGAAGGGCAAAGAGAGGACCATTCTACAGAGCATTCTGTCATTTTTGTACAAAATAAAGGGGTAGAGGATAAATACACAGTTTCATAAAAGCTTCCAGATGCACAGAATGTTTCTAGAAAATGGATAAGAAATCTGTATCAATGGTGGTCCTTGGAGGTAACACCAAGGATTAGCATCTGAGAGCCTGGGCAAGAAGGAAACATTTCACTGTTAACTCTTACACTGCCAGAATACTTTATCATGTTCTACTTTTTCCACACAAAACCAGTTTCAAAACATTCTCTGCAGAATACCAAGTTCTAAATACATATTTACTAAATTAAACATGTTGGTTGTATTCAAAATCTGCATACTCTTGCAACTTATTTGGATTTAGCATGTCAAATTCAGAGAGGGGTGTAGTTTTATCTTGTGTCTCTTTTATGTGTGTGTGGGGGGGGGTACCAGGGATTAAACTCAGGTACTCAACCATGGAGCCACATCTCCAGTCCTAAATTTTTTTTTTTTTTTTTAATGTGGTGCTGGGGATTGAACCCAAGGCCTTATGCATGCAAGGCAAGTACTCTACCAACTGAACTATATCCCCAGCTCCCCAGCCCTATTTTGTATTTTACTTAGATACAGTGTCTCACTGAATTGCTTTGCACCTTGCTTTTGCTGAGGCTGGCTTGGAACTCAAGATTCTCCTGCCTCAGACTCCCAAGCAGCTGGAATTACAGGCATGTGCCACCACACCTGGCTTGCCTCTCTTATATGTTTGGAATTTTGTTGGCTGTATTGTTATGGTTAAGACTTAAAAAAAAAAAAAAAAATCAAACAATGAAAGCAAAACAAAGAGGAAAAACAGAAATAGGAGACCAAAATAATTTTCAGGGCAGAGGGGCTCCTGGCTTGCTGGATCCCTGCATTTACAGTAGTCCACAATTTATGGGATTCCCCCAGGATGAGGAGAGTGCAACCAGACCTTTGCACTTCAGGTCAAGCATGACGGATAGCGGGTGCCTCTTCAGCATTTCCTTGCGCTTGTCATCCAACTGAACCCCCAGGGTGGGTCGCCGCCGTTTCTGGACAAAGGAATGAACAGAATCAATGAGCACTGATCATAGATACCTCTCCCTTCCTCCTCCCTCCTGGACCTGCTGCCTCAGTTCCTAAGGCTGCCCAGCTCCCCTTCCCAGCAGCCCTGTCTTCAATCATCTTTCTTCTGCTTTTGGGGAGAATGGCACCCCGACAAGAAGAAAGGATGCTCACCGTGGTCTGCTCCTCCTCAGCATCTGAGTCACTCTCATCATCTGCAGTCACACAGAGAAGGAAGTGAGAGGTGAGAGGCCTCCAGAGGCTCTCTGAAGCCCCTCAACCAAGAAGGACCAAGGGACCCAGACTCTGTGTATGTGCTTCTTATTCAGTATAAAAAACATGGTGATGAAAAAAAAAAAAAAAAGGTTCATAATCTTATCACCCCTGTTTTCTACAGGGCTTTTAAATGTCATTTCTATGGAGCAGAAGCACATTTCCCTGGGGCGGTGATAGCAATATCAATACAATAATAACAACTATTCAAATAATCAAGAGTTGTTGCTATGGTGCCAAGGATGATGCTAAGGGCCTTGCAACCATTACTTCCTCACCTAATCCACATGCCTACATGAGGCTACGATAAGTAAATTGAGGCTCAAAAAATGTTAAATACCTTCCCTAGGGTCAGTGAGCTAGTGAATGGCAGGGCTGAAATCCAAAGGCAGCACTGTTGAGTCTAGGAACTGAGCTCTCCTCTGTCTACCCCAAACACTGACATTATTATCAAGTTTCCTGCTACAAAGAACCAGTCCAGCTAATTCTCAAAGGACTAGGAATGCCCTTGGGTGGTAATTTGGGTGTCCCTTGGGAGGGGGGCCATCCCCACCACTATGTTACCTTGGGAGTCCTCGGGAGGCTTGAACAGAGCCTTGGCCTCGTCCACGCTGCCTTCAATAGCCACAGACAAAGTCTTATCTGGGGGCAAGAAAAAGTTTCATGGGCAAGCTGCTGGGAAGGGCACCAAGCAATGTAGGCAAGTCACCTCAGGGGCTGCATGTCTTCCGCTTCTGCCCCAGTTTCTCACTAACTGGGGGTGGAGGGCAAAAGCCCTTTTTCTCCACATGGAGATCTTTTCTCCATCATTTACCAAGTACACCAAACTTAAAGTGCAGATTCCAGACAATCATCCCAAGACTAATGGTGAATGCCTCTCTGTTTAGGCTAACACCAAGGCACAGATACTCAAACTCAGGCTAAAGCCCCATGGAACTCTTCAGTCAACTGTGCTGCAAGTCCGCATCAAAAAGTTCACACCTGCCAGGCAGGTGCAGTGGCGCACACCTGCAATCCCAGCAGCTGGGGAGGCTGAGGCAGGAGGACCACAAGTTCAAAACCAGGCTGAGCAACTTAGTGAGGCCCTAAGCAATTCAGCAAGACCCTGACTCTAAATAAAATATTAAAAAGGGCTGGGGATGTGGCTGAGGGGTTAAGTGCCCCTGTGTTCAATCCCCTGTAACAAAAACAACAACGACAAAACAAATACAAATAAAACCAGTCCATACCTGTCTACATCCCAGAAATAACAGCTCTCACCTAAGTGCTTACTCTCTTCTGCATGACACCAAGCACCTCGCTAGCATCATTTCATTTAACTGGGAGGCAGGAGAGTAAGTAGGGATTTGGATGCTATAGTCTGGTCCCACACCTAGGTCCCTCTTCCTCCAATGCCCAGACACATGGCCTAGAAAGTTAAATCACTGCTCTGAGTCTCAGATTTAGGGATTTGATAAATAGTATCTTCCCTATTGAATGGTGAAAACTATTTATAATTTTAATCATAAAATTATTTTTAAGCTGGGCGTGGTGGCGCATGTGTGTAATCCCAGTGTCGTGAGAGGCTGAGACAGGAGGATCACAAGTTCAAAGCCAGCCTCAGCAACTTAGTGAGACCCGAGCAACTCAGTGAGACCCTGTCTCTAAATAAAATATAAAAAAAGGACTAGGGATGTGGCTCAGTAGTTAAGCACCCCTGGGTTTAATCCCTGGGACCAAAAACAAATAAACAAAAAAATTTTTTTAAAAAACTCAGTTTTGAGGCTGGGGATATAGCTTTGCAGGACAGGGCTCACCTAGCATATGTGAGGCCCTGGGTTCTAACCCCAACATGGTCAAAAACAAAAAAAAGTGTTTTTGATGAAACTGAGTATGTGAGGAAGGGATTAAAAAAAGAGAGAGAGAGAGAAAGAAGTTTGTTTTTTTTTTTTGGGTGCTGGGGATCAAACCCAGGGCCTTGTGCTTACAAGGCAAGCACTCTACCGATTGAGCTATCTCCCCAGCCCCAAGAAGTTTTATTTTTATCTAATTTTTAAAAAATATTCTTTTTTAGATGTTGATGGACCTTTATTTTATTCATTCATTTACATGTGGTGCTGAGAATTGAATCCAGTGCCTAACCACATGCTAGGCAAGTGCTCTACCACTGAGCCACAATCCCAGCCCCACAAAAATGAAGTTTTTAATCTTCATAACAACCCTGTAGGAAGTTGTTATTCAACCCTATTATAGGAGAAATAATATTATTTTAACTATTTTGATATAAGAAACTTAAGGTTCAGAGAAGTTGGAAACCACAGCCAGGAAGTAGATAAACCAGGATCAGCTTCGTTCAACTCTAGCTCTAGCCTAGTCTCTCAAGGCTGAGTTAACAGCTTGTTCCACATACCTGGCCTGAGGTCTACTGAGTGACTCCTTGGGTCCTCTTTGTGGAACTCTGGGGGCCTAGTGTTATGAAGTTGGGCCTCCTTCCCTTTTTTTTTTTTTTTTGTGTGTGTGTGTGGTGTTGGGGATCAGACCCAGGGCTTGAGCTATATCTCCAGACCCTCCTCCATCCTTAAGGGTGCAGAAAGTCACATAAGTCTGAAACAGTTTGTCCAGCTGCAAACTCCCCCAACGTAGCAGACTACTGTCTTATCTCTGACAACCACATACAAACCATTACACCCCACCCCAAATAAACTGGTTAACTCCCATCAAGCAATGGCAAATGCCAGAGTATTTCTTTTTAAAAATTCTTAGTGGTACTGGAGATTGAACCCAGGGCCTCACACAAGCTAGGCAAGTGCTCCACCACTGAGTCACATCCCCAGTCCCAGAATGGTTGTTTATACTTGAATTCCATGGGGGGGAATGGGAGTGAAAACAATATGAATTTTAATCACAAAAGAAAAGAAAATTACTCACCCTGTCTAGGGGGCTGGGAGGAGGATTTCATATGAGCTGATGATGGAAACAGGAGGGAGAACAAAGGGGAGGGAGAAGATGAGAAGGACCAGGAAGACACAAGAAGAGAGACAGTAATGTGTTGGCGCCCATGGCTGGGAGGAGAGGCATGCACTGGTGCAATATAAGTCTGTCTGATGCAATGGGGTGGGATGGGGTGAGGTAGAAAAGTTTAGGCGCTGAGTGGAGGCTGCATTAGGGCAAATGCAAACATTTTCAAAACCTTAGCAGAGTCCCAGGCTGCACGTAAGCATAATGAGGACGCATCTTCCCACCTGGTAATCCACCGTAAGGACATGCAGCCTGTTTTGAAGCATAGCGGAAGCCTGGGAGAGCTGACTGGGAATTGTCTTCACCAAGCGCCACCCTTCACCACCACCCGAAGCAGAACAGGAGGCACCAATCTACCTGCCAAGCGTGCCTTGATAGAGTGAGCACCTGGGAGCCCAAACAGGCTGTCTGGGCACTGCCTGGGCCTGCATCCAGACAGGCTTATGAAAATTTCAAAGCCATCCATTCTGAAATGCCCATTAGGTTAGTCCAGCCTCAGGTCAGCTGGTCAAAGCAGCCATGCTGGGTGGTGCAGAGGGAAGGCAGCATCTGTCACCTGAGTGCTTCTGGCAAGGTTGGGGAGCTCCTTGGCAGGCAGTACTTCCAAATGACTCAATAGGCCATGGCTGCTCCTCCCATAGCCCTCCTCCTCATCCAGCCCCCATACTCACCACAGGCCTGCCCATATGCAGTAGCCTGGACAAAGAGTACGTAGAGGGGAGGCGGCAGGTGCCTAGCTGTCTCATACTGCTTGTGAGCCTGGTCAAATGGCATGAACAAGTACTCCTGCACCGGGAGGGAAGCCTGTGTGCAACAAAAAGAGGGTTTTTGTTTTTGACTTTTTTAGCCTACCCACATAGGAACACGCGGTTACTTTGTGACTGACTGTAGTTTGGGTACCAGGGACTGAACCCAGGGAAGCTCCACCACTGAGTTACATCCCCATTTCTTTCAAATTTTTATTGTGAGACAGTCTTGCTAAGTCTAAATTACCCAAGCTAGACATGAACTTGCCTCAGCTGCCTCAGCTTCCCAAGTAGCTGGGATTGTAGGTGTGCAGCATTGGGCCCACTGTATGTAGATTTTCTTTTTTTGTTTTTTTGTTTGTACTGGGGATTAAACCCAGAGACATCTTTACCACTAAATTAAATCCCCAGCCCTTTCTTATTTTGTGACAGGGTCTCACTAATTTGCTTAGGGCCACACTACCTTGCTGAGGCCGGCCTTGAACTTGTGATTCTCTTGCCTCAGCCTCCCAAGTCACTGGGACTACAGGTGTGTGCCACTGTACCTGGCCTGTACACAGTGTTTTATTCACAAAATGATACATGATAGACTAAAAGAATGTATAGGTGGAGAAAAGGTCACAGAACTGAATCAACTGTATTTTTTATACCAGTCAGAGAACAAAAATGAAATCATAAAAATATCCCATTTCCAATAGCACCAGGAAAACATCAAGGGGCTGGGAGAACAGCTCAGTGGTGGAGTGCCTGCCTGGCAGGAGTAGGGTCCTGGGTTTGAGCCCAAGCACCACCCAAAAAACGAACCAAACAAATAAACAAACTGTCATGTTCAACATCACTTGTGCCCAGACAAAAGGAAAATTAAAACAATAATGAGATACCCTCCAGAACAATATCACACTGTTGGCAAGGATGTGGAGCAATCAGAACTTTCTTATGGTGCTGGCAGGACTTTCTGTAAATCAGTATGATCGCTTTTGAAAACCGATTTCACATTTACCAAAGCTAAATATATGCACGGCCATATTCTATATGACTCAGCAATTTCATTCCTCAGTATAGTCAACAGAAATGTCTACACAGGTGCACCAAAGGACACATGTAAGAATGCTCACAGCAGCATTATTTACAAGAGCCCCAAACTGGAAATAACCAAAATCAAATACTAAACAACAATGAAAATAGATGAAATGGTACTCACAATAGCACAAACTACTATGAGTACTATTCATCTTTTTTAAAAACTTTTTTAGTTGCTGATGAATTTTTTTTATTTATTTATATGTGATGCTGAGAATCGAACCCAGTGCCTCACACACAGACTGAGATACAACGCAGTTCACTATTTATCTTTTAAAAGATAAATTTTACAAACATACTAATGAGCAAAAAAAGTCAGACACAAAAGAGTATATACAATTCTATTTGCATGAAGTTCAAAAGGAGACAAAACTAACCTATGTTAGAAGTTGAGATACTGGCTGGGGTTGTAGCTCAGAGGTAGAGCACTTGCCTAGCATGTGTGAGGTACTGGGTTTGATCCTCGGTACTACCTAAAAATAAATAAATCAAATAAAGGTATTATGTACATCTACAACTAAAAAAATATTTAAAAACATAAAGAAGTTGAGATAATAGTTATGAGTGGTAGATCGTTTCTGGGAGTGGGAATAAAGAACTCTAGAAAATTGGAAAATTCTCTCTTGAATTTGGGTGGCTATATAGATGAGTTTGCTCAGTGAATATTCATTCATTCAGCTGTACACTTATAAGTTGCACGCTTTTCTATTATTTTGGTGCTAGGGAATAAACCCAGGGCTTTGTGCATGCTAAGCATTCACTCTACCACTGAGCTGAACCCCCAACCCTATAAAATTATTATTACATTTTGAGATATGAGGCTCACTATGCTGCCCAAACTGGTCTCAAACTCATAAGCTCAAGTGATCCTTCTGCCTCTGCCTCCCCAGGAGTTTGAAAAACAAACATGCATCACTGCACCAATTATTGTTTAAAGTAACATATGTATGTTATATCAGAAAGTTGTAGGCAACTTTATAAAGCAAAACCTCCCAGTTTACAACCCCCAAAGGTAACTGTTAATGTTTTGTATAAATACAGACTCTTTCTTCTAAGCATACATAAAACACATACACACTTATAGATCCACACAGATTCTTTGTGAATCAAAATATATAAATGAGATCATGTTCTACAACTTGCATTTTTTCCTCTTAATACTAATAATAGATCTCCTTCCTGTCCAGTTATTCTGTACACCATTCCATACTTCAATCACAGCTATAAGGCCATACTACATGCCAGGTATGGTAGCATACACCTGTAATCCCTGCAACTTGGGAGACTGAGCCAGGAGGATCACAAGTTTGAGGCCAGCCTCAGCAACTTAGCAAAGCCCTAAGCAACTTACTGGGGGAGGGAGTGGTGAGTGGGGGTTGTGGTTCAGTGGTTAAGTGGCCCTGGGTTCAAATCACTGATACAAAAAAAAAAAAAAAAAAAAGAAAGGCTATACTGCATAAAAAATTATTTAACCTAGATCCTATTTACAGTGTCCAGTTAACTGAAGAAAATTTAACTATATAGAGGATTTGGAGTGTTGAGTACAACCAAATCTTTTCATTTCCATTTTCTTTTACTCTTTCTCTTGTTATTTAGTGCTACTGGAGAATATTTTGTTAACAACTCTAATTCTATGCTTACAGTTGAAGGGAGGAAATGAAGACCTTGCCAAGTCCTAGAAAAGTGAATTTATAATTTCTCTAGGGCCCTTTTACAAAGTTCCTCCGTATTAGCCATTTATCCTGCTTCATAAAACCATAAGGATTTTTAGAACAAATCTAGCTTTACAATGCAAACAAAAATCAGGTCACCTATATAGAAAGACTTCTATTTTATAGGTAAAGTGGGAGCTTTTCCTAAGGTACATAATGGATTTCAAATGAGTCAAGTTCTTTTCAGAGGAAGCAGATCTGCTGAGCAGTCTGCCCTGAGGTCTCCTCAGCAAGATGTAACAGACATCCACAGGAAGCATGTTTAGATGACCTGAGATAGGACGGGGATGTAGTTCAGTGGTAGAGCACTTGCCTAGTGCGCATGAAATCCTGGGTTAAAAAAAAAGGTTCCTAGAGACTGTAGGGGTAATGGGGACCAAGGAGGGAGGTTAACTGAATTTGTACAATCTGAAAAACTATGTGACATAGACAGGTTTCTAGATAAAAAGAAAATGCCCATTGCACGTGCATATATGTTCCTGAAGCCATCTGGTCAGCACTTCTTTCTTTTTTTTTTTTTTTGCAGTGCTGGGAATTAAACCCAATGTCTCATGCACACCAGGCAAATGCTCAACCACTGAGTTACACCATAACCCCTGGCCAGCGCTTCTTTACTGCACAACACAAGCTTGTTGTACAACCAGGGAGGAAAGCAGACAAGACCATTCATATATTGTACTCAGATTAGGGTAAAACCTGGCAAAGCCCAAAGGTAACATGGCTTCTGGCGGCCTCTGGGCAATAGTAAAGGTAAAGCAAACGGCTGGCAATCCTCACCTGCATGATGCTGTTGAGGCGAGGCTGAAGGCTGCTCAGATATTCCTTCTTCACCTCAATCTCCTTAAGAATCTTCTCCTTGTTGGACAGGCACTCTCGGTACTTCTCGGCCAGCCTGAGAGGGGAAACAACATGGTCACCTGATGCCTTGAAGGGACATCTCAACAATTAATCTAGGTCTAAAAATATGGTATAAATATTTTTTCATACTGGAATTTTCATAGTTGCTTCTCTCCTGTTGACATTTTCCCCTTTCATAATCTGTACAAGAATTCTAGGGCTTTTGATTGGCACATCTTAGGAAGGCCCTAAAGCAAGATCCTGCCTCAAAATAAAAAAATAAAAATAAAAAGGGGATGTAGCTTAGTGCCAAAGTGCCCCTGGATTCAATTCCCACTACCAAAAGAAAAAAGAAGAAAAGTTACTTTAATGGTCAGGTGTGGTGGATTCTGCCTGTACTTCCAGCTAATCAGAGGACTGAGGCAGGAGGATCACTTGAGCCCACAAGTTGGGATTAGCCTGAGAAACACAGTGAGACTCCATCTCAAAAAAAAAAAAAAAAAAAAAAAAAATCACTCCAACTTTCTATTAATAGCCTTATGCAAATACAATATTACCCATGATGAGGTTGATCAGGTTTAAAGTCTCAAAATAAAACAAAAAGGGCTAGGGATGTAGGTTAATGGAAGAGTGTTTGCCTAGAGGTCCTGGGTTCAATCACTAGTACCACAAAAAAACAAAAACAAAAACAAGATTTGGTCTTGGAGACTATTTTGCTGGTTCTACAGTGCTTGGCTCTCTGATCCCGGGTCATGAGAAAGCACTATCACTCTACAGTTAACAAGATCAGGAAGGATAAGCCAGGCATGGTGGCGCACACCTGTGATACCAGCAACTCAGGAGGCTGAAGCAGGAGGATCACAAGTTCAAGGTCAGCTTCAGCAACTTAGTGAGACACTAATTCAAAATAAAAAAAATTTTTAAAAGGGCTGGGGACGTGGCTCAGAGGTTAAGCATCCCCAGGTGCAATTCTCAGCACCAAAAATAAAAAAGCCAGGAAGAAGTAAGCACTACCTTTTCCGTTGCTCCAGTTCCCAGTCTAGACGTGCCAGGGTCTGCTGATGAGGGTCTCCCATGGTGACTTCAGCTTTACTGATGTCTGGTGGAGCCTCCTTATAAAATTCCTCCAAACTGACCAGGTCTATTTCTTCGTGCTTTGACCTACAGGAAAAAAACAGATGTCAAGCTGCTGTTCTCAGGAACACAAACTGGTACAGAGTTCCTCCATCTACACTCACTCAGCCCTACTCCACAACTACTCAAGATACTGGAATTCAATTTTAGAATATGCTCATTAGCAGATGTTTCAGTATGATGAGCGGTCACTGGTGATATGCAATAGGTTCCCTGTCCATGCTGTCCAATCTTTTTATCTATGAATTAGCTAAAGACCTGGAAAGGATGTTTACTGAATTTACAAATGTCTCCCAGCTGAGCAAGAGAGCTAACAGCTGAAAGTCAAAATCGATACAGCCTAGACCAAACTGTCAGGTTGAAACCAGGACATGTCAGGAATAAACATAAGCGTCTGCACATAAGTTTAAAATGCTAATTAGTAGCATAGGATTGGGGGGACATCCAGTATGCCAGAACAAAATGTGAAAAAGATGAAAGGTTTTAATTGTTTTATGAATAGTGACATACTGATATAAAAGAAAATAAAGACAATACTTTTTGGTCTAACTACATGATGCTGCACCCTGATATCAAATGTGTCCCCATTCATACCAAGTTTGTTACAAATAAGACCTGCCTTCTTTCAGTTTGCACAAACATGTCTGTCCAAGCAAGAATACTTTCCTTTGTCTTTCCACTTACTCTTTCCTCTATCTCATCTTTCAGCTTGGTTTTACCAAGAGGTATCACTTTCTAAGATTACTAATAAACCATAGTTTGTTCACCTGAAGACAGCTAAGGAGTAAGAGGTTCAGGTTCCAAAGAATAAGATCCATATGCAAAAATGAACTGCTGTGCCTTCCGAGAGGGAAACTGGGTCAAAGGTTAAAAGGATGTGATTGGACTGGGTGCACTGGATTACACACCTGTAATCCCAGTAACTTGGGAGGTTGAGGGAGAAGTTGGAGAGATTCTGTTTCAAAAATAAAATGTAAAAAGGGCTAGGGATGCAGTTCAGTGGTAAAGCATTTCTGGATTCAATCCCTAGTACAAAAAAACCCAAAAACCAACCAAACAAACAAACAAACGAACAAAAAAAGGTGATTGGAAGCAAGCTGCTCCCATGTAATGTGCCCAGGAATCAAATTGGTAAAGTAAAGGCTCCTGCTGGGGAGAGAGAACTGCTTTTCATCAACTGCAGAGTTCACAAACTCAAAAGGGTCAGAGAGGCTTCTGTGGTTCTTTGTGCAGCCCAAAACTACTGCTTGCAATTCTACCACTCAGAGTGATCTATTACCCTTCTCCCGATCCTGTAGTCCTTCAAACTCACTGAATTTCTTTTTAAAGAGACTGGCTCACACTGAGCTATGTAGGAAAACGCGGTTACAAGAGACCAGCTGTGTCAAAGCCCTGTGCTCCCAAACTCACTTAAACTCCAGACATTTGGTGATCTCCTTCTGCAGGTGCATCACCTCATACAGCAGGTTCTGTAGTTGCAGGTGATAGGCATCTACTTTCTGCTTAGCCTAAAGGAAAGACAAGGCTGAAGGTGAGCAGGTTAAGTTGGGGTGGGAGAGAGCATCTGTAAAATCAGAAAAGGAGAAAAGGGGATAGAGAAGGGGATGTGGAGGAGTGGGAAGAAGGATTAATTAAATCTTTCAAATATACCTCATGAGTCTGATCCCTTCCCTTCTTCAACCTGATATGGGCTAATCGGTTAAGCTTCTTCAGAGTCATGAAATGTACACAGCTCTGGATCCTTCGTTCTTCAATTTCAATTGCCTGTTGGCACAGAAAATGGTAAAGACCATTAACAAAACGTGCTGTTTCAGCTTCCTTCAGTCCCTCGCTGCCAACCCATCCCTATCCAGAACTAAAAGAAGACATCAGAGGGAACTCTAAACTATGGGTATTGTCCTAAGAGAAACACAAACAGAAGGGATGTACAAAGGAAATGCCTAAGGTTGCCAGGCAAAAACCAATTTCTACTTAGACTGGAGTGACAGGCATTGAAGATGGACCAGGTGCAGTCAATGAACAATTAGTATCTTTTCCTGCAGATCCTACAAAGAACTTCATAATAGCAGCATTGTGACATAAAATCTGACCTCTATTAATAGCATTACAGAATAATTTAAATGAAAATAACAAAAGTACATTCATAATGTTTGGATACAATAAAACAGATGCAATGTAATAAGCTTAATGACGGTGGTCAGCATAAGCACAAATAAGATTCCTAGGGAAAAAAATGGAAATAATTTTTTAATTTATCTATCTAGTTTTCAGACACATTACTTAGTTTTTCTGCCACTAGAGTCTGGCTTATTCATTTAACATTAATGATAACTTCAATTTGGTCGCTATGATTTACTTATGCATACTCATGCTATAACATCAAGGGAATTTATATGTACTATCATTTCTCAGCACTGAGCAAAATGCTGAATACTTAATAAATATTGTCAAAGAATGATGAAATCAGTTGGGTACAATGGCACATGCCTGGGGCTCAGAAGGCTGAGGCAGGAGGATCGTGAGTTCAAAGCCAGCCTCAGCAACAGAGAGGTGCTAAGCAACTCAGTAAGATCCTATCTCTAAATGAAATACAAAATAGGGCTTAGGATGTGGCTCAGTGGCCAAATGCCCCTGAGTTCAATCTCTGGTTCCCCCCCGCAAAAAATATCAAATCAAAATTACAAAAATAATTAATCATTCTGTATATGTATTACCATAATGAGTACTTGGGTAATGATGACAGGTTCCAATAAATTAATAGGCAGGGCTCTGGAGCTTCCAGGCTCCAACCATCTGATCATGGCTAGAACAAAAAACCAAGATCAAAAAGGGCCCTGGTAGGTGCAAAAAGTACCCCATCTCCACAGACCTACCAGGTTCGTGTCTGCCTGCTCCCATTCCTTACCATATCTTTGCCACCCCGGCTCTTCAGATCCTGGATCTCGGCCATCAGCCTCTGTAGCTCCTGGCACGTGTATTTATATAGCTCGTAGTCTCTGCCAGGGTCCCGCAGGTCCACTTCAGCCTCCTCGCTATAGTATTTACCTTCCTGGGGAGGCAACGAGAGAGGTCCCAGGTAGGGAATGAGTCTCCCTTATAGGGACTAGAAACACTTGGCTGAGATCTCTTATTAAACATGTACAACAACAATAAAGTCCCAAATCAGGTCACTAAAGGAAATGGTCCTCATATCAAATGTTTTTATTTTCAAAAAACAAACAAACAAAAATAAAAAACTTCTTTTACCTACTACAAAGTATGCATGTTTGGTGTCTAAAATTAAGAACGTAGAGTAATATTAAAAAGAAAACAAACATCCAGGAACAGTGGTACCTGTCTATAATCTGTGACTTGAGAGGCTCTGAGGTATGAGAATCACAAGTTCAAGGTTAGCCTCAGCAATTCAGCAAAGCCTTAAGCAACTTAGTGAGGCCTTGTCTCAAAATAAAAAAATAAAAAGGGCTGGGGATGTGGCTCATGGCTCAGTGGTTAAGTACCCCTGGGTTCAATCCCCAGTACTGAAGAAAAGAAAATAAACAGTTTCCTGTAATTTCACTTCTCAGCCCAAAACAACTCCATTGTGAACACTGAATAAATACATATTTTAAAGCAAGACAGAACTATATTGTCTATGCTGTTCAGTGCAACTTCTCATAAAAATACAGATTTCTGTCAAAACAACTGCATGATAGTCCACAGTACAGATAAACCAAATTCTACTTAACCAATTTATACTGATAGGTATTTAGATGGTCATATTAAGCTTTGGCAGACTTATATATCAAAATTGGTTTCCCCAAGGCTGGGATGCAGCTGAGCAGCAATGCATCTGCCTCGCATTTGGAAAGCCCCAGTTCCAGGAAAAAAAAAAAAAATTGATTTCCCAGTTTTTGCAGTAAACAGAAGACAAGACTTAAAAGTGCCATAATCAAAACTCAAAAAAGATAAGGTGGGGCTGGGGCTGAGGCTCCGTGGCAGAGCACTTGCCTAGCATGTGTGAAGCACTGGGTTCAATTCTCAGCACCGCATATAAATAAATGAATAAAATAAAGGTCTATCAACATCTAAAAAAGTATTAAAAAAAAAAAAAGATAAGGTTCTTCATTAATCTGATTTCCTAAATCAGAGAAAAGCATTGTTTTTATCTTTTCATAATATTCTTTCTTATATGTATCAAGACTCATACTGAATGATGAGTTTTAGATTGCAAAGAGGGGTTTTTTTCGTACCTGTTTATAAGTCTGTTCACGAGTTCAGCAATGAACACAGAAACGCAATATATATATGTGCACATATATATATATATATAAAACAATATAAAGAATTGAATATACACAAAATGCTAAAAGCTATTACTTTTTTTTTTTTTTTTTGGTGCTGGGGATTAAAACAAGGCCCTTGTGAATGCTAATACAGGCTCTACCCCTGAGCTACATCTCAGCCCATAATGTGTTTTAATTGAAATTTAAGCTAGTGTTTCATGATTCTATTTAAAACAAACAAGCAGACAAACAAACAAAAAACCAACAAGTCAAACAAAAACAGCCAAGTCATGAATTGGCTTGAAAGATTCAAGGACCGGAAAGACAAAAGGAAGAACACCCTGTTGACCACAAAAGCTCTCAGGTTCTGTGAGTTTAAGGTTCTGGTACCATCTTGGTAGCATATTTGGGGATGTAACATCTCTGAAGCTCCAGAGTTATGCTTTAGTCAAGCTTCCTTCTTCTGGCCATAGGAAAACTGGAGACACGCATCACACTGTGTAGGTACATGATGTTTAATACAGGCTTGTTGGTTCTTGGGATGCTGAAGCTAAACCTGATGTGACACACAGATTTTATGGGGCCACAGGAATTCTAGTTACCTGGTCAAACAAAGACCGCCAGGGGACTATCCCTGGTAGATGCAAACCTGAACTGATGCAAACCCTACGTAAGTGCTTAACCACAAGCTGCAATTTCTTTTTCTTTCTTTTTTTTTTAATTTTTGGTACTAGGGATTTAATCTAGGGGCACTTTACCACTGAACTATATTCCTAGCCCTGTTTATTTTTTATTTTGAGACAGGTGTCACTAAGTTGTTGAGGCTAGTCTTGAACTTGCATCCCTCCTGTCTCAGCCTCTGGAGTCACTGGGATTATAGAGTGCTCCACTGTGCCCAAAACAAGCTCCGATTTCTCAGCAGCATGGCAACCCTGGTTGATCTCACCTGCTCAGTGTCAGATCTATTCCGCTTTCCTTCAGCTGGAGCTCCATCACTTCGGATCACTTTGGGCTTCCGTTTTTTGCTGGATTCTGATGACATGATTGTTCTTCAAGGTTAGAAGAAAACAATAGAGAGTTGTTAAGAGGAGAAAGCTTTCAAGATTTTTCTGAGTTAGAATACTAAGTCTAACTAACAATTCTGGTCATTTATATATGTGGTAACTCAAGAAAAGTCACTTAGCCCTGTAAAGCTGGAGTTGAATACTCTATAAAACAGGGAATCATCCTTCAGCCTGTCCAAAATGAATCTGTCTCACATAAACTCATTCCGAGTACCGTTGACTGGTCACTGTGTGGTGGGCCTTGATCTAAGCACTTTATGCGTATGTTCCCATTTGATTATTATAACAAACTTTTCAGATAAGAACCATTAACAGGGGCTAGAGTTGTGGCTCAGTGGTGAAGCACTTGCCTGGCATGTGTGAGGCCCCGGTTTCAATATTCAGCACTGCATATAAATAAATAAAGTAGAATAATGATCCACTGACAACTAAAAAAATATATAATAATAAAAAAAAGAACCATTAACATGCTGGGCACAGTGACACATGCCTGTAATCCCAGAGACTGAGCGAGGAGAATCGTGAGTTCAAAGCCAGCCTCAGCAACTTAACGAGGCTCTAAGCAACTCAGCGAGACCCTGTCTCTAAATAAAATACAGAAAAGGGTTGAGGATGTGGCTCAGCGGTTAAGTGCCCGAGTTCAATTCCTGGTACCAAATAAATAAATAAAATAACTGCTAACATTTTACAGATGAGAAAATTGAGGCTTGTAAAGATAAATATCTTGTCTATCACACGGTTAGTACATTAAAACTTGGGTCAATGTCAATGCTCTTTACAACTATAGTATTATGCCTCCTAGTCCTGACATCATTTCATCTGGCGATGCCAGGTTAATTGACCCTAAAATTTAAAAAGAACAAAATGCACATTTCAAGGCTCACAAAATATTCTCCCTTGTCATCATCACCACAGCCTCCTGAGGTGGGCAGCACCGTCCCTCTTACCCAATCAATCTGCTGCTATACTTATTGAACGAGCCAATAGTGTGTTGAGGCAGAGTCAAAAGTGCACTGGTTGGAATCTCCACTCTACTATTTTATGGTTATGAGTCCTGGGACAAGTCACTTCACTTTTCTGTGGGTCTGTTTCCTCACAAATCTAATGAGAGTAACAGTCCCTACATTGGGGCTCATGGGGAGGGTGAGGCACTAACACAGGATGCACTCCCTGGGAAAGGTGATTACCGTGAGCTGGGACTATGGTGCACGGGTGATCTTACCTAACACTGAACGCCCAAGGAGAAAATTAATCCCTTTTCAATTCTTTTTTGAAACTTCCAATTGCTTCAAGAATATATCTTCCATAATTTAGTTTTTTAAAGTTCTTTTGGTTGTCTGGAAATCTTTATTTATTTATATGCGATGTGAGACTAGAACCCAGTGCCTCACACATGCTAGGCAAGCGCTCTACCACTGAGCCACAACCCCAGCCCCATAATTTATTTTTGACACCCATGAATACCAAAGTTCATTTGTTAAAAACAAACAAGCAAAAACAAGGTCTATCTCCGAGCCTTAGACAATGAAATCTAGGCAGAACTTGTTAACAATGGCCCGTTTTCATTATATTAAATACATTTATTTGTATCAGTAGCTTCTGCATAAGACAAATAAAAGCAATTTTCCATTCACAGTAAAGTGACGTTTTCTCTCAAATTTCTGTTTTACAAGTGGGGCTGGAAGTGTAGCCCGGTGGTAGAGTGCTTGCCTAGTATGTGCAAAGCCCTGGGTTCGAGCCCCAGGAAACCCCCCCTCCCAGATAAATAAAATAACTTTAGTAAACAACTGCACACGTGGTAAGTTGAACGCAAAACCCACAAAGGTGGGAGCCGGCACACAAAAGCGCACAAGAAACGTGAGCCGTTACCACCACCATCATCAGGAGGCTACAACGCAGGGCCTGAGGATGCTGCAACTAACTCTTTCCAGATGAGGATACAGCGCGGAGCCGGTGACAAGGAACCTCGGGAGGAGTGGGCGGAGAATTCGGCTGGTTCTCCAGCACAGAGACACCCCTTGCACGGTCTGCACCTCAGTCCGGAAGCTCCCACCCCGACTCCGCCGTGCCGCTGGCCACCCCACCACCGTCCACTCCTCACCCCGGTGCTTCTCTGACCGATCCTCGCCTGCGAGCTACTTCCGGCCGCCAGGCGATCGCAGCGCACACACCATAGAGAAGCGGAAGAAAGGAAGGAGCGGCCGGCCGGAAGTGAGGAGCAGAGACCGGAAGTAAGGGCGACGGGCCCCAGATACCCGCGGGTGGGTGCGAGAAGAAAGGAAGCTGCAGTTCTTAATCTGGAGTCGCGCCTTTTCGCTGCTCTGAAAAACCTGGTAACTTAGGCCGTGGGTGAAAACAGTCGCTCGTTTTCCCTAATTGTTTAAATGTTTGTGATATGCTGAAGATAGCACAAGAATGTGGCAGTGGCATAATTTGTGCCCTAGTGAATTTGCCTCTAAAAACGCGGCCTTTTATTTTTTTTAATAACATTGGGAGTTGAACCCAGGAGCATTCTGCCCCTGAGCTACATCCTCAGCCTTTCTTTTTGAGACCGGGTCTAAGTTGCCAAGGCCGTCCTCCAACTTGTGGTCCTCCTGCCTCAGCCTCCCCAGTCGCTTAGATTATGGACGCCGGCCATCACACCCAGCCATAACAGCACACCACACCAATGAAGGCAAGTCAGGGAGGGCATAACTCCATTTTACACTTGTTTTTTCCATAGGGGTTTTCTCCATGTTAGGCCTAATTTGCCCAGTTCAGAGTCACATCTCTAATGCATCCAATGTTTCTTACCCCCAGCATGAATTGTAAAACAGAGCCAAGGATTTTTGGTGTAGATTCCATTCATCTGGAGCTAGATTCGGTATTCCTCCTGAATCCCATGTCGTGCACAGTTCTGCCCAGGGGTAAGGATGAATGCCCTCCTTGACAGTAGCTCCTGAACACAGTACCCTCCAGGGGAACAACAGATCACCAGGTGGGACTGAAAAGCCTACAAGCTCTGCTTTGTCCTGCTTTGGGCCGACATTAGTTGCAAATAAGGAAAAGACACTGCAATTTATAGTAAATATTTAATTGGTTCCATCAGCAACTTCTGCGCATTTTCCTGGTAAGAAGGCAGACTTAAGATACCCAGGGGTTCATGAGGTATGGGGGTCACTGAGGAGGTCCCCAGAGTCACTGACCCTACTCCACAGGCTTCAGGCCCTGTTTTAAAATAAGGGTTGGGCTGACAGAATGTCAAGTACAGGAAAAGGGAATGCAGGATGAGGGAAATACAGGCCCTGTTCTGTAGTTTTGCCTGGAGGGAGGAGGGAGGGCAGGAGAAGGGCTGGGACTACATATTATAGTTCTCAACCCTAGATAAGCCTTTCTGTCTTGTATTATGAACCCTCTTGCCAAGTGGTCTTCTGTCCCCTCTATTCTATCTTTCCAGTTCTGTATTACAAATTGTGCGGTTCAAACTCAAGTTCTGACTTATAAGTTCTAATTTCTGGGTCCCTGTTTCATGTCTGTCTCTTGCCCCCAAATTGATTCTACTCCAATCCCTTTTCCCAGCCTCTCTGGGTAGATTCTGGATTTCATCCTAACCTTGCAGATTTGAGAGTATATGGCAGTACCAGGCTTTTCCTCACCAGGTGGGACTTGACTCAGTCTTTGCTTGTGTGGCAAGGATGGCACCATTGAGACCAGGGACTTACTGAGGGGCTGGCCTGGTCTGACCGCCCTTCTAACTACTTACTGGTCACGCTACCTTCTGTGTAACTATTGCTAATCCAAGGGTTTCCATGCTGACACCTGGGACTAGTGGCCTTGACAGGAGGAATCTCAGGAGAACTGTGAGAAATCCTAAAAGGTTGCTATTCTTCATTTAGGGAAATTAGAAACTACTTCCAGCAGTAAGGAAGGAGGTGAGTGGAGAAGGCTTAGGGAAGGGTCTGAACAGAGCTTAAGTCCTCAGAGCCATGTCATCTTTGTCCGAGCTGTGCACTATCCTTCAGAGTTTTCCCAGAACAAAGAGAAATCAGGGCTGGGAGCTCCTCTGTCCCTGGCTGCCTTGAGGGTGAAGGGGAAGGAGGTAGAGCCATCAGCAGCGTCATTGGAGAGGCGAAATCTTCAAGGGGATCATGATCCGAGACTCCATATGTCTCACCAAGGGGACTGTGGAGAAAGGCAGAGGTTGGGATGGGCGTGTAGATAAGCCAACAACCCCCCATACAAAAATGAACACAGGCCTTTGAAAGGAGAGGAGGCCCAGATGCTGAAACAGGAAAGTCTCATTGCTCTCCTAAAAAAGCCAATTGAAAGCATCAGGTCTCCCAAATTATGTAATGAGACAGGACTTTCAGGGTAATGAGATGAACATTTTTATTGTTTTGTTTTTTGGTACAGAACCCAAGAGTGCTTTAACACTAAGCTACCTCTCCAGCCCTTTCTGGTTTTTTATTTTGAGACAGGTTCTCAAAGTTGCTGAGGCTGGCCTCAAACTTGTGATCCTCCTGCCTCAGACTCCCAAATCACTGGATTATAGATATACACAACCGTGCCCAGTAAGATGGGACATTTTTAAAAATTTACTTTGCTGTGCATGTGAAAAAGTAAGTAGCATAGGTGATTTAGCTCAGTGATACAGACTTGACCAGCATGCATGAGGTCCTAAGTTCATCCCCAGCAGCACAGAAACAGAACAAAACTAGCATAGTTTAAAAATGCAGTCACAGATATTACTGCTAAGGACAGAGCTAGGTTAAGGGAAAAGTATGGAGATTTAAAGAAAAATACCAAGAAAATCATTGTAAGGTTGGGGGTGTAGCTCAGTGGGAGAGTGTGTGCTTATAAGCATGTGCAAGGTCCTAAGTTCAATTCTCAGCACTAAATTTTTTAAAAAAAATCATGGTAGGCCACACACAGTGGTGCACACCTGTAATCCTAGCAGCTTGCGAGGCTGAGGCAGGAGGATAGTAAGTTCAAAGCCAGTCTCAGCAATTCAATGAGGCACTAAGTAACTCAGTGAGACCCTGTCTCTAAATAAAATATATTTTTTAAAAAGGACTGGGGATGTGGCTCAGTGGTTACGTGCCCCTGTGTTCAATCCCTGGTACACACACAAAAAAAATTATGGTCGTACAATGGCTGAGCAAAAACTGAAGGGATCCTTCAGGTGCTGAGGTTTGAAAAATCCTGATTTAGTTCAACCACATCATTTTACAGATGGGGAATCTGCAACCCAGAGAGAAGAGGGTCAGCTCAAGGTTACTCAGGAGGTTTTAGACTCTTGTCTCCTGCTCAGATTTTCAGACTTTAATGTGCATACTAAATCACCTATAGTTTTCTGTAACAGTGCAGATTCTGATTCAGTAGGTTGGGGGAGGCTGATTCAGCATTTCTCACAAATGTCCAGAGGATGCCAGTACAGTCAGTTGGGACCACACTTTGACCAGCAAGGCTTCAGCTACCTCCTTCACAAGAGGCATTCTTAGCTAGGCATGGTGATGCATGCCTCTCATCCCAGTGACTCAGGAGGTGGAGGCAGGAGGATTGCAAGTTCACAGCCAGCCTCAGCAATTTAGGGAGACCCTAAGCAACTTAGTGAGACCCTGTCTCAAAATGGAAAACAAAATAGGCTGGGGATGGGGCTCAGTGGTTAAGGGCCTCTGGGTTTAATCCCTGGTATCCATTCCCACTCCCCCGGGGAAAAGTACTACTTCCTGACACTAGCTGTTAAGTGTGGAAGCTTAACTGTGCTCCTCAAGGGCAGGGACAGGCTCTTATTTATTTTGAGCCTCCACCCACCACCAGAGTTCCCCATACATAGCAAGGGCTCAGCCAACATCTACTGACTCCAGGTGGTTCTCTGGGGTTCTAGGGGCAAACACCATGAGCAAAAAACTTGCTCAAAAACTTTGCTAAATGATTTCTCTATGCCAGAGTCAGGGCATGGCATTTTTTAGCCAGGCATGATCTCAGTGACTTGGGAGGCTAAGACAGGAGGATTGCAAGTTTAAAGCCAGCCTCAGCAACTTAATGAGGCCCTGTCTCAAAATTAAAAAAAAAAAAAAACAAAGGGCTAGGGATGTGGCTCAGTAGTTAAGCACCCCGGGGTTCAATCTCCTGTATCAAAAAAAGGGGGGGGAGCACTTTTCATAAATTAGTTCATGAAGTCCTCCCTATAGCCATCTGAGGGAGACTAGTACCATCACTATATCACAGATGAGGAAGCAGCTTCAGCATGCACAGGTGGTGGGGAACGCTCAGCTACAACACATCTCCCAGGAAGGGACCACCTAGATGTATTACCATCCGCTAGGGTACTCACTTAGGACTACTTACATCACGTGGAATGTGCCACTATGATAGAAACACACTAACTTACTGTTTAAAGTGAGTTCTGAAGCCAGGTGCGGTGGCATTTTTTTTTTTTTTTTTTTTTTTTTTTTTTTTTTGTGGTGCTGGGACTTGAACCCGCGGCCTTGTGCTTGCAAGGCAAGCACTTTACCAACTGAGCTATCTCCCCAGCCCGCGGTGGCATATGTTTATAATCCTAGTGACTCAGGAGGCTGAGGCAAGAGGATCACTAGTTCAAAGCCAGCTTCAGCAATTTAGCAAAGCCCTGAGAAACTTAGTGAGATCTTATCTCAAAAAGGGTGGGGATGTTGCTCAGTGGTTAAGAGTTCCCAGGAGGCTGAGACAGGAGGAGCTCAAGTTTGAGGCTAGCCTCAGCAACTTAGGGCTGGGGATGTAGCTCAGTGGTAAGGCGCCCTTGGGTTAAATCTCCAGTACAAAAAATAAATAAGTAAAAAGAAAGCGAATTCCCCATCACTGGGCATGAAACTAGATCTCTTTGTAGAAGGAATTGCATCCTTTTATTCTTATACAGGACTCCCGCAGATGACCCAAAGGCCCCGCTGATTGCCGGAGATGGCACTCACCTGTATAGTAGACATTTTCATCCCAGCCCCTCTTCCTCCAGGCAGCATTTCGAGTCTCCTCCCGAGACTGCAGGTCTTTATAAGCTGTGGGAAAGGCACAGGCTCATTCCTCAAGTACTGAGGGTCTGATCCCCTCTCCAGCACAGGGTCCCCTTTTCCACTGCACCAAACTCTGCCCTGCTTTTTTTCTTCCCAAGATGCTCCCTTGGATATTAGCAAATACTGTCTGCTTTGTCAATCTCACCCAACCAGGTGTACAAAAAGATTAATTTCAGATGACTACAAATAATATTAGAAAAGAGGGAGATGAAGAAGACAAGAAAGGCCTCCCTGAGGGAGTAAAATGTAAGGATGAGGAGCTGGCTGTGAATTGCTGGGTGATGGCCTTCTTAAGTTGAGGGAAGAGCCCGTGCAGTGGCCCTGCAGTGGGGAATGGCCTTCAGGGTTTTAAGGAATGCACATGTATTGTCAATTCCAAAATTTATATTTTTAGCCCCAAATTCTCCTGTGGATTCCAGACTGTGTATGCAGTGCCCATGTGATACCTCCACTTGGGTGTGTCAGAATCTTAAGTGTGACATTCTGAGGGACAAAATTATACTCCTGACGCCTCTTCCTTGCTCCTCACAGAAGAGCCCTGGAACTCTTCTGGAATCCTCTTCTCCCTTGCTCCACCACAGACAATTCCTTCTCAAGTTCCAGCAGTTCAACCTCTAGACTGATGACTCTGTGGATATCTCAGCAGCCCACTGCCACTTCCTGAGGCTGAGCCCCATCCTGTTTGCATGAACTGATGTAAGCATCTCCTGCTGCCCGGCTTTCTCTTTTGCTTCCCTACCAAGCACTCTCAGTAATGCACCCGGCAGCCAGAGGAATCCTGTAAGAATGCTGCTGCAGCCTCCCCCTCCATTTATGATAAATCCCAGCTCTTCCCCATATTCTGTAAGGCTCAGCCTGATCTGGCATCTCTTCCCTCTCATATCCCATCTTACATTATTCCCCACTTATTCCATTCCAGTCTCCTTTCTCTACCTCAAAACCTCAAAGACCTTTCCCCATTGCAGGGCCTTTGCACATGCTGTTCTCACCATTCATAATGCCTTTCCCCAGCAGTTCACAGCTGGTGCCTTCTCATCCTTTAATTCTGAGCTTACATTTACCCCTCAGTGAGACCTTGTCTACCCTAGCCAATGTAGGTCCTCAATGTTTTTTTCTGTCTCTCCCAGTCTCTTTTCTACAAAGAATATTTGTAATCATCTGAAATGAGTCACTTTGACTAGTTTACGTCTGAGATAATGTCTCCCTCTACTAGACTGTAAGTTCCACAAGGGTACTAATGTATCCCCCTGGTTTACAAAGAGACAATGGAGAAAGGGGACAACAGAAGTTCCTGGAAGGACCCTGACCTACCCCAGAGATGGTGCACAACGTAGAGCTCTCCTATCTGTGAGAAGAAGCCGCCCACTGCCTCCTGGTTCTCCTGCCGGTACTTGATGGCCCGAGCCCTAGAGATGGCACAGAGTGTGGGGCAAGAGCCAGGCTGGTGCACAGGGACTCCTGAGGTGAACCCAGGCTGATTCCTTGGCCACACCTCACAGGAGGGGGCTGAGGTGGGGCCCACGGCTCTCAGAGATGCTGAGGGAATAGGATAATGGAGACACAGATTTTGGCTGCTTTCCTACAAAGGGAGGCCTCACCATTTTCTAGGACATCTGCATCTCCTGGTGGGATCCTTCTCCAGGATCTCTGAGGGACAGAGGATGCTGGGTTCCCTGTGACATGGCCCTGGGAAAGTGGCCCCTGGGGCAGGACAGCAAGGTTCCCCCCCACTCCCAGCCCTGATGCCGCCACTCACCAGTTGTTCCCCCACTCAATCATGGTTCCTGGCTGAAAGAGAACCAGAGGAGGAGGGGAATGAGCCTCCACCTTGGATTCCTAGCCTCCCAGCAGGGCAGAGAAGGAAAACTGTCCTGTCTCCCGAGCTCCAGGAGCAACTTGGAACTTGGCCCATTCATGAGTCCTGACTTCAGCCTGGTATGTAGGTATGCACGTGAATGTACACACCTCTGTTCCAAGCACATAGGAAGGAAAAGGCCAGAAATCCAGACTATGCTCTGGGGTACACGGCCCACCCACCTAGGGGCATCTCCAAAGCAACACTGCAGCAGGGAGGGTGGGGGCAGGAGGGGATCTTTTGGGAGGGAGGCACCTTGAGCTTGTATGTTCTCAGTTCATAGATGTTAGGGCCCGCTCTAGGCTGTGGCTCATTCCAGAAGCTAAACTCCAGGAGCAACTGGTTTCTCCTGGACAGCAGCATACAGCTCCGCTCCTTTCGGAACTCCAGGTACTCCTGTAGACATGGTAATATGGGCAGAGCAGCCAGGAAGTGCCCTGCACCCCAGCAGTGTGCCCCATGGGCTGGTAGGGGAGCCCCCGGCAACAGGGCTGGGCTGGAACTAATATCCAAAGAGGTTTGCCAAGTGGACACTGACGTACCTTGTTGTTTTTGAGCTTGTTCATGCAGTCCATGAGGGCTGGGTAGCCGCCTGAGAATCTCCACAGGTGCACTGTTGTGGGGAGGTACAGATCAGGGCACTTCCAGGATCCTGCCTGGCTTATGCAAGCCTGGCTAAGTGTGTGTGGTGGGGGAGACGGGGAAGGGCTCACAGGTCACAGAGGGTATAGGGGAGCCATGTCACGTGTTTCAGTAGGGTAGTGAGGCAACAAGATGTGCTCCCCCACTAGGAGCTCTTGTGAAAGGAGTACAGGGCAGAGAGATGTGAGAGGTCTAGACGCCAGGGCGGGTGGTGAGAGTGGTGCTGGGGAGGTGGGCACCTCACCTGCCTGGTCCTGCTCCCCGTACCATGTGTTCCAGTTGCCCACGAGTGAGCAGGGATAGTCCTCATCCAGGTGCAGCTTGGGCAGCACAGCCTCCCTGTGGGAGGAGCACAAAGAGAAGATGGAACTCGTGCCAGTCAACAGGGCCCTGAGAATAAGGGTTCCAAATCAGGCCCCCTGAATTGGGGCTGAGTCTCCTCATCTCTAAGATACACAGGCTGGACAAGACATCCCTAGAACTTCCAGCAGTGAAATCCACATATCCTGAATTTTGGCAAGAAGGAGGCAGAGGATGTTGTGAGGCTGTGCTGGGACTGGGGCCCCTGAAGCAGGGGCTTGGACAGGCCGATGGAGAAAAGATGCTCACGTCAGACTGTTGTAGGCATCCAGACACTCAGGCTTCACATTGTGAACTGCAACAGAGGACAGAGTGGGAGGTGAAGTGGGGTGTGTGGACGTGTGTGTATCTGTCTCTTCAGTTGGGGTGGGTGGAACCCATCAGAGCCAAAGCTCCCAGGATGGCACAGAATGTTTCCAACCCTCTCCGTGTTGGAACCTCAAAGGCCCCCAGAGGAACTAAGAGAGAAGGGCTGGCCAGCCCAGCAGCCACTCACACTGGATCTTATAGAGGTTGCTGGTCTCCTTCTTGGACAGTAGGGTGGAGTGGGCATCCTTCCGAGGATCCACCTTGTGGACAAAGAGGGACCGAAACCAGCTGCTTTCATTGTCCTTGGAATAGAAACTGTAGGAGAGAAAAGTTCAGGGAGACATGCAGGGGTAGTAATTCCAACTGCTCAGATGTCTTGCTGTGGGATGTAGCTCAGTGGTAGAGCATTTACCATGAGTGCCTGAGGCCCTGGGTTCCATCCCTAATATTTCCCCCAAAAAAGTAAAGTGTCGGATCAGATGTCTTACTTCCCCAGGCTAGTGACCTACATTTCTGGAAACAGGGCCATGGAATCCCATTGCAGCTTGGGTGTGAAATGCCACCAGCCTGGCAGACTTGGTCTCTTCTACAGAGATCCCAGCTGCCCCGTCTGCAGCTTTGTAGGACCTCGGGAGTATGGGAAAGGCATCCTTACCTCTATCCTATCTCTGGCCTTCCTTCTTATACTTCACTCTTTTCCAAGGGCTCCTCTACGTGGGCCAACAATTGTAGCCTCTTACAAGAGAACTGTCAACCCCTGCCTGATGCCCAAATCCTTGACAACCCCACCTATCTCGTTGCTCCCACCCCACCCCCACCTGTGTATGCCACTCCAGATGTGCTCTACCCTGAACACACCAGGCTCTCTTGACTTTGTTGCTTCTTTGCAAGTTCTGTCCCCTCTGACTAGAAGACTGCATTCATTGTCTTCCCCAGAGCTCATATTGCACTTGGCCTGTGGCCCCTTAGATCCTACAGAAAGACAAAGACAAATAAGCCTTGTTCTTGAGGAGGTCACAGTTCATTGTAAGAAAGAGGCCTCAGAACACAATTACAGCCGGGGTTGCTGGGAGAGTAGGTGAGCAGGCCTTCAACTCTGCCTCTGGTAGTATGGGCAGTGGGGCAATGAGCTGGTCAGTCTCTAGGGCTGACTTGGCAGTTACAGGCAGAGCAGGTTAAAAATCATTGCAAGGCATTTGTTCATTCATTCAGCTAACACTTGACCACCCAGATAGGATGCTGTGAAAAAATGAATCAATGAACATGATTATGTGTTTTGATCATGAGACAGTAGTTCAGAGCTGGGGACCCCTGCAAGATCCTACCAGTCGGTGACTGTTACTCCCTTCCCCTTACATATGCAAGGTCCCAGCAAGGGCAGGCTTATTTTGAGGCTGTCTCCTTACTCTGAGGTCTTGTGGTCTGGCCTGAAAAGCAAATGTGCTGGAGAGATGATCTGTAGCAGTGGGCAAGTCCCTTCCTTTTCAAGCCTCTCTCGAATAAAGACATTACTACTTTTGCCAGGTGTAGTGGCACACACCTGTAATCCTAGCAACTTGGGCAGCTGAGGCAGGGAGATCCCAAGTTCAGGGCCAGCCTCAGCAACTTTAATGAGGCTGTAAGCAACCTAGTGAGACCCTGCCTCAAAATAAAAAATAAAAAGGACTGGTGATGTGACTCAGTGGATAAGTGCTCCTGGGTTCTATCCCTGGTACTAAAAAAAAAAAAGAAAATTTTTCCCCAAAATATGGATTAGCCTGTGGGACTGATAAGATAAAAAGATCACAAGACCAGCACTATTGCTCAGTGGTAGAGTGAATGGTTAGCATGCCTGAGGCCCTGGGTTCAATCCCCAGCAAAAAAATAAAAAATCATCTTATATTGGTAATATATTTGTATAGTATAAAGATGAGAAATTACTTTTCCAGACTGTTCATTCAGTAGTCTCTCCTTATCTGTGAGAGATACATTCCAAGACCTCCAAACCCTATATATAATGTTTTTTCCTATATATGCATACATATGCTAAAGTTTAATTTATAAGTCAGGCACAGTAAGAGATTAACAGTGCTAATAATAAACTAGAATATAACAATATTCCGTAATAAAATCATGTGAATGTTATCTCTGTTTACTTCTGGAATTTTCTATTTAATATTTTCCAATCACTCTTGGTGGCAGGTAATTAAAATCGTGGTAATTGAAGCCTGGGATAAAGGGAGACCACTATATTACTTTCCTGGGAAAGGGAAGAGGTAGATGGTTAAATTTTTTCTCTTATTCATTGTAAATTTTTTTAAAAGGTTAAAAACTATTGGTTGGGGGGCTGGGGTTGTCTCTCAGTGATGGAGTGCTTGCCTAGCATGTATGAGGCACTGGTTTCAGTTCTCAGCACTGCATATAACTAAAGGTTCATCAACAACTTAAAAAAAAAATTATTGATTGGGAGGCTTAGGCAGGAGGATTGCAAGTTCAAAGCCAGCCTCAGCAACTTAGCAAGGCACTTAGCAATTCAGTGGGACCCTGTCTCTAATAAAATATAAAAAGGGCTACAGATGTCACTCAGTGGTTAAGGGCTATGGATGTCGCTCAGTGGTTGAGCACCCTTGGGTTCAATCCCCAGTACCAAAAACAAAAACAAACAAACAAAAAACCCAAACTGCTGGTTTAAGCATTTCTGAATTCATGGGATCTGTCAGTCACTGTACATATATTTGTTTTATTAGCAAAAAAGAAAATTCAATAGATGGACAACATGATCTGAGAAATTAGGAGCCCTAAGCCAGGGAACCCTGAAGAACTTTTCAGTTGTATAAACTCACTCAATCCATGTAATGGCCTTACATTGTTGGTAATACTATTGTCCCATTTCCAGGAGGATAAAATAGAAGCTCAGAGTTCAAGGAACTTGCCAAGGTCACCCAGAAAATCAGGGAGCAGAGTTCTTTCCTTTCTTTCCTCTTTTCTATCTATTTATTTATTTTGAGACAGGGTTTTGCTAAATTGCCAAGTCTGGCCTGAAATTTATAATCCTCCTGCCTCAGCCTCCCAAGCAGCTGGGATTACAGGCATGCAGCATTGCACTGGGCAAGAGCTCTTTTGTTGAAGGCCAGCTCTCACCTCATGTAGGCACTGAGGGACCTGACCTTTGGTTTGAATGTAGAGGGGCTGCTATTCCTGGAGGAGAGTGAACTATTATTTGTGAACCAAGATCTTTGCTCCACAGCTGGGCTTCCAGTCATTTATTAACATCAGTAGTACCAAGATAAATAGGCCTTACCTAGCCCTGAGGAAAGAGCCTGGGGGCTGGAATGCTGAGGAGAAAGGATCCAGCAGCTCTAATGAGCTCCCATCTCTTCCCACTGTCCTCTAATCCTTCCTGTCCATGGGCTTCAGTTTCTGCATCTGTCAAGTGAGCAGGGCAGAGCAACCCACTTCAAAATACCTTTTCCTATAGGTAAAATCCAACAAGTGACTTGTCCAAATTCCCAGGATGGATCTGAACTCCAGTACCCTCAAATACATATTTTGAAGAGTTCAAGTTTCACTTTCTCAGTGAATCAGCAATGTTCCACCCTTGACCTTCCCAACCCCTTTCACCCTGCTCTTTTGTCTGCAATAACTTCTAAAATACTACCTGGGTATAATAGCGTACACCTGTAATCCCAACAGCTCAGGAGACTGAAGCAAGAGGATCACAAGTTCAAGGAAAGCCTCAGCAACTTAGTGAAACCCTAAGCATCTTAGCAAGACCCTGTTTCAGAATAAAAAAGGATGTGGCTCAGTGGTTAAGTGCCTTGGGTTCAATCCAAAAACAAAATAAAACACTATACCAGGGTTGTGGGTATAGTTCAGTGGTGAATTTGCCTAGCATATACAAGACCCTGGGTTTGACACCAAACCCCCCCAAAAAATAAAAATAAAAAACTATATCAAAAACTTTTTTTTTTTTTCAGGACTGGGGTTATGGCTCAGTGGTAGAGCACTTGCCTAGCTTGTGTGAGGCACTGGGTTCACTTATATATAAGTAAATAAAATAAAGATCCATCAACAATTAATAAAAATATTAAAAAAGAAAACACTTTTTTTCCCTTTTGCTTACTATGTACTTTGTTTATTGTCTCTCTGCCCACTAGAAGCAGCCCCATTAGGCAGGGACCTGGTCTGTTCTGTTACATCCCCACTGTATCCCCAGTGTCTGAAACAGGGCTAGGCACATGGTGTCTATGACTCAGTCTGTGCTTGGGAAATGAATGAATGGGCTGAGCAGGAAGGGCTAAGATATAGTTGCAGTGAAAATGATGAAAGCTGGAAAGGAAACAAATTTTGGACCCTGGCCTAGAATACGGACTCAAGGATCCCAACAATAGCAGAATTAGCCCCTAAGAGCACAGACTCTGGATAAACCAGGTTCTAATCATAGCTCAGTTTCATCTTTCTACTCCACTTTCCTCATCTGTGAAAGAGGAGCCACTGAATGGGTCTTTAGAGAAAGGACCTAACACATAGTGCAACAATATCACTATCCCTACCTACCTACCTACCTTCCTACTGGATCTCCCAGCTCCCACTTTCCCCATCTTTTCCTAATCCGCACTTCAATCTTTATAGTGAGCTACACTCCCAGTCCTTAAGGGAAGTACCCCCAGGTACCTAGCACCATTTTTCCATATATACACATACATATATATAAATATATATATATGTATACATACACATATAAATATATATATATACACATACATATATATAAATAGATATACATACATAAATATAAATAACATAATACCATTATTTTGTGTATTTTTTATGTGGTGCTGAGGATTGAATTTAGTGCCTCACATGTGCTAGGCAAGTGCTCTACCTGAGCTACAACACCCCCCCCAAGTACCATTTTTAAGAAGCTGAATGCCTCTAAAACAAAGTCTGAATGCCTCCTCTTGGGATTCTAGCTTTAGTCTACTTTGGCGAGGGTTCCAGAGTGAACTTCTTTTTAAAGTCGGAAACTAGAGAGCCAGGATTCCCTACCTCAGTGGTTATCAAACTGTCAGCATTACCTGAGAAATTTGTGAGTTCTTAGCCCCCCGCCCCCGGACCTAGTGCAACAGAAATTCTAAGGGTAGGTTTAGCAATCTGAGTTTTTATAAGCCCATCAGGGGATTCTGATACATGCTTAAGGTTGAGGATCACTGCTCTAGAGCAATCCCAATTTTGTCTTTTCCTTCGTGTAATCTCAGTAAATCATCCCAGAAATGCCAAAAATCCTGGTATCTAAACTATTTTAAGAATGCCACTTTAGCTCAGAAAACATGATAAAGTTTTGTCCAATCTGTTAGAAGGATCTACCCCTGCTAGTCTGCTCCAGCCCTTTCCCACAAAAAATATCTCATATTTTCCCCTCAACTCTTTCACAATCTCATATGGATATGTCTTTTTTCTCAGTCACACGGGATGCCACTAGTTAATGTCTTTCAATCCCCCAGGTACCTAGCACAGTGTTTTTGACATCGTAGTTGCATAATAAATATTTGACCCAGATGAGAACTTCTCCATCTCTCTTTAGGAAAAGTTACCGTAGATGACACATTCATACTGCCAAGAGTGATCAACAGTCTGATGCCTCCCCACATGAATGTTCTAGATTCATACACTAAGAGGTCGGCTCTACCCACATTCTGAAATATCACCTCGTTTGAATCAACTGATTAATTGCTCTAGAGGGGTGTCTTCAGCTAGAAGATAAAGTTGTGTTAAACAAGATAACTGAAGCAACAGTAAGAGTAACCAGTGTTACTTACTATAAGCACTTACTAATCCTCAAAGTATATTTTTAAAATAATGAGGCTGTGACTGAGGATATAGCTCAGTGGAAGAACACTTGCCTAGCATGTACAAGGCCCTGGGTTCAATCCCCAGCACGCAAAAAAAAAAAGAAGGCTCAGAGATGTTTCCTGCCTTATTCAAGGATGGTTATTCAACGGACAACAAGATTCCAATTCAGGTCTATTGGATTTCAAGGCCCAGCCTTTGTCTCCATCCCAGCAGCCTTACTGCCCCCGAACCTCAAGAGACCAGAAGGGCTACTGATAGTCCCACTAGTGACTCCAGAAAAATCGGTGGCAGGCTGAGGTTCAGAGAAAGGTACCCAATGTGGGACCACAAACTACAAAACTGCAAAAAGTTTTTGAGGGACTTGATAAATATTAATCTAAGAGCCTTCACAGCAATCCAGTGAAAAGTGCTAAGCAGAGATCACCATGCTCACTTTACAGAGAAGGAAACTACAGTTCAATGCAACTTCAGTGACTCACCCCAAGTTACCAAATGTAACTGAGGAGCAGCAGGCTGCCTCTAAGTCTCCCATTCCTTTTATAGTCTCTGGTTATCTATCAAATGATTCTATCAAATGATTCTATAACTGATTCTGTCCCTTCCCCAATCTCAATCTCTTCACCTGGAAAATATGGGCTCATAAAAGATTATCTCTACAAGGTCTTTCAACCCTGACACTATGTGGGTCTAGAGTAGAAATTGCCTGAGATGCAGGCTTGGGCAAGGGATGACACTTGAGTGCATCAGGTAACACACACATCACAAGCGTGGCCTCTTCAGTCCTCAACACTTGATTGATATACATCCTTTTTGTCATCCTCATTTTACAGAAAAGGAACCTGAAGCTTGAAGAAGTCAAATGCTGAAGGGCACCTTTCCAAAAATGGCTGATTTTAGATTTGCTAGTGCCAGGCAAACTCCAGGCTCATTTCATGATGTCAGCTTTCATATTCATTATCAGGTAGTCCAGGTGAGGGGACATACTTTGGACACATGGGCTCCTCTCTCCCATGTGTCCAAAAGTCTTACTGCATAGTGCTCTAACATATCACAGGTCTAAAAGAACTCTGCAGCTTCACTCCTAGGCTGCTGGGCAGGAGGAAATCCTGCTTCTTTTTACAAGGGGGGAGAAAGTGTTCTCACTTCTTTGGCAAATGTTCTTGAGCATATACTGTCCTGAGCCCTGTGGGGGTGGGGAGTTTAGGAAAACAGAAAAATTAGGTAATGGTCTAATGGGACAGATAGGTAAGCACCAGGTCCTAAGTACACAGGATGATATGTGTAGAATGGGGGAAGAACAGGGCACTGAACAGAGGAGGGAGGAGTTGCCTAGAGGCACTCAGGGGAGGCCAAGCCCTGTCTCAGCCTAGGGCAAACAAAAGCCCTGGGTGAGCACATGGTCCAGCCAGCCTCCCTCCCCCAGAAGGCCAGCAGTTGTGGTGCAAAGTGCAAGGTACAGTCAGGATCCACTGCTGCCATGGTACAGCATGGAGAGTGACCTTGGACAATTCCCGTCTTCTCTTAGGTTTCTGTTGACCCACCTGTACAGTTCAGGGTGGGGAAGCAAAGGATCTGTAAGGCGATGGTCCTTGGGGCTCCTCCACTGAACCCCTGTCCTCATCTCTTCCTCCTAGAACTTGCTGAGGGAGAAACTGCCTTGCCCAGAAGCCCCCAGAGGATGCTAAATCATAGTCACTGTAAAAGGCCCCAGGAAAGGGCCAATACTAGTATCCTCGGTCCCTTCCCATCCTCCCGAAACTGCCCCTCCCACTCAACCCATCTTTCACTCTCTGCCCACACCCAGATTCTCACCAGCACAAAGACCCAGGCCAAACCTTCTCACTTCCCCCATTCTTCCCATTCCCTCCCCAGGCCTAGATCCTGGCTCCGCCTCTAATCCTTGGATTCCAAGCCGAGGAGTCTCCGCCCCTCCCCCAGGCCCAGACCCTGGCCGCCGCCCCTGCAACCCCGCGCGAGGCCGCCGCCTCCCAGTCCCGCTCTCACCGCGTCGCAGCCGCAGCCGCGACGTCCCCCGCGCGGGGTCCCGGGTTCCCCAGCACCCGCCGCGCCGCCGCAGAGATGCTGCACAGACGCGGAGCCATGTTGTAGCGGCGCAGGTTGGAAGAAGGTCCCGCCCCCGAACCCGGCGGCGGAGGCGGGGCGCTCGTAAGCTCCGCCCCTCCGGCTCGCCCGCCTCCCTCCGCTCTTGGTCGGATGGGTCCTGCGCCCCTGCGTTCCCCAACTCCGCAGGTGGTTGGTAGAGAGCCCCGTGATCTCTGAGCTCTTGAGGCTCTACACCTGACTCGCTGGGTTATCTTGAACAAGCCTTTTTCCACTCTGGGTCTCAGTGTTCATCTCAGTAAAATGGGAGCCTCAAACAATACTACCTGGGATCCAGAGAATGGGCCAAGGAGAGTCTGTAAGCTCTGAAATTGTACCCAAGGTTATATGTATCTTTCTCCCCCCAAGTGCCGGGAATCAAACCCAGGTGCTCACAGAGGCTAGACAAGTGCTCTACCACTGAACTGCATCCTCAGCCCAACCCGCCCTCTGGGGCAGAGCATCCACAGGCAGCCTTTATCACAGTCTTTATCAAAGAAACAAACCCTAACAATTTAAGACAGGTGGGCAAAACTCTGGACAATTACTATGCTTTCTCTCCATCATCTTATGCCTTTTTAATCTTCCTCTGCCTCTTCTGTAGGAGTCACCTGGACCTCACATTCCCTTTTCTCTCACACGAAGTTCTTTTGCGCCGGTCCTCCAGACTAATCCCTTCTCAGCCTATAATCCTCAGATCACAGACTTGGGATCCTAAAGATCCCACGGAGGGCGGACCCAGGGACAGAGAATGTCCACCCATTCAATGGTGTCACTCCTGGTGTCCTTGGGTTGGGGAGTGGAGGGCAGGCTTTAATTTCCTGACTCCTTCAAATATTGATTCTGCCTGGCTAAGTTCTGTGCTCTGAGACACCAAAGATTGACAGAACAAGCCCCATACTTCTTGGGAATCAAGGCCTAGTGGGGCGGAAGAATAAAGTCACCTCTGACTTTGAGCCTCTTCAGAGCAGAGGCCTCAGCCACTCACCCGTCCCTCATCTCTCCTGCCTGATGTATTAAGAATTTACCAAATAAGTGAAAAATATGCATACAAATATTTTTGCCAATTGTGATAGAGGCTATGAAGAAATTTGGGGAGAACTTGTAATGAGGATAGGGAAGACAGAAGGGAAGTTATTTAAAGACTTCTGTAATGAAGTTAGATTTGAACGATGACTTTTTTTTTTTTTTGTACCAGGAATTGAACCCAGGGGCACTTAACCACTGAGCCACATCCCCAGCCCTTTTTTAATATTTTATTTTGAGACAGGGCCTCTCTAAGTTACTTAGGGCCTCACTAAATTGCTGAGGCTGCCTTTGAACTTGCGATCCTCCTGCCTCAGCCTCTGGAGCAACTGGAATTACAGAAGTTGGTTCCTTCTTTCAGTGTTTCCACTAAATTTTCCAGAGTTGCTACAATGAACATGTATTTTATGCTTTATTTAAAAAGGAAACTATATATCAACATGACAAATGGAAACCAGCTTTGTCATAAGCAGGTGGTATCAACATAAATGCAATGAAAACAAGGGTATTGATGTTACAATGTAGCTAAGGCAGAAGCTGAGTCTATAGCTTGAGCCCTTTGATAACAAAGTAAAGCACCTAGAGGGGTCAGAGACACAACTGGACCCAGTTTGGGCTGGAGCTTGCGCTCGCTCACTCGCTCTCTCTCTCTCTCTCTCTCTCTCTCTCTCTCTCCCAGGGATTTAACCCAGGGGCACTTTACCATTGAGACACATCTCCAGCCCCCACCCCCTTTTAAAAATATTTGTTTAGTTGTAGATGAATGCAATAGATTTGTTTATTCATTTTTATGTAGTGCTGAGGATCAAACCCAGTACCTCACACATGCTAGGCAAGTGTTCTACCACTGAGCAACAACCCCAGCCTTTTTTATTTCTTATTTTTGAGACAGGATCTCACTGAATTGCTTAGGACTCACTAAGTTGCTGAGGCTGGACTTGAACTTGCAATCCTCCTGCCTCAGCCTCCGGAGCCTGGGATTACAGGCGTGCACCACCACACCTGGCCCTACTTGCTGTTTGAGGTTATCAGAAAACCTGAAAGCAGTGGGTTTCTCATTCTGGAAATCAGTGTGTTCTCCACAGAGCCCCCAGTCACAGCCACTCTGGATGGGTAGACAGAGGAACGGCAATGGAGAAATCACTGGCGTCTGCAGTGGGAGCTGCTCTTTCCTTAGAAACCAAGTGTAGGGGGCTGGGGAGATAGCTCAGTCGGTAGAGTGCTTGCCTTGTAAGCACAAGGCCCTGGGTTCGATCCCCAGCACCCCCCCAAAAAAAAGAAAAAGAAACCAAGTGTGACAGACTGAGTGCGAGAGGCAGAAGCAACCACTTGTAGAAGGCCTGACTTTGGACTTGAGTTTCGAAGAATGAATAGGAGTTTTCCAGGAGCAGAGGGACGGGGAACCCCAGAAGAAGCAATGTGTACACAGTACAGTTGTTCTCAGAGTCAGTGGAGGGTTGGTTTTATGACCTCTCATAGACAAAATAATCCATAGGTGTTCAAGTCCTTTATATACCAATAGTATCGGCATATAACCTATGCATGTCTAATATCTATGATGATGTATGTGTATGTTGATGTAAATAGCTGTTATACTAGTAACAAAAAGTAAAATAAGCCAGGCATGGTGGTGCAATCTCAGCAGCTTGGGAGGCTGAGGCAGGAGGATCACAAGTTTGAAGCCAGCCTCAGCAACTTAGCAAGGCTGTCAGCAACCTAGTGAGACCCTGTCTCAAAATAAAAAATAAAAAGGGCTGGGAATGGAGCTCAGTGGTTAAGAGTCCTTGGGTTCAATCCCTAATACCAAAAAATAAAATTAATAAAATTGTTTTACTGTGTTGCTTAGGGGATAGTGACCAAAAAGAAAAAGTCAATGCATGTTCAGCATAGACACAGTTTGTTTTCGATCCATGATTGGTTGAACCCAAGATGCAGAACCCACCGTGCACAGGACTGATGGCACGTGAAGGGACTTCCAGGGAGAAAGCTTAATAGAATATAATCAAATGTTGGAGATTTATGTGGCAGCAGCTTCTCACTCAGTACAAGGGATCATTTTCTAACAATGGAATGGGCAGCCTTAGTGACCTGTCACTGAATAATGCCAGCAGTGTGCATAGCAGCTCATCGGTCATGTGGAAAAGGACATCTGTTAATCAAATCACAGAAGTCAGATCCAATGACTGGGAGGAACTGGCCCTGCTGGTCTGGGGTGAGAGTCTCCCCAAAGCCTTAGTGTTTCTGCCTGCCTCACCTGCAGCAGGGAGGAGGGAGCGTTGACCTACTGCCTTCTCCTGTTGGTCTTGCATTCCCAAGAAGGGTTTTGTCCATCTTGCTTCACCCAAGTAGCGCAGGAGCATCCTTCCATATCCTGACTGGGAAAGATGGAATACGGGTCTCCCTCCCCACCTATGTGCTGTGCTTTGAATGTTTGTCCCCCAGAATTCATGTGTTGGAGACCTAATCCCCACTCATATGTTAATGGTATTTGGAAATGGTTCCTGTGGGTGATTTGTTCATAGGGTCTCTGCCTTCAATAATGGATTAATCGGGGCTGGGGAGATAGCTCAGTCAGTAGAGTGCTTACCTTGTAAGCACAAGGCCCTGGGTTTGATCCCCAGCACCCAAAAAAAAAATTGGATTAATCAATTTGTGGATTAATAGACTAATAGGTTATAAAGAGAGTAAGTTAGTTATCCTGAGGTGGATCTGTTATAAAAGCCAACTTGGGGCCTTGGGTGTGGCTCAGGGTTAGAGCATGTGATTAGCATGCGTGAGGCCCCAGGTTCAATCCCCAGCACACACACACACACACACACACACATGTGCATACAAACCAGTCTGATAGTCTCTTGAGAACTCTCTCACCATATGATGCTTCCACTGCCTCTAGACTCAGCAGAGTCCCCACCAGAACTGGTGTGGTGGCACATGTCTGTGATCCCAGTGACCTTGGAGGCTGAAAGGTAAGAGGATTGCAAATTCAAGGCCAGTCTGGGCAATTTAGCAAGATCTTGTCTCAAAGTAAAAAGAGATAGGGTATAGCTCAGTGGTAGAGTACCCCTGGGTTTAATCCCCAGTATCCTGCCCCCCACACACACAGGGTCCCCACCAGCAGGAAAGCCCTTATCAGAGATGCAGCCCCTCAGCCTTGGACTTCCCAGCCTCTGGAACACTAAGAAATAAATTTCTTTATCAATTATCCAGTCTCAGAAATTCTGTTACAGCAATAGACTAAGTCACCTCCTTTGAATGACAGTGTGGTAGCTGCCTAGAGGGACAGTTTCACCCAGCGAGGGTGATCAATTTATTCCAGTTTACCCTGGAATTTCTCAGGGTTTTTGTTTTGTTTTGTTTTTTACTGGGAATGCACCCAGGACACTTAACCACTGAACCACATACCCAGCCCCCCCCCCCTTTTTTTTTCAATACTGGGGATTGAACCCTGGGCCTTGTGCTTGTGAGGCAAGCACTCTACCAACTGAGCTACATCCCCAGGCCCCAGCCCTTTTTAAAAAAAATTTATTTTGAGACAGGGTCTCGCTCAGTTGCTTAGGGTCTTGCTAAGTGGCTGAGGCTAGCTTTGAATTTGCCATCCTCCTGCCTCAGCCTCCTGAGCTGGTGGGATTACAGGCGTGCGCCACCACACACCACCCTTTATATGTTTTACTTTGAGACAAGTTCTCCCTAAGCTGCTAGGGTCTCATGAAGTTGCTGAGATTGATCTTGAACTTGTGATTCTCTTGTCTCAGCCTCTGGAGTCACTGAGTTTACAGGCATGTACCACCACAATGGCTTGCTGAACTTCTTTGTGGCACTTAATTACATACAATGCAGATGAACTGAGCACTTGTTATAAACTTGGCCCTGCCCCATGGACCATCATTCTGGGCAGCCACTCAGTTGGACAAAAATTCCACAAATAAGGAATTAGACCATATCCAATGGTTGTGGAATAAATTACCACAGATTTCAGCAGCTTGAAACAATAAACATTATCTCAAACAGTTTGTAGGGGTTCATAATTCAGGAGTGGGTGGGTAACTGGGATGGTTCTGGATCAGGGATTCCCACATAGCAGCAGTCAGGAAGTTGGCCCGGGCTCTGGTCATCTGGAAACCTGACTGAGGCTGGAGAGTGCATTTCCATGGGGGTGGGCGGGTCATGCATACTTCTGGCAAGTTAGTGCTGGTCATTGACAGAAGACCTCAGCTCCTTGTCACATGGGCTCCTCCAGTGATTGTTTAGGTGTCCTGACATGTGGCAGTTGGTATCCCCTCAGGTGAGTGATCCAAGAGAGAATAAGGTGGAATCTTTGTGGACTTTCATGACCTAGCTTTAGAAGTCAGTTGTGACATGTCTGTGCCTTCCTTTGGTTATCTATGGGATGAGGGCTCAGTACAGGAGTGGATTATACGAGTGTGAATACCAACATCTGAGAGCTGCTGGGACCATTTTGGAAAATGGTTACCAAAATTAGATTTTGCACTAGGTCCAATTTAATTGTTGGGGTTGGACTCAGCTCCCCAAGCTGTCTCCTTCTCCTTCCCCTTCTTCTTCTCCTCTTCTTCCTCTCATAGTGCTGGGGATCAAACCCAGGGTCTTGCACATGTTAGTTAAGTACTCTACCACTGAGCTAATACAGCTCCCTCAAGCTGTCTTTTTTAAGCAGACCTTTCCAGAACCCACATTTCCTCTGTCTTAGGATCTCTCCATTGGCTTCCCCATCCCCTTCCTCTCCAAGCTCCCTTCCTGCCCATCAGCATGTCTCCCATCCATCCCTTTCCTCTCTGCAGGGAGGGAACCCATCCTCTTCTCCTTCCTCCCTCCTTCCTTCCCTCCCTCACAGCTGCCCTCCTGGAATCCGCCTTCATAACTCTCTGCCAAGGCCTGCTGTCCACTTGTGTAATGCAATGAGGGAAGCGAGGGACAGAGACAGATGAGCAGCACTGGGCAGAGAGGAGCAGGCAGGTTCATAAGTGTAATATATGAACAAACCTGCCATCATCCATTCCCTAGGACAAATAGATCATCACCAAATAGGCTGCAGGAGAGCAAAGAGACAAATTACCCAGCTGCCGCTGTGTCACCTGCTTCTTATTGATGGGCTTTTTTGTTCAGGCCCGACTGCTCTCTGAGAACTGTATCCTCCAGCTCCTGTGGGACCCCAAACAGGGGGGCCAGGGACAAGAAAGTTTTTATGTCTACACTGGAGCATGAGCCGCAAGACCAAGTCCCAGCCTCTCTGTACTATGTATCACATGCAGATATGAATTATATGATGTTGACACAGTGACACATAAAAACATTAGCAAAACACTTTTCCATGTATAAAGGATAAATAATACAAATGCAAAATATCATCTCAAATTCTGAACAATTTCTAAACTGTTGGTGTAGATTGAATTATAAGCTGTTTATACTACTACCACAGCTGGTGCCGCCGCTGTAAGCCAGGAAACAAATGCCCACAAACTGTCTTTTTTTTTGTTGGGAGAGGGCTACCGGGGATTGAACTCAGGGGCACTTGACCCCTGAGCCATATCCCCAGCCCTTTTTTGTATTTTATTTAGAGACAGGGTCTCACTGAGTTGCTTAACGCCTCGCTTTTGCTGAGGCTGGCTTTGAACTTGAGATCCTCCTGCCTCAGCCTCCCAAGCTGCTGGAATTACAGGCGTGCACCACCGTGCCTGGCCCTCATACTGTCTTGACTGAGCGAGTCATAGTGCTGTTGGCATATATTTGACTTTAGCACCCCCAACTGCTTCTTCTTCTCCCCCCACCTCACCCCCACCAGGAATTTAGCTCAGGGGTATTTCTACCCAGTTACATCCCCAGCCCTTTATACTTTCTATTTTGAGACAGGGTTTCACTAAGTTGTTTAGAGCCTCGCTAAATTGATGATGCTGGTCTCAAACTTGTGATCCTCCTGTCTCAGCCTTCTGAGTCGCTGGGATTACAGATGTGTGCCACCACACCTGGCTGGCAACTGATTCTTGTGACTACTGACCTGTTATTTGTCCATGCACTGTTTGTACAAACCATTCTAAAAAGCTTCAACAACATCATTTAAAGGGCTGGTGAGATAGCTCAGTTGGTAGAGTGCTTGCCTTGCAAGCATATAGGCTCTGGGTTCAATTCCCAGTACCGCCAAAAAAAAAAAAAAAAAAAAAAAAAAAAAAAAGGATTCTATTTAAGCACTCACAAAGTAGAGATGTTAGTGTTTGGGACACCCCCCCAAATCTATACCTTTGGAGTAGACATTGCGCATGATAAAGAAGACACAACAAAAGAGCCCAATCTCCTCTGCCCAGGTGGTACTGCTAATTTAGGAGAGTGCCCGCAGGCCAAGATGATGCTGCAAAAATACAAAGCACCATCAAAGTCAAAAACGTAGTAAGATAGTTGTGCAGATTTATGAGCTGTGTGAGTGCCTTTTATCTTTACATTCATTCCTATGGGGGAAACAGGTCTTGGAAGACTAAATTTTGAATCACGTGAAGATTACAGAAAATATTCTTGTAAAATACGGCTTCCCTGGATCTCTGCAGCTACCTTGGCATAAATATAACTGCTGGAAGTCACTTCTGAAAGGGGGTGCTATGGATTATGCTCCCCCCAAAAAAGATGTTGATGTCTTAACCTCCAGGACCTCAGAAAGTGATCTTATTTGAAATAGGGTCTTTTTAAAATTTTTTTCTTTTTAGTTATAGATGGACATGTACCTTTATTTATTTATTTATATGTGGTGCTGAGAATCGAACCCAGTGCCTCACACATGCTAGGCAAGCGCTCTACCACGGAGCCGCAACCCCAGCTCCTGGAAATAGGGTCTGGACAGAGGTAATGAAGTCAGTAGGATAGGCCCTGATCCAATATGACAGGTGTCCTAAGAAAAAGGGGAAAGGTGGAGCTGGGTGCAGCGGTACACAGCTGTGATCCCAGTGATGTGGGAGGCTGAGGCAGGAGGATTTCAAGCTCAAAGACAGTTTCATCAACTTAATGAGACCCTGTCTCAAAATTTAAAAAAAAAATGAAAAGGGCAAGGGATGGATCTCAGGGATACAGGGATATAGTGCCCTTGAGCTCAATCCCTAGCATTCCACCCCGCCTCAAAAAACAAAGAGGAAATGATTTGAGCAGAGACAGATGGGCATAAAAGATGGATGATGTGAAGCCACGTAGGGAGAAGATGGTGTGAATATTGGAGGTATGCTGCCACGAGCCAAGGAATACCTCTGGTTACCAGAAGCTGCAAAAGACAAGGGAGAGCAGGGCATGATGGCACATGCCTGTAATCCTAGTGATTTGGGAGGCTGAGGCAGGAGGATTGCAAGTTCAAAGCCAGCCTCAGCAATTTTGTGAGGCCCTAAACGAGACCCTGTCTCTAAATAGACTATTAAAAAGGGCTGGGGGGCTGGGGAGATAGCTCAGTTGTCAGAGTGTTTGCCTTGAAAGCACAAGGCCCTGGGTTCAATCTCCAGCACCATAAAAAAAGAAAAAAAAAGAAAAAAAAAGAAAAGAAAAAAATAAAAATAAAAAGGGCTGGGGATGTAGCTTAGTGGTAAAGCACCTCTGGTTTCAATCCCCACTACCACATAAAAAAAAAAAAAAAAAAAAAAAGAACCCTTCTCCAAAAGGCAGACTCAGACATTGCTGGCGGAGTTGCAAATTGGTACAACCACTCTGGAAAGCAGTATGGAGATTCCTCAGAAAACTTGGAATGGAACCCACCATTTGACCCAGGTATCCCACTCCTTGATTTATACCCAAAGGACTTAAAATCAGTATACTACAGTGATGCAGCCACATCAATGTTCATAGCAGCTCAATTCACAATAGCTAGATTGTGGAACCAACCGAGATGCCCTTCAATTGATGAATGGATAAAGAAACTGTGGTATCTATACACAATGGAATATTACTCAGCCATAAAGAAGAATAAATTATGGCATTTGCTGATAAATGGATGAAGTTGGAAAATATCATGCTAAGTGAAATAGGCCAAGCCCCCAAAACCAAAGGCCGAATGTTTTTTCTGATAAGTAGATGATGATATATAATGAGGGGGTAGTGGGGAGAAGAGAAGAAAGAAGGAACTTTGGATGGTGTAGAGGAAAATGGGGTGGGAGGGGATGGGGGAAGATAGTAGAATGAAACAGACAGTATTACCCTATGTATATGTATGATTACGTGAATGGTGTGAATCTACATTGTGTACAACCACAGAAATGAAAAGTTGTACCCCATTTGTGTACAATGAATCAAAGTGCAGTCTGTAAAAATTAAAAAAAATTTAATAAAAAAAATCAAAAAACAAAAAGAACCTTTCCATTGTAGGTTTCAGAGGGCATGCAGCCGTGCTGACTCCTTGATCTTGGACATACAAACTCCAGAGTTGTGAGACATGTTTCTGTTTTTCTAAGCACCCCCATCCCCACCCAATGTGTGATTCTTTATTGTAGCAGCCCTAGGAAACTACTACAGAATGTCATTAACACCCCGAACTATCTACCACTTTAAGGAACATAGAAGCAGCAAATTGCAAATTTGGCACAGGAATGAATTTTAGAACAGAAAAATAGCCATTTTTCAGTGCTTCTTGTGCACAAAGCCCTTTTCTAATGGCAGGATGCCATTCTTGAAAGACTGTGGACCCAGAACCAGGGATTATGGGTCAAGGAGCCAGGCTTTATCTCTATTAAATCATGTGATCTTTGACCAGTAACTTGGGTTCTGGGCACCTCAGTTTTCTTCTGTCAAATAGGCATAATAATCTCCTTGATCTTGAGAATTAAATGAAAATGTATGTGTATGAAAATGAGCACTCAGTAAAAAAAGTTCAATAAATATGTGCTTTAGGCTTTGCTACTTGTAATCTCATTTCCTATTCCCCTCCTTTTCTCAAAATGGGGTACTCCCCATTTTGAATACTAAGCACACACTCTACCACTGAGTTATAACTCCAGCCAATATTCTCTGCTTTTGAAGAGATGATGAAATGGAGACTCAGAGATGGTAAAAACCTTTTGGAGGTCACACAGCACCTTGAACATAGAAGGGCTCAACAAATAATTACTATTTATGCAGGGCTTTTAAATTTGTCCTACAATTCACTATTATTCCTGTTTTCACAGATGATGTAATTGAGGCTCAGAGAAGCTAAGTTGCCTAAGCTCTCAGAGAAATAGAAATCTCACCTCAGGTTTCTCTCCCTCTACCACCACAAATGACATCCTAGAAAGATTCAAAGATCTGCAGTTCTGGGCACAAAAGGAATAGGATGGATACTAATAATAGTAGTCTCCCCTTATTTGCAAAAGATGCATTGCAAGACCCCAAATTGATGTCTGAAATCACAGATAGTACATATATATATATATATATACATATATATATATATATATATATATATATATATATATATATATTTCTTTTTGTACTGAGGATTGAATTCAGGGGTGCCTAACCACTGAGCCACATCCCCAGCCCTTTCTTATATTTAATTTACCGACAGGATCTTGCTGAGTTGCTAAGCGTCTTGCTAAGTTGCTGAGGCTGACTTTGAACTCAGCCTCCCAAGCCACTGGGAATACAGGTGTGTATCACCATGCTCACTTGAACCTTATATATATACACATATAAAGCATTATGTTCTTTCCCATATGTACATACCTATAAAGTTTAATTTGTAAATTCATTACAGTAAGGGATTAGCAACAATAACTAATAGTAAGCAATTTTGCAGATAGAAGGATTAGTCTGAACTTGTATTTTAGCAACTTCAGCATATAATTTATTTTCTGTCCTTATTAAGTTGAGAAATTTCACCTTTTTCTTAAAGGAAGTACCGCATGGATTCTCTCTCTTCTTTTAGAGGAAAATATTATTTGGGTCTCATGGTTTCAGAGGTCTCAGTCCATAGATGGTCAACTCCATTGCTCTGTGCCTGAGGTGTGGCAGAAGAGTGTGGCAGAGGAGAGTGGCTCAGGATGTGGCCACCAGGAAGCAAGGAGACAGTTCTGCTCAGCAAGGACAAAACATTGGATTCTCTTGGGTATATGTGAATTGCCAGCATCACTACTTTTAAGCTTTGGGGCCATTATTATGTAAAATAAGGATTTACGCAAACACAAGCATTGTGTCTAATAACTGAGATGGCAACAAAGTGACTAACAGGCTTATACAGCAATAAACTGGACAAAGGGGTGAGTCCCTCCCAGGCAAGACAAGGCAGGACAGGGCAGGATCTCATCATACTGCTCAAACATGTGTAATTTAAAATGTATGGTTTATTTCTGGAATTTTCCATTTAATATTTTTAAATGGCAACTGAATGAGGGATTGAAGTTTTTCTCCTACCTTTCTGGGGTGTCTTACTATTATTTCACATAGGAGTTATTGCCTGCCACTTGCTTCATTCAAACTCAGTGCCCTAGAGAGGCATCTCAGACAAGCAGCCTGACCTTGCATAGAACTCCTGGGCAAGGCTATGTTGAATGAGTCAGGTCACCTCCCTGAGAGTCAGGCTGCAGGTAGGCAAAGACTTCTCAGTTAACTTGTCTTCAGTCTCCACCCCATCCTGGAAACAATGTGGGCACCTTACAAAAATATATCCAGAATATCAGTCTAATCGCAGGCAGACATAAGACAGACTCACATGGAGAGATGCTTTGCCAAGTGTACTCTTCAAAAAAGCGTCAAGGTCATGAAAAACAAGTAAAGACTGAGGAACAATTACAGGCTGCCAGAGACTAAGGAGAAATAAATGCTATGTGGGATCCTGGAATAGAAAAAGGATGGTAATGGAAAAGTTCTGGAAATTTCAGTATGGTCTTTAGTTATTGGTAGTGTCTTATGTCATTGCTTGCCTTTTTTTTTTTTCTTTTTTCTTTTTGTTTTCAGTACTAGGGGTGGAACCCCGGACCACATGCTAGGCAAGCACTCTACACTGAGTAAATCCCTGGTCTGTTTAATTTTTTTTTTTTTTTTTTTTTTTTTGGTACTGGGGATTGAACCCAGGGATGCTTAACCACTGAGCCACAGCCCCAGTCCTTTTTATATATTTTTAAACTTAGAGACAGGGCCTTGATAAGTTGCTGAGGCTGATCTTGAACTTGTGATCCTCCTGCCTCAGCCTCCTGAGCCGCTGAGATTACAGGTGTGCACCACCGCACCCAGCCTTTAATTTTATTTTGAAACAGGATCTTACTAAGTTGCCCAGGCTGACTTCAAACTTGGATCCTCCTGTGTCAGACTCTCTAGTAGCTAGGATTACAAGTATGTCTTCCTCTTGTATTTATGTGGTGCTAGGAACGGAAGCCAGGGCCTTGAACACAGTAGGCAAACACTCTACCCATGAGCTATACTCCTGGCCCTCTTTTAAGAGAGGGGCTCTAGGGCTGGGTTGTGGCTCAGTGGCAGAACACTTACCTAGCATGTGTGAGGCACTAGGTTCAATTCTCAGCACTGCATGTAAATAAATGAATAAAATAAAGGTTCATTGACATCTAAAAAAATTTTAAAAAAGAGAGAGAGAGATTGAGCGGGGGATCTTGGTTTCTTGCTATCTCCCAATTGGAGTGCAGTGGCTATTCACACAAGTAATCCCACTACTGATCAGCACATGAGCTTGACTTGCTCAATTTCTGACCTGGGTCTGCTCACCTATCCTTAGGCAACCCGAATCAAATTTGCAGGTTCAATCGATCCTCCTGACTCAGCCTCCTGATTAGCTGAGACTGTGGACCCACACCACTCACCATGGTGCTCAACTGGAGGCTCCTAATTTCTTGATTCTGATTATTGTACTATGATTATGGGAAACTGAGTGATGAATGTAGAGAAACTACTATTTTTGCAACTTTCACATCTAACAGTAGTTTATAATAAAAGCTTATAAGTTATATATGTAAAAAACATTTATGTGGCCAGGCATGGTGGCGCATGTCTATAATCCCAGTGGCTTGGGAAGCTGAGGAAGGAGGATTGCGAGTTCAAAGCCAGCCTCAGCAAGAGAGAGGAATTAGGGGTTGGGGAGATAGCTCAGTTGGTAAAGTGCTTGCCTTGCAAGCATAAAGGCCCTGGGTTCAATCCCCAGCACTGCAAAAAAAAAAAAAAAAAAAAAAAAAAAAAAAATATATATATATATATATATATATATATATTTATATATATAAAAATAGGACTGGGGATGTGACTCAGTGGTTGAGTGCCCCTGAGTTCAATCCCCTGTACCCTCCCCCAAAATTTATATGGTATAAAGTATTAACCTAAGACGGGGGAAGGTTTTTTGTTGTTGTGGTTTGTTTGTTTTATTGTGCAACTATTATATGCCAATTTGCCAGTTATTCTTTTTTATTATTAAAATATTTTTTATTTTTACAGACTGCATTGATTCACTGTACACAAATGAGGTGCAACTTTTCATTTCTACGGTTGTACATAATGTAGATTCATGAGGGGGGGAGTTTTAAAGTAAGGGATTTATAAATTTGTGAGAAGATACGTAGCTAGTACAACAAATAAACAGTAAGTGATTAGGGAAAAATCACTGCAAAGTGAAAAGGAAAAGAACAGAACAACCCAAAGGTGAGGCAAGACCAGGAACAACTACTAGACGCAGACGGCAAATTTGGGTTTGAACTTCCTAGCAGCAAATGCCAAGAAGGAAAGATACAATGTTATAATATAATATAATATAATATAATATAATATAATATAATATAATATAATATAATATAATATAATATAATATAATATAATATAATATAATATAATATAATATAATATAATATAATCTCAGCTACTAGAGAGACTGAAGCAGGATCACAAGTGTGAGGTCAGCCTTGGAAATTTAGTGGAACCCTGTCTCAAAAATAAAATAAAATAAATAAAATAAAAAAAAAATAAAATAAAATAGCTGTGGATGTTACTCCATGGTAAAGCACCCCTGGGTTCTATCTCCAGGACTCTCTCCTTACAAACACAAAAAAGAAGGAAACAAGATTGGTTAAATGAATCTTGTGCAGCCCTTAAAAATTATATTATAAAATATTTAATGACATAGAAATATATTCATATTAATAAATTAAAAATTAACAAACCATAAAACAATAAGTAGTACATGTGTTCAGTGAGTCAGTCATTCCAGTTAAAATCATGTTTCTCTTTCTGGTTGTATCAGTTTCCTTTTTCTTTGGTCACAGTATCAGCCTTGCTGTCGTTTTCATCTGGTCCTCTTTCAACCGGCTTAGGTTGTTGACAGATTTGAGCTACTTCTGGTGGCAGGACTAAGATCCCTGCTTTCTTTCATTGTTGACCAGGGACATTCTTTTTTTTTTTTTTTTTTTGGGTGCTGGGGTTCGAACCCAGGGCCTTGTGCTTACAAGGCAAGCACTCTACCGACTGAGCTATCTCCCCAGCCCCAACCAGGGACATTCTTAACTCCCAGAGGCCACAGAGTTCTTTGCTATGGGGTCCCATAGGTGGTTTACAACATAAATGTTTGCTTTCTGCCAAGCAGACAGGAGTGTATCTCTCTCTCTCTAATTATTTTATTTAATTAATTAATTAATTATTAATGTGGTGCCAAGGACAGAACCCAGTGCCACACAAGTGCTAAGCAAGCGCTCTACCACTGAACCACAACCTCAGACTCACCCCCCTTTCTTTTCTTTTCTTTTCTTTTTTTTTTTTTTTTGGTACTAGAGATTGAACCTAGGGGTGCTTAACCACTGAGCCACATCCCCAGTCCTTTTTATTTTTTATTTTGAGACAGGGTCTCTCTAAATTGCTTAGGGCCTCGCTATATTGCTGGGACTGGCCTCAAACTTGCCTTAGCCTCTTGAGTCACTGGAACTACAGGCATTCACCACCAGGCTGGGCAAGAGTGCATCTCTCTGACTTCTTCCATCTGTTTCTAGACCTTCTTTAAGAATTCACCTGGGGCTGGGGGTATAGCTCAGTTGGTAGAGTGCCTGCCTTGCAATTCACCTGATTAGGACAGTCCCACCCAGGATAGTCCTTTTTTTCTTAACTCAACAAATTAGGCATTATATTTACAAAAATCCCCTTGTCATATAAAGTAACATAATCACAAGAAATATCATTTCATATATATATAGGTCTTACCCCCATTCAAAATAGTGGATTATAGCCAGGGGGCAGTGGCACATGCCTGTAATCCTAGGGGCTTGGGAGGCTGAGGCAGGAGAATCACAAGTTCAAAGTCAGCCTCAGCAACTTAGTGAGACCTTGTCTCTAAATAAAATATAAAAAAAAGCTGGGGATGTGGCTTTGTGGTTGAGTGCCCCTGGGTTCAATTCCCACTACTAAAAAAAAAAAAGATAGTGGGTTATACAAGGTTGTGGATCATTGCTGGTAATTTTAGAGTAATATAGTTTTCAGTATGTTTTTTATTTCTTCTTCCTTTTTTTTTTTGTTGCTAGACATGGAACCCACACATGGTGAGTTGAATTCTACCTCTGAATTACACCCCCAACTTCAATATCTTTTTTATAATGCATATGGATTACTTTATTTTATTTGTTTATTTTTATGTGGTACTGAGGATCAAACCCAGTGCCTTGCACATGCTAGACAAGATCTCTACCACGGAGCTACAACCCCAGCCCTGGATTACCTTTTTTTTTTTAATATAGTTTTAGTTGTCTATGGACTTTTATTGTATTTAATTATAAGCAGTGCTGAGGATTGAACCCAGGATGTCACATTGTACCAGGCAAGTGCTCTACCACTGAGCCACAACTCCAGCCCCCTGGAATACTTTTTAAACGAGAGAAAACATGTTACTTGGGGAAAAACAAACAAACAAACAAACAAAAAACAGCCAGTCATCTATGAAAAATAGAAGTCCTGGTGCATAAAATCTTTTTCTCTCATGAGTCTCCATTGCAAGTATGCTGAAACTCTGTCAGCTAAATCTCTACAGACCGAGTTCCTCAGGGCTGTTACTTATGACAGCTGGGGTGCAGGATGCTGGTTTCATGCCCATGTGTAGTAAAAAATAATTCTGAAAGTGACCAGAAATGAAAGAACGAAAGGGCACGGTTTTTGGCAGAGGAATCACAATCTGGAATTTACTCACGGCATTTGTGTGATGAGTTGATTTAACCTGGGTGCTATAGTTTGGATCTTCAAGGTCCTCCTAAGGCCCTTATGTTATAGGCTTAGGCCCTGCGCTGGGGGTGTATGCAGTGTTGGAGACTTGCCTAGATGTGCAAAGCCCTGGGTTTGATCCCAAACGCTGCAAAAACAAAATGAAACAGACAAAGGCTTAGTCTCCAGCTCGGAGTATTTGGGTAGTAGTGGAACTGTTAAATAGGTAAGGCCTAATGAGAAGTCTTCTGGTCATTGGGAATATGCCTTTGGAGCGGGCAGTGGGACCCTTCACCCCTCCTCTTCCTCACGTCCTGACCAGGAATGAATAGCTTTACTACATTCTCTCTGCCATAATATATTGCTTTGCTGCAGGCCCAAAAGCAAAGGGTCTGCCAGACTATGGATGGAAACCTCCAGAACTGTGAACCAAAATAAGCCTTTCCTCTTCATAAATTGATTACCTATGGTATTTTGTTACAGTAACAGAAAATGAATAACATCCTGGGGTTCATAGACACGGGTCTTTCCATGAACCTCCTAAAACATATGCAAAATTGTTTACATATGTGTACTCCCTTGAGGAGAGGGTACTTTGGTTTAATTAGGTTTTTTTTTTTTTTTTTCTTTTTGCAGTACTGAGGATCAAACCCAGGGCTTTGCACATCTTGTGCTTGCAAGGCAAGCACTCTACCAACTGAGCTATCTCCCCAGCCCACTAATTAGATTCTTGTTTCAGTGTTTCTGATTAAAAAAGATGAAAGAATCATTGCTCTATAGCAGGGTGTCTTTACTTTGGCTTTACTGTCACTTTGATCTAGATAGTTCTTTGTTGTTTGTGTGAGGGTATTCTGTGCATTTTAGGTTGTTTAACAACACTTCTAGCTTTTATCTGTAGAAGCCAGGAGCATCCAGTTGTGACAGTCAAAATAGTCTCTAGACATTGCTAAATGTCACCTATGAGACAGAGATCACCTTTGAGAATCCCTGAACTTCTGAAAGATAGGAGGAACAAAATGTAAATCAGGTTGAGATATGGACTAGACCAGTTCTAGATGCAAATTGCCGAATATGCATAATAATAATTTACCCAAATCATGATTTTGGGTAAATGACTTTACTTCAGCCTTATCTAGTTTCTTGATGATAATATCCAAGAATCATCCCCCATGTACCCCAGCACTAGAGATCAAACTCAGGCCTCATGTATTGGGCAAGCAATCTGCTACTGAGGTAAATCCCCAAACTGTTTTATTTTTATTTTGAGACAAGGTCTGACTCGTCCAGGTTAGCCTCAAACTTTAGATCCTGCACTGGGTGTTTCAGTAAGTGATTCCCTGGTTACTGGGTGTGCAGCACCATGCCAATAGGATTTTTAAAGCATGAAGAGCACAAGTTTTTTTATTTTTTTTTTTATTTTTTTTTGTACCAGGGATTGAACTCAGGGGTGCTTAACCACTGAGCCACAATCTCAGTCTGTTTTATTTTTTATCTTGAGACAGGATCTCGCTAAGTTGCTCAGGGCCTCGATAAATTACTGAGGCTGGCTTTGAACTTGTGATCCTCCTCCCTCAGCCTCCTGAGCCACTGGGATTACAGACGTGCTCCATCGTGTCTGGTTACTTCACAGGGTTTTGTAGGGTAAGCAATTATATATGATCACTATTAATATTGTCCAGACCACAGCTGAGTCTGTAACCATTTCCTCACATCCTTTACTTATTCATTCAATAGGTATTTATTATATGGTATCTGTATCAGATTTTAATGTACTTGACCTGAATTATTCATTAGAAGGAGGATCACTTGAGCCTAGGAGTTCAAAGGCAACCTGGGCAACATAGCAAGAACCTGTCCAAAAAAAAATTACCACTACATACACACAAAATAAACAAGCAACTTCCCACCCCAAGAATTATTCATCAATCCCTATCTGGTAACTATTATGTATTTTTTTATTTTTGTAAGGGAATTTAAAATATCAATATGATATTCCATTATATCTATTTTTATTCTTCACCTCCTTTTTGAGATCCAGAACCATCCTGTATGTCCTTCCAGGAACTTTAAATTGCGTATGTTTTGTCAATTAGCTCAGCACCTAGCACCTAGTATGTCTTCTATGAAAATGAGTGGTTCCTGGTCACTGATGTTTTTTAGCCCCTGCTGTTTGATCCACTTCCCTTTGCTGCTCCTCAGTGGTTTCCCAAATTCACTTATTTTCTGACAGCCTCCTTGGCCTTGGGTTAAAAGCCCTGATTTTTCATCCCTGTGGGGAACCAAGAGGAGAATCCAGTCTGGTTCTTTTACCTGCAGGGAAAAATTGAAGGCATGAAAATGGAGACACTCCCACACCAAGCTCATAGTTCCCTGAGCAGTTTCGTGGCAGGAATTTGCTAGTGGTATGAAGGACATAAAGTTTTGCAATAGCAGCCTCCATTGGATGTGCCAGTAAATGATTCCTGGGGTCCTGACTGGTGCTTCCTAGCACCACAGGGGTGCAAAGGAGCAAAATTTACACTACTAGCACAGTTACAACACCGTGTCTGCTGAATACTTTAGAACTGAGGTTCATGGTGTCTTAATGCTTCAGTAGGAAGAATTTAGAAGCCTCAACCAGGGTAGCATAGTGGATAATATCTGCAGGCTATGGTGGTGTAGACCTGGACTCAAGCCCTGACTTTGCCTCCCAATCTAGGTGATAATCTGCAAGAGACTCTATTTTGCTGAGCCACAGTTTCTTCATCTGTAGAGCCGGGGCAGTGCTACCATAGCTAACGCTTGTGGAGTGTTACTGTTCAGTCAGAACACATGCAAATTGTCTCTGTTCCACCACTAAGAGCTGTTTTAAAATTGAAGTCAAGCTGGGGCTGGTGGAATGGGGAGGTATTCCCAGTTACTTAGGAGGCCGAGGCAGAACCATCACTTGAGCCAAGGAGTTCTGGGCCAGCCTGGAAAACATAGCAAGACCCCATCTAAAAAAATTTTAAATATAGGAAAGCATAAACCCCTTACACACGTTATATCCCTTGATGTCATTAAAAAATAACACTCGGGGGTGGGGGGGCTGGAATTCTGACTCAGTGGTAGAGCACTCACTTAACATGTGGGAGACCCTGGGTTCCATTCTCAGCACTGCATATAAATAAATGAATTAAACAGGTCCATCAACAACTAAAAAATTTTTTTAAAATAACACTCGTGGGGCTGGGGAGATAGCTCAGTTGGTAGAGTGCTTGCTTTGTAAGTACAAGGCCCTGGGTTCGATCCCCAGCACCCCAAAAAAATAAATAAATAATAACACTCATACATGGTTAGAAAACAAATCATACAGGGTGTAACATGAAATACAATGAAAATATACATGAAATATACTTTAAAAACAACAACCACCAGGTTTTGAACCCAGAAGTGCTTAGCCACTGAGCCAATCCCCGCCTCTTTTTTTTTTTTGTTTTGCACCGAGGATTGAACTCAGGGGCACTCAAACATTGAGCCACATCCCTAACCCTATTTTGTATTTTATTTAGATAGGTCTCACTAAGTTGCTTTGCGCCTCGCTTTTTGCTGTGGCTGGTTTTGAACTCGCGATCCTTCTGCCTCAGCCTCCCCAGTTGCTGGGATTACAGGTGTGCACCACCATGCCCAGCATGAAATATACTTTCATTTTCCCACTTTTTTTTTGTACTGGGAATTGAATTCAGGGGGCTTTACCTACATCCCCAGCCCTTTTTATTTAGTTTTGAGATGGGGTCTCGATAAATTGCTAAGGCTTGCGCTTAGTTGCGGAGCTTGGCTTTGAGTGTTCGATAGTCCTGCCTCCTGTAATCCCAGGCTCCTCCAGATTGGCTGGGATTATAGGTGTGTGCTGTTGAGAACAGGGTGACATCTGTGCCGCCATCTTGTATAAGCAAGCCATTTCGTGAACTGGCCTGTAACCCCCTCCCCCCAGGAAAGGGCGCGCAAACCCTAAGGAATGGGGAATTATCTTAATCACCAGGATGCGGGTAGTTGCAACAGTGCCCTCAAGAGTCAATACAGGACACACAGGACGTGCTGGGACCCCCGGCTTATCAAGGCTGTTCAGAGATCTCTGTCCAAGGAATGTGCAGCTGCCCGGAGACCTTATCTATCAAGGACAGGGGGGCCTAGCCCCAACTCATCTCACCTCTTCCCTCCTCCCTTCTTCCTCCAGGACTGTTCAGTTTTGGCTGGACCCAATGAGATTCAAATAAAGTGGCAGGACCAAACCAAAAGAGGACAAATCTTTAGCTGTTCAAATGTTAACCAATAATGCACAGGTCCTTGTGTGTGAATGCTTGAAAATCTCTTAAATATTAAGAGTGCTTTCTTGCCCCTCGGGGCTGCTCCCCACTCAGCCATTGTAGTGGTCTGAGAGGTTGGTTGCGGTCCAAGCTGGAGCTTGCAATAAAACCTCGTTGTGTGACTTGCATTACCGTGTGTGCACTTTGACTCTCTGGGCATCAGTCAATATTGGACCCCAACATTTGAGGGCTCGCCCGGGATAGGTTTGTCCAACTCCGCCCCAGGAGAAACAAACGGCCCACGGTACTGAGGTTTCTGAGGAGATCTGCCGCGGAAGAAAGATTGGCCACCTCCATTTGGTGGGACACAGGTCCCCATTTGAGTTTGGTTGAGAATTATCTTTTGGTGGAAGGAAAGAGTTGCGAGTGACCCTGAAGTTTCCACTGTTGGAAGTTGCGGGAAACATCCCCGACAAACAGGAGTCGCACTGATGTCCCCAGTGGACGCTGTCTGGATGGCTATTTGGTAAGGATAGCCATCTGGATGGATATTTGGTAAGGATCCTTCATTTGATTTTGGTAGTGTGAATGAGAAGGGCATTGCACCTGTGAGACTGATGTGGTTGACTGGCTGGTGGATGTTGGAGAGTCCTGTGAAAATTTGCTTTACTGCAAGTATTGCCTCCCTCATTCTTTTCAGTCTGCTTGGTCCTTTTCTCCTCATTATTATGGGACAGGCTCAGGTAACTCCTAAAACTTTCCTCCTGAGTCACTTCTCAGAGGTCCGCGCCAAAGGATGGAACTTTGGTGTGGACCACCTAAAGAAAGGTAAGTTTGCTAGACTCTGCTCCATGGAGTGGCCACCCTTCAATATCGGCTGGCCACCTGAGGACACCGGGATGGAACTGGGAAGTGGATTTCACTGAAGTCAAGCCCGGGAGGTATGGTTACAAATACTTGTTAGTAATGGTGGATACCTTCTCAGGGTGAGTGGAGGCTTTCCCCACTAAGAAGGAAACAGCTCAAGTGGTAGCCAAGGCCTTGCTCCAAGAGATCATACCTAGGTACAGGGTTCCTGAGATGTTAGGGTCAGATATCGGGCCAGCTTTCATCAGTAAAGTCCTGCAAGGAGTAGCCCAGTCTGAGGGGACCAATTGGAAGTTGCATTGTGAATACAATCCCCAGAGCTCAGGGCAAGTAGAAAGGATGAATCGGACTTTAAAGGAGACCTTGTCCAAATTGGCCATTGAGACTGGAGGGTACTGGGTGACCCTCCTGCCTTATGCCATCTTCGGGACTCGGAACTCACCCTATGTGCATGGACTGACTCCCTTCGAAATTCTATACGGGCCCCCCCGCCCCATAGTTGTCCATACATTACCGGACCAAGGCTCTGATATGGCTCCAAATTATTTAGCCAGTTTGAAGGCTTTATATAAGGTGCAGCGTGAAGTCTGGCCCCAGGTACGCTCACTTTATGAGGCCCACGACCCTCCGAGTCTGGAACATGGCCTCGTCCCAGGAGACTGGGTGTAAGAAATTTCTACGGAACCACGCCGGACACGGGAAATCACATAAGGGAATTTATTAAGCAAACAGTGTCTCCCTGCAGGGTAAGAGAGAAAATGAGAGGAAAAGAGAAAGCAAAAGAAATGGGCGCACGCTAGAGGGAGTGGAAAGCCAGGAGGATAGAGAAAAGTGTGTAGGACAGACAGAAGAAAGGTGGGAGGGAAGCTACAGTAAAACAGTTGAATTCTGCCGGGCTAACAGGGGACCAATATTGGAGAAGGATACTTGCAAGCTGATTGATGAACCAATAGCTAGCCAGCATGTTCACAGATTGACAAGTGGTTGGGAGGCGGGCAAAATGGCTGCACCTGGTGGGCAGGGGAGCAGTTTTATACATTACACTGGGTATGGGTAAAAAGACACCAAGCCCGCACCTTGGAGGGACGTTGGAAAGGGCCTTACGTGGTTGTCTTGGTTACTCCCACTGCTGTTAAGGTTGATGGCATTGGACCCTGGGTGCATCACTCGCACTGAAAAGGGAGCTGAACCGCGGCCATGACAGCCTGCATTTAGGGCATGAAAGACTCCAAGCCTAGGTTTCTATCAGGAGCTAACAATCCAATGCCTAGCATTCCAAACCATGTATGTCAATATGTTAAGACCTGGGTACCCTAAGCCAATGGAAACGTGCCAAACCACACATGCCGAAAGATCAGCCAATTGTGTACTTTGTTTTGTTCAAATTTCCCGCTCTACTGTGGAGCGCATAAAAATCTCGTTGAATCTAGACTCGGGACTCACAACCAGTACCTGCTGCGTCAGTGAACGCTGTGAGTCTGAGTTCAAGCTTGCAATAAAGACCCTTTTGCTTTTGCATCGGAGACGGCTCCCTGGTGGTCTTTGGGGATTCGTGATCTGGGCACAACAGCACCTATGCTGTGCTGGCACTGAGGAACAGAAAGAGGCAAAGGAGTGGATAGCGCCGTGACACCCAGACAACCCCTTGAAGTGGAGCTTCCGGAGGAAGAATGTGGGAGACCCAACTGTTCCTAGCGACCGCCTGGCTCCCCGCTTGCATAAAAGGCAATCCGCACACCCCGTTCAAAATAACTTGGAAAACGCTCCAGGCAGTAGCCCTTTGCTTCCTAACTGTAAGTACTGTGCCGATTCAAGGAAACCCCCTCCTCCCTTGGAACCAAACCTGGATGATCATCAACGCGGAAACCGGCGAAGTAGTCAATGTCACTTCAAACTTAGTCCCCCAAGGAACTTGGTTCCCTGACCTCCACGTGGACTTATGCGACCTTGTGGGGGATGCATGGGACCCCTCGGACCAGGAGCCCTTCCCGGGATATGGGTGTAAGACCCCCGGGGGTCGCAGCAATACCAGAAGCCTAGGGTTCTACGTCTGCCCCGCTCACTCGAGAGACACAAAGCAAATTGCCAAGTGCGGAGGTCCTGAAAGCGCCTACTGTAAAGCATGGGGTTGTGAATCTACTGGGTGGATCACGTGGACCCCCCCCATCACTGGAGACCTAATCTCAGTGGAAAGGGGTGGAAACATACAAGAAGTGGGACGAGGTTATTGCCAACAGAACGGTAAAAGAGTGAACTGTGGGCCATGTTATAACAAAGACCAATCAGGATATTCTGCCTTCCCATTAGCTACCCCAGGGGGACGCTGCAACCCATTAGTCATAAAGTTCACCCCCGCGGGAAAGAAGGCAAACTGGGAGGCTGGAAAAACCTGGGGACTAAGGCTTTACCGCAGTGGGTATGATCCTGGACTAATTTTCACTATAAAGCTAGTCCAGAGACCCCTGAGCAAAACAGCATTGGGTCCCAACCAGGTACTTAACCCAAGCAGACAATCTGTTCAACAAATCAGCACCCCAAAACCGCGCTTAACACATTTTTCAACCACATTTCCTGACACCAAGACCTTGCCACCAGAGTCTGTCACTTTTCCGGCAAAGAAGTAGGGATGCAAAACAGGAGGGGGTTAAATTTGATTTTCCTACAGCAAGGAGGATTATGCGTGGCCCTAGGCGAAGAATGTTGCTTTTATGTTGACCATTCGGGAGTAGTTAAAGAATATGTGGTAAAGACAGAGAAGGACTAACAAAACGAAAGAAGGAACGGGAGGCACAACAGGACTGCTTAGAATCATGGTTCAATTCCTCCCCTTGGTTGACCACCTTGATTTCTACTTTACTGGGGCCGCTTATTATTTTATTCTTACTCCTAACCTTTGGCCCCTGCATTTTAAATAAGTTAATAGCTTTTGTTAAGGACCTTGTAAGCACTGTCCAACTGATGGTGCTAAGGCAACAATACGAGAGAGTACCGAACCCAGAGAATGGCTAAGCGCAATGCCCGAATGAGCATGATACCTCATTATGAACAAGGAAAGGGGGTAATGTTGAAAACAGGGTGACATCTGTGCAGCATCTTGTATAAACAAACCATTTCATGAACTGGCCTGTAAACCCCCCCACCCCAAGAAAGGGCGCACAAGCACTAAGGAATGAGGAACTATCTTAATCACCAGGATGCAGGCAGTTGCAACAGCGCCCTCAAGAGCCAATACAGGACACACAGGACATGCTGGGACCCCGGGCTTATCAAGGCTGTTAAGAGATCTCTGTCCGAGGAATGTGCAGCTGCCCGGAAACCTTACCTATCAAGGACGGGGGGCCTAGCCCCAACTCATCTCCTGCATAATTCACCCTTTCCCTCCTCCCTTCTTCCTCCAGGACTGTTCAGTTTTGGCTGGACCCCAGTTTTGGCTGGACCAAACCAAGAGGACAAATCTTCAGCTGTTCAAATGTTAACCAATAATGTACAGGTCCTTGTGTGTGAATGCTTGACAATCTCCCCCTCCGGGGCTGCTCCCCACTCAGCCATTGTAGTGGTCTGAGAGGCTGGAGCTTGCAATAAAACCTCGTTGTGTGTCTTGCATTACCCTGTGTGCACTTTGACTCTCTGGGGATCGGTGGATATTGGACCCCAACATGAGCCACTCTGCCAGGCTTTCCCACCCTTTTTGTTCTACAAATAGAACAATTTCATGAATTCAATCTAGTATGTGCCAGTCATTGTTCTAAAGCTTTATAAGTAACTAAACAGTCTGAAATTCCTCAACTATCCCATTAAGTAGATACAGTCATTACTCCCCTTTGGCAACTGGAATTCTCCTACGGAGAAGCCCAAGGTTCAGGCGGGAAAGTGCCGGAAACCTCCTAGGCCTCCACAAGGGTTTTAAAAGTTTGAGAAACAGAAGTGTAAAGTCATTAAGTGCCAAACAGAAATATTCGCCAGGTGTCCGAAACGCGGTCCCTCGGGGCGCAGCACAAGGTGCGTACTTCGTTGGAGGGCAGCTCCTCTGGGATCTGGGAGTAACTCATTCCAGCGCCGGAGGCATTAGTCTTCACATTGGTTCCCAGCAAAGGCGCGCAGGATTCCTTCCTCTCAACCAGTCTTGCTAGAGTGGGCGTGCCCTCTAGGAACAAAAGCATTCGGAGTGACTGCTGCTCTAGCCACTCAACGCCCAGCACAGGCCAGCGCCTCCAGGCAGAGCTGAACTTCCAATTGGTGAAGTCGCCTTAAAAGAGGCGGGATGAAGTTAAAGTCCCGGTCTCCTTTGGAGCTATCAACCAACCAATCAAGGCGTCTGGGAAAGACCTGAGGAGTTAGGTTGAGACGTGTGTAGCGTTCTGGGAGGCCCGAGGGCGGGGCGGGGAGCAGGCTGGGAGCTGCGGGGAGGGCAAACTTCCCGCGGGCGCGCGGAGCGAGGACGGTGACAGCCACGCGCGCGCGTGCGTGCCCTGCTACCGCGCGGCCCCGCGACCCCCGTAGGCAGCCGAGAGGCGCGCCGGGTCTGGCAGCCGCTGTCTAGGATTCCTGTCCCCGGGCGTGCCCGACGTCCCCGGCTCCACTCTCAGAGTGTCGGGCCTGGCCCGCCCCGTCGGCTCCTGTAGCGTCTCCTCCTTGCCGCCGTCCGGGCCTGCCCCGCAACTCCCCTTTTCTGCTCCTGGGGCAGGGTCCTCGCGGCCCATGCTGGCCGCTGGGGACCCACGCAGCCCAGATCGCTCTTGGGCCGGCCAGCCGGCCACCATGGTGGCCCTGAGGCCTGTGCGGCTCCTCCAGGGGGGCTAACAGGTCCAGAGCAGAGGCTTTGGGGCGCGAGGGTCCCGGGCCTGAGCCCCGCGCCATGGCCGGGGCCATCGCTTCCCGCATGAGCTTCAGCTCGCTCAAGAGGAAGCAGCCCAAGACGTTCACCGTGCGGATCGTCACCATGGACGCCGAGATGGAGTTCAATTGCGAGGTAACTGGCCAGTAGCCCCGACGGGCTGCGGCGAGGGGAGCCCCGCGGAGTCCCCGCATCCCGCACCCACCGGGGCGTCCTCGTCGCGGTGACAGTCGAGGTGGAGGCTTCAGCGATTCTATTTTATTCTCCTCTGGGCACAGATAGAGACGGAGAGAACCGGAAGGGGCCATCTAGGCCCAAATCCACAAGTTAAAGCTAATTACTGCTTTTTCACATGGAGCTCTGGGATTTAGCATTTCTAAGGGTTATTTTCATTCATTGTTATTGGAAGAGGCTGGAAGCTTCCGTGGTAGCGAATTCTGGCTTGCAGTGTCAGGTTTAAACTTAAACTGTAGGGAGTTTTTGTTTTACTTTCTAGATAATGTTGTTATATACCTCAGGTATTATAAAGTTAAATCTTCGTTATTGGAAAGTCTATACTGGCTTCCCTTTTCCAAACTGGAGGAAAAAAAAAAAAAGTTTTGTTTTGTTTTTGTACTGGAGATTTAACCCAGGGGCGCCTTACCGCTGAGCTACATCCCCAGACTTTTTAAAAATGTAGAAACAAGGTATCACTAAGTTGCTTAGGGCCTGACTAAATTGCTGAGGCTGGTCTTGAACTTTTGATCTTCCTGTCTCAGCCTATCAAGGCGTGCGCCACCATGCTTGGCAAAAAGACAAAACAAAACAGAAAAATCAACTCTTTAAGAGAGGGTCCTTAATACTTTCTATACAGTGTCCAGCCTGATGATAACAGCTATCACTTTTTTGAATACTTTATAAGTGTCAGGTACTCACACTTTTTTTTTTTTTTTAAATACTGGGACTTGACCCCAGTGGTGCTTAACCACTGAGTCATATACCCAGCCCTTTTTATTTTATTTTTTTTATTTTGAGACAGGGCCTAGCTACGTTGCTTAGGGCCTCACTAAGTTGCTGAGGTTGACTTTGTATTTGCCATCCTCCTGCCTCAGTCTCCTGAGCTGCTGGGATTACAGGTGTGTGCCACGAGGACATTCATACATTTAACCTTCACAATAACTCAGTGAGGCAGGAACCTCTAACATTGTGAAATACATATCTGGTCTGATTTCCTCCCAGCATACAACAACTAAAATCTTTGGAATCTCAAAGTGATAAGTGGCTTTTTGTATGGTAATGAATTGACTAGGTAGCTTCAGGATAGGAGCTGATCACAAGAAAGACTAAGGCATGATTAGAGGGTTGGAGCTTTTCAGCTCCACACCTAACCTGGAGGAGGGGAAAGGGGCTAAAGGTATATGGCCAAAGATTTAATCAATTATTCTTGTGTAATGAGACCTCCATAAAACTCCAAAAGAACAGGATTTAGAGAACTGCTAGATAACTGAAGATGTTGGGGATTCCTGAGAGGTGGTGTCCGAGGAAAGGTCATGAAAACTCTCTGAGCGTCTTCCAACAAGTCTTGCATCTTTTCATCTGTGGCCCTTAAAATATCCTTTATAATAAATAAGTAAACGTAAAGGTTTCCCAGAGATTGGTGAAGTGCATCCCAAAGAGAGGTGGTGGGAACTGTGATTTATGGCAGATTGGTCGGAAGCACAGGTAAAACATCTTGGTGCTTGTGATTGGCTGCTATGGGGGAGGCAGTCTATGGGACTGAGACCTCAACCTGTGGGATCTGAATTGCCTCTAGATAGATTGAGTTCTCTAGGTGGATCATATCAGAATTGAATTCAATTAGAGGACACCCAGCTGGTGTCTGCTGCAGAAAAGAATTGACTAATCGATTGGTTGCTGGTAGGGAAAAATTCTCACATACTTCTTTCTCTCTTTTTTATTGGTACTGGGGATTGAACCCAGGGTAGTTAACCACTGAGCTGTATCCCCAACCTTTTTTATTTTTTATATTGAGACAGGACCTCACTAAATTGCTGAGGCTGGCCTTCAAACTTGTGATTCTCCTGTCTCAGCCTCCTGAGTCACTGGAATTACAGGCGTGCACCACTGTGGCTGGCTCTTACATATTTCTTGGTGACCAGGGGTCACAGAAATCTTCTGTATTGATTGTTGGAGACATAGAAAAAACACTGGTATTTTCCCTATACTTATTGAATATCACAAAGATTTTGGATTTTTTTTTTTTTTTTCCGGATTGAACCCAGGGACACTTAGCCTCTGAGCCACATTTTTTATATTATATTTTGAAACAGGGTCTCTCTAAGTTTCTTAAGGCCTCACTAAGTTACTGAGACTGGCTCTGAACTCACAATCCTCCTGCCTCAACCTCCGAGCAGCTGGGATTACAGTTGTGGGATACCGCCTTGCAGATTTGGGGTTTTGGTCTAAGCTCTTAGTCAATACAGTATTCTCTCTCAAGTAATTTAAGTCCTTACTACTCAGTTTGGTTCAGGGACCAGTAGCATTGGCAGCAGTGACCTAAGTCAGGGGTTGGCAGACTTTTTCAGTATAGTAGGGCCACATAGTCAAAATTTTCAACTTTGCAGGCCACGTGATTTCTGCTGGATTTCTCAGCTCTTCAACTCTGCTGTTATACACAAAAGCAGCCTTAGACCTGATTTGAATTCTAGCATGATGGTATTATTCTTGCAAAACTGGTGAAAATTATTAACAACTATTTAAGCCCTTTGGAAATGTCTGAAGGTAAAACAGCAAATAATGATATATTTATTCAAGAAAAATGTATGAAAATTTGGTAAGGAGGGTGAGAAGCAGTGGATCAAGACTACTTCCTCCCTAGAACTTCAGTGTTTCTCATCCTAACCAGAGCTACTTGTTACTGAGACCAAGTACTGGGTGATTGCAACTCAGAGATGGGGCTCCCTTCTTCCACCTAGTCCCTATTTTTGGAACAGGGCAGGGCATACTGAAATAACTTCAACCCTAACTGCTTTTGCCTCTGTCCTGGATTGTGAGGAGGTGGTTCCACAGCAGGAAATGCAAACTGAGACCTTGAGCTACTGTGTCTCCATCTGTCCCCTTCCATGAAGCCCTTGGTCCTAGAGTCAGGGATACCACTCACAGAGAAGCTCGCCACGGTTCCCATCCCCATCCCCAGATCCCTGGCTCAGAGATTTTGGCTGAGGGCAGAAGCAGGCCTTAAAACAGAGAGCTCCTGATTGGGGTGCAGCTCACTGGTAGAGTGCCTGCAGGAAACCCTGGGTTCAATCCCTAGTACTAAAATCAAAACCAACCAACCAAACAAAAATGCAGATTGCTCTGAATCTTTTCCCAAAGGAAGTAACTTCATCCGCAAAGCAGCGTGGAGAAGTTTATGCCTCGGGCATTCTTGAGAAGGTGGGCAATTTTGATCAACTGCAAGCATCACAGGTGTGACAGGGCAGTGGGTGGAAGTCATCCAACAGGTGAATGTCTGGGTGGCAAATGGAGGGTGGCAAGTGGAAGAAAATGCAGTGGATGAAGGTGGTTTCCCCTGCACAAGAATTTCCAGATTGAAGGAGGGGCTAGAGAGGGAGGTTCAGTTGGAGTTTGGGGTGGATCTGGAGTACGTTACAGGTAAAAGAGGGCATAGGGCATAGGTAAGGATGAGCCATTGAGGCCTCAATTACTAAGTGGAGAGTTCTCAAGTGAGGCCCCTCCCCAGCCTGACTCCCTAATCCCTAGTGATTTATAGTTTAGTACAATTTATAGTTTAGTACAAATTATTCATATTTAACATGAACCCTTTCACTATATTTTATGCCCTAAGCACTAAGACACAACCAAAATGAAATTCCCCACACCAACCTCTTCCCTGATCCTCAAATGAACTTTCTAACCCCAAACCAACCAAAAACTTATCTTAAACTCAAACCCATCACCACCTTGAACACCACTCACTTTCTCCCTCACCACTGTTCACTTATCCTGACACCAACACCAATCATATATCTAAATCCAAAACCCTTATTCTAACTCTAATCCTAACCTTTAACCCTAACCTTCACCCTCACCTTCTTCCTCTGCCTCATCCCAACCCAACCTTGAACCTTAAAAAAAAGAAAGAAAACAATTGGGAGGAGATTTGTAAATTTAGTAATGATACAGCTTAGACAGTAGGTGTTCCAGTTTGTAGGAAATAATAAGAAAACAAGACAGATGGGAGGAGTCCTCCTGGGGTCAGAACAAATATCGAATATTGACCTCAGCAGGGTGAAGGTGGCGCATGCCTGTAATCCCAGCAGCTCGGGAGGCTGAGGGAGGAGGATCATGAGTTCAAAACCAGCCTCAGCAATTTATCAAGACCCTAAGCAACTTTAGAGACCATGTTTCTTAATAAAATACAAAACAGGGCTGGGGTTGTGACTCTGTGATTAAGCACCTATGGATTCAATCTCTGGTACCAAAAACAAAAACAAAAAAACCCGCAAACAGTTCCCATCAAACAACCATAGTTTGATAGGACTAATATACATAATAAGTTATGCCTCAGAGCATTGTTGAAAATAATAGACCAATAAGCCACAGTGCATGGAGTTCAGCTGAATGTAGTCATGGAAAGAGAAGAGAGCCCTACTAAAGCCATTGTCATCCCAAGGTGACTATGGGCATACCTAAAGCTACACCTCCCTGAGGACCTTAAGACTGTATGGGAGAAATAGATTTCATTAAATAATCCAGCCAGCCACTAAACAAATAGACAAGGAAATAATAAGGTCCAGAGAGCGTATTCCAGTCCCGGGAGTTGCTGCAGTATATTATCTGAAATGTCCAATTTCTAACCCCAAATTAGGAGCCATGCAAAGAAACAAGAAAGTAAGACACAGTGGAAAAAAACTGGCAATACAAATTGCCAGGCTGGGGTTGTGGCTCAGTGGTGGCGCACTTGCCAGCACGTGTGGGACCCCGGGTTCAATCCTCAGCACCACATTAAAAAAAAAAATAAATAAAGGTATTGTGTCTACCTACAACTAAAAAATAAATTTAAAAAATATTTCAAAAAGAAATTATGAGAATGAACAAAGGTTAGATTTAACAAACAAACAAAAAAAAGTTTCAAATAAGTCATTATAGTGCTGGACTCCATGGTGCATGTGTGTAATCCCAGCGGCTCCGGAGGCTAAGACAAGAGGATTACAAGTTTGAGACCAGCCTCAGCAATTTATCGAGGCCCTAAACAACTTAGTGATCCCCAGTACAGAAACAAACAAACAAAACCTCCCACAAGTTATTAAAGATATGTTCACAGGACTAAAGGGAAATGTGATGACAAAGTAAAGGAAGTTATGATTCTGTTGCATTGAATGGAGAATTATCAGTAGAAAGACAGGAATTTTAAAAGAGAGCCAGATGCCATAATTTTATCATTCTTTATGGCTGAGTAATATTCCCTTGTATATATATACCACAGTTTCTTTATCCATTCATCAATTGAAGGGCAGAGAAACAACATGTATCCCATTTGTTTATAATAATAAAAAAAAAAAAAAAAAAGAGGGCTGGGGTCGTGGCTCAGTGGTAGAGCGCTTGCCTAGCATGTGTGAGGCTCTGGGTTCAATTCTCAGCACCGCGTATAAATAAATGAATAAAATAAAGGCATGCTGCCCATCTACAACTACAAAAAAATTAAAAAAAAAAAAAAAAAAAAAAAAAAAGAAAGAAAGGAAAAAAAAAAAAAGAGCCAGATGAAAATTCTGGAGTTGAAAGTATAATAACTGGAATAGAAAATTCACTAGAGAAACTCACTAGTAGATTTGAACTTTTTGGCAAAAGAAAGAATTAGTGAATTTGAAAACAGGTTAGTAGAGATTATGCAAGCTGACATGTAGGGAAAAGAAAATAATGAGAACAAATGAACAGAACCTCTAGAAATGTGGGAGATCATTAAGCACACCAATGAATTCATAATGAGAGTAGCAGGAAAAGAGAAAGAAGCAGACAATATTTGAAAAAAAACTATGGCTGAAACTTGTCCAGTTTTTAAAATTTTTAATTTAATTTTTAATTTGTTCTTTTTAGTTATACATGACAGTAGAGTCTATTTTGACATATTTATACAAACATGGAGTTTATCTTATTCTAATTATTCTCCAGTTTTTAAAAAACAATGACCTATACATTCAGAAAGCTCCATGAACTCCAAGTAGGATAAATACAAAGAGATCCACAAAAAGACTCATCATAGTAAAAATGCTGAAAGTCAAAGAGAAGAAGAAAAACTTGAATGCATAAAGAGAAAAACAGACTCATTACTTAGAGGGGAGCCCAGGAAGTTTAATAGCTGACGGAAGAGAAAACCTGTCAACCAAGAATCATATGTGAAACTGAATATCAAGGAAAAGGACATTTCAAAATGAAGGTGAAATGAAGACTTCACAGATAAACAAAAACTGAGAGAATTTTTTTTGTTCAAAGACCTGCCTTACAAGAAATTTTAAAGGAAATTCTTTAGGCTGAAAGCAAATGACCTCAGACAGTAATTCAAATTCAAGGAAAAAATAGCATTGATAAGGGTAATCATTGTAATTATAAAATAATATAAATATATATTGTCCTTTCTCTTAAGTGGATTTAAGAAACAATTATATAACAAATGTCTATAATGGACTATTGGACTTATAACAGGTAGAAATGTAATATACACATAATATATTTGCCAATAACAAAAGAGGTGGGTGTGAGCAGAGATATAATGGACTAAGGAAATGATTATAGACAGATGGTGAGGCAATACCTATAACAATGAATTACTGGGTATGTAAATTCAATAGATATACTACGTACAACAAAAATACCCTCCAAAAGGGGAAAGGGAATGGAGTTATGCAGGAGTAATTTTTTTTTTTTTTTTTGTACCAGAGATTGAACCCAAGCATGCTTTACCACTGAGCTACCGTTCCAGTCCTTTTTATTATTTATTTTCGAGACAGGGTCTCACTAATTTTTTGAGGGTCTTGCTAAGTTACGGAAGCTGGCCTCAAACTTGTGATTTTCCTACCTCAGCCTCCCAAGCTTCTGGGATTACAGATGTTTGCCACAATGTCCAGCTAGGTGTAATGTTTTATATATTGCTGGAACTAAACTAGTGTCAATCTGAAGTTGATTCTTTTAAGTTGGGATTATATCTTAAACTCTAGAACAACTACAAAAAAAATCTAAAACTATAGTGAAATAATCATTAAAAATGTTAAAGATTTTATTAAAAATATTCATTTAAAGTAAGAGCAAGGAGTAAAGGAGGAATAGAGGAACAACAGCAAAAATGACATGAAACAGAAGAAATAAAATAGCAGTTGATGACAAATAATTAGATACTCGAAACAGACAGATTCCTTGAAAGAAATGAACTGCCAAAATTGACTCAGGATGAGAGATCAGGGGCTGGGGTTGTGGCTCATTGTAGAACACTTGGCTGGCACATGTGAGACACTGGGTTTGGTCCTCAGCACCACATAAAAAGAAGTAAATAAAATGAAGGTGTCGTGTCCATCTCCGACTAAAAAATAAAAAAAAAAATACTTATCCCCTAAATCAGGAATAAGACAAGAATATCGATTTTTTTTTTTTCCATCACTGGGAATCAAACCTAGGGTCTTGCACATGCTGGGTTTGTAGTTCAGTGGTAGAGCGCTTATCTAGCGCATGTGTGGCACTGTGTTCAGTTCTCAGCACTGCATATAAATAAATAAAATAAAGGTCCATCAACAACTGAAAAAAAAATAGGCCATCTGAATATACCAATAACAAATGAAGAATTTGAATTACTAACAAAAAAACTACCTACAAAGAAAATTCAGGGTCTTCCCTTTTAGAAACTCATCGGACTTGACCACTGACATTTACAAAACATTTCAGGAAGAAGTAGTACAATTTTTCACAAACTCTTTAAAAACATTGAATTGGAGAGAGCACTTCTCCAATAATTTTATTTATTTATTTATTTTTGGTATCAGGGATTGAATCCAGGGGTGCTTAACCACTGAGCCACATCCCTAGCCCCTTTTTAAAAAGTTATTTTGAGACAGAGTCTCAATAAGTTGCTTAGGGCCTTGCTAAGTTGCTGAAGCTGGCTTTGAACTTGCAATCCTCCCACGTCAGCCTCTTGAGTTGATGGGATTGCAGTTGTGTGCCACTGCCCAACTCAAATAATTTTATGAGACTGGCTTTACACTAGTATCCAAACCAGATAAGTACATCACAAGAAAACTATAGACCAAAATCTCTTAGGAATGTGGAAATAAAATCCTAAAAAACCAAAACAATAATAACAACAAAAACCTAGCAAACTTAATCCAGCAATGTATAAAAAGAGTTATATACCACAAATAAGTGGAATTTATTTCAGGACTAACATCAGAAAAATCAACATAAATGTAATGTATCGTATCAGTAGAATAAAAAATAAAAATCACACAATCATCACAGTAGACACAGTAAAAGCACTTGACAAAATCCATCATATTTTTCATCAAAATGTACTCAACAAACTAGGAATAGAAGGGAACTGAACCAGGACATTTAACCACGGAACCACACAGCCTTTTTATTTTTTGAGACAGGGTCTTGCCAAATTGCTTAGGGTCTTGCTAAGTTGCTGAAGCTAGCCTTGAACTTGCAATACTTCCACCTCAGCCTCCCAGTCACTGGGTTTACAGATGTGCACCACCATGCCCAGCAGAAGGGAATTTCTTTAACCTGATGAACAGTAGCAATGGCAAACCCACAGCTAACATCATACTTAATGATAAAAGATAGTGCTAGAGTCTAATACTCACATGTCTTAGGAATGCAATACATTTTGTATGTTCTTTTTCCTGTTTTTTAAGACTATATATGCTTATCCCCTAAATCAGGAATAAGACAAGAATATTGATTTTTTTTTTTTTCCATCACTGGGAATCAAACCTAGGGCCTTGCACATGCTAGGTAAGCCCTCTGTCACTGAACTATATCCCCAACCCAGGATACCTAGTCTTATCAGTTCTAGTCAACATTGTACTGGAGGTTTTAGCCAAGGCACTTAGGCAAGAAAACTCAATACATGGTACCCATACTGGAAAGGAAAAAGTAAAACTATTTGTGTTTGTAGATGACATGATGTTGTAGAAGGACCTCGAGGAATCCATGAAAAACTATTAAAACTATTTAGCAAGGTTGTGGGCTAAAAGAATCAATATGAAAAAAATCAGTTGTTAATTTTGTATACGTAGAATGAATAATCTGAAAGTGAAATTAAGAAAATTCCATTTACAATAACATCAAAAATACGAAATACGGGCTGGGGAGATAGCTCAGCTGGTAGAGTGCTTGCCTTGCAAGCACAAGGCCCTGAGTTCGATCCCCAGTACCGCCAAAAAAAAAAAAAAAAAAAAAAAAAAAAACGAAATACTTAGAAAACAATTTTAACAAAAGAAGTGCAAAACTTATCTTTTAAAACTATAAAAATTTTTTTTTCTTTTTTGATCCTGAGTATTGAACCCAGGACTTCACACATGTTAGGCAAACACTGTATCACTGAGCTACATTCCAGCACTTTTTATTTTATTTTGAGACAGGTTCTCAGTAAGTTGCCTAGCCTGGCTTCCAATTTGGGATCTTTCTTCTTCTGCCTCCCAAGTAACTGGGATTTCAGTCATGCTTCAGTGCTAGGTTGGTAGTATTCTTATAATTTATCTACACATTCAATGGAATATCTTTTAAAAATTGACAAGACAATTCTAAAATTTATATGGAATTTCACAGAACCCAGAGTAGCTAAAAAGCAATCTTGAAACAGAACAAAGCAGGAAGTCTCATATTTTCCAACTCCAAAATTTACCACAAAATTACCATAATCAAGACAGGGTGGTACTCATGTAAGGATAGGCATATAGATTAATAGAACACAATTGAGAATCCAGAAATAAATCCATTGATCTGTCATCAACTGATTCTTGCCAAGGGTGCTAAGACCATACTGTGGGGGAAAGCATAATCTTGTCAATAAATGGTACTGAAACCACAGAATAGCCACCTGGAAAAGAATGAAATTAAACCCTTATGCCATATACAAAAAATTAACTCATAATGAGTCAAAGATCTGAAAGACGGCTAAAACTATAAAACTCTTAGAAGAAAACATAGGGATAGGGACTGGGTATGTGGCTCAGTGGAAGAGCACTTGCCTAGCATGTGTGAGGCACTGGGTTCGAATCTCAGCACCATATAAAAATAAAATAAAGGTATTGTGTCTATATCAAACTAAAAAAAAAATTAAAAAAAAGAAAGAAATCAGGGATACATCTTTATGTCCTTGAATTAGGCATACATATTTTAGATATGACAGCATAAGCATGAGCAATATAAGAAAAAAACAGACAAACTGGACTTGGGCAAAATTAAAGACTTTGTACTTCAATGGCCACTATTAAATAAGAAAATATAGTAGCAAATTATGTTTCATCTAAAACATACAAAGCATTCTTTAGCATGCATGAGCCCTGGGTTCAATTTCCAGTAGCTTCAAGAAATTAAAAAAAAAAAAGCTTACAACTTAATATTATTTAATAATAAAAGACGAAAATAACCCAATTTAAAAATGGTTAGGGTATCTGAATACACAGTTCTTCAAGGAAGATATACAGCCAATTAAATACAGGAAAAGATGCTTTATATATAGGAAAATGGAAATCAAAAACACAATGAGAACTTTACCATCATAGAACCAGCCACTGAAATGTTTGGAATGAAAAAAATCATATAGTGTTGACCAGAATGTAGAGAAGTAACCACTTTGGAAAACAGTCTGGCAGTTCTTCATTTAAACATAGTGTTACTGTCTAACCTGTCGCTCATAGATATCTACCCAAGAAAAATGACATGCCTACATGCCTACAGAGAAACTTGTGCATGTACAGTAGCATTAGTCACAATAGCCAAAAGGTGGAAACAACTCAGATGTCCATCAACTGATGAGTGGATACATAAAATGTGGCATATCAATACAATGGAATATTACTTGGCAATAAAATAAAATGAAGCACCAATACATACTACAACATGGACGGACCTTGAAAACATGCTCATTAAAAGAAACCAGTCACAAAAGAATGATTTCATGTATGATTCCTTTCATATGCAAATCTAGAATAGGGATATTTGTAGAGACAGACTGTAGCTTAGTGGTTGCTCAGGGCTGAGAAGAGTGGATGGGGGCATAGCAGTCATAGCTAAAAGCTAGGAGTTTTCCTTTTGAGGTTACAAAAATGTTCTTAAATTGGCTGGTGATGGTTGCACAACTCTGTAGTTATGCTAACAACGTTGAATTGTACAATTTAAGTAGGTGAAATTTAAGGGTATGTGAATCATATCTCAATAAAACTATTTTAATAATGCAACCTTAGACAAAATGTAAACAATGACTATCACTATATTCAAATACAACTCAATGGACACAAATTTGAATTTCATGTAATTTTCACATGATGAAATATTTTGGGTTTTTAAAACCACTTTTTATATTAACCATTTTTATATGTTTATATATAAAATATAAAAATCGTTCTTAGCTCTCAGACTGCACAAAGGTAGGTTTTTGCCCTATACATGGACTTTGAAATAAGACAGACCTAGGCTTGAATTCTTGCTATACTATTTCCTTGGACATGATGCTTAAGCTTTCTGGACCTCAGTTTCCACATCAATAAAATGGGACTAATTGTATTGACCCTGAACATTTGTGATAAGGGGTTTTGGAATACTTAGTGCCTGGCAGAAAGGAGGAATTAAAAGGGACTATAATTTCTTTCATACGTGGAACTAGAGAGGAAAAGAAAGGGGGAGCTCAGTAGAGGGAAGGGAGCAAGGGGTGAGAGTAGGGAGGGAGAGGGAATGTGCTGGGGAGTGATACTGGGCAGATTATAGTGTTAAATTGTGTGCATGTATGAATATATAACAACAAATCCCATCATAATGTAATAACTGTAATGCACAATTTAAAAAATGTGAAGTGGGGAGGAAGGGACTATAATCAGCCTAAAGTAGGAGACTTGGGTCACCTTGGGTACTTAACTGTTGTGATTTGTCAGGTTTTTGCATCCCCCTGAACTGCAAATTCTAGTGGAAACACCCATTTGTAAATGTTGTTAGAATATTTTGTTAAAAGCAATAGTATTTTGATTTATGATGATAGAGGGAACTCGGAGAAGCCATTAGTCTTACTCCCCTGCCTTGTTTTTATGTTGTACATTAACTGGGCAAGGTGCTGATGCAAGGAGATAACAAGTACATTTTGGGAAAATAAGAGAGATGGTACTTGTGGAATTTTTGGCTTTATTAAAGTCAAATGTTGGTGGCCTTCCAAGAAGGACTCGATTTCAGAACCGGTGGTAGTTGCTTATGAGTCATGTTACTTTATGGTAATAAGTTAAGACTTTTTAACTTAAGACATGGGGGAAAAAAAACTCTTTCTTGCACTACTTGCTGCATTGCACAATTGGCTTGGTGCTTTGGAAGATTTTTCCACTTGAAAGATTTGATATTTGTCATTTTGAGAAAGTGGGTGCTGAGTGTAATTTGCCAGGAGGCTAAACGGTTATATTATTTTTTATCTAGCCTGGAATTTTACGCTAATAATTCAATGTATCAGCCGAAAGAACCAAATATGAAAAATTTCTCAAAATTAAGTTGTGGGAGATTCTAATACCATCTTATATTGAAAACAAAGCCTTCTCCTGTTGGTTGGCATCCTAAGTGTTTACACATACCCAAATGGAATTATAATCAGATTGAATACCAACATTATAGGTCTTTCCAACATAGAAAAAGTGGACATAAGTTGTCCATAACAGAAGGAACCTTCAAAAGGAGAAGACAGAAAGACCAACTCTGGTATTTTCTATAAGATCTTAATTCCTTGACTCCCTAAGATTTTGGTATAGGATGCCCTTTGAGGATGTCAGTTCTGGGAGGGCAGTATGGGATTGAAGCAATTTCAAAGGAAGATGTCAACCTTTTTTCTGAAATAAATATGTAAGTTTTTGATGTGCTGATACAGAGTCCTATTATTCTATTACTGTGTATAGCTAAGCAATGAAATAACTGCACTGCTGGGGGCTTACATTTTTGGGGGGTAAATGATGAGACTGACAACTCCTGCCTGCTACATTGACTCAATGTCTAGTTTGTCTTTTTGAATCACGTGGACATTTTCCATAAGTGAATCTTTCTCACTTGCCCAAGATCTCCTCGGGATTCCTTGCTTTTGACCTAAAATGGAGCCTGGGTAACAGAGACCTCATCTTTTAAACAAACAAACAAACAAAAATGAACCAAAGCAGCAGTAAGACCAGCTTGGGTCTGGAACGTAACTAGGCAGATGTAAGGGTCAAGTGAATTTGAACATCAGAGTCTTCTAAGATCAAGAATTAGCAGACCCGAGGGATAGCACGGCCAATCAAGTAGGAGGGAGTTCTTGGCCAGAGCTGGGCTTAGAAAAGTCAGTGCATTTTCTGGTATCTGGTCCCAGTACATGGTCAAGGCATCTCTTATGTAAAATCATTGAGAGCCCTAAACTAGGTCTGATTACCTGGCTTCTAAGTGGAGCTGCTCTCTGACCTTGGGCATGTCATTTCTTTCCTCCAGGCCTCAGTTCTTTCATTTGAAAAATAAGAAGAAAAAAATGTGATTTCTAAGGCCCTCTGTTTCAACATCCTATCACCTAAGGTGATCTAAGTAGAAAAGGCCCACTGTGCTCCTTTCTTTCTTGAGTTTCCTTTTTAGTAAGTCATCTCAGGATTTTGAGGTATGAGAATAATCTGCCAAAGGATAGGGAAAATATTGCTTAGGAAATAGGACTTTAGCTATTAAACCTAGTAGAAGAGGTGAATTGGCCTCTGCCTGTTTTGGAAGTAATCTTGGACTAACTCTCTAAACCTCAGTTGCTGAATCTGTAATATGGAGAGAATAATACAGCATCATTCTCACAGGGTTGTTTGAGAAATGAGGTGAATCTTGGCAAGAATTGAGTGTACAACCTGACCCATAGTAAACCTTTGGAAATTATTAGCATCTTAATCTGGAAACGTGGGAACAAGAAAGAAAAAGTCTCCTATTAGCAGCCGTATGAATTTTTTTCAATTAGTTATTGCCTTCGTTTTCTTTGAATCTCCTTCAGGTTATTCATGCCTTTATGATTATAGAGCCTCTAAACTCTATAGTTTGCCTAAATATAATGAGCTTATCTTATGCCATATTCCTCTTTTTTTCCCTTTCTCTCTCTCTCTCTCTTTTTTCTTCCAGTGCCGGGGATTGAACCCAGGCACTGGGTTGGCCCTGCACGTGCTAGGCAAGCACTCTACCACTGAGCTACACCCCCAGTCTGCCATACTCCTATTGAAGGATGTTCTTTTTTATAATATACAATATGATTTGATCTCTATTTAACTTGATGTCCACTCTGATAGCAGGGTTCTCTTCTGATTTCTGCCATAGTTGGTTATTTTCCATTCTTTTGTCATTTTTTTCACAATACCTTTATTTTATTTATTTTTATATAGTGCTGAGGATCAAACCCAGTACCTCACATATGCTAGGCAAGCGCTGAACCACTGAGCTACAACCCCAGCTCCCCAATATGTCATTTTGACATTTTTCTTTGTTTTTGATGACTCCTCCAATTATTCATGCTAGTTTTGCATTCCTGTCCAAGAACATTCTTGGTGCTTGTTTATTTTTAATTTCAGAACTTAAAGCATTTTAAGTTTTAAAAACCTAGAATCAAGTTTTCTCAGAGCTGCTAATCTTTTTAGCCAGCTGGTGACAAGCCTTCTCTGGTTTGTTACAGGATAAAGTGTTCTCTCCTCCTGTCTGTGCTTTGTCTAATTTAGGTTCTAAATCCACATGTTTTAGGACATTTTTAGCACACAAATTTATTACTGAATTAGTGCTGACTTCAAGGGGAAAAGCCTTTAATCAAACCTTTAGTCACGGTGCTGAGACTCAAGATGCTGAAACTGAAGGTGCTTGTTCGGGTTTAGGAATCACGGTGGCACCACTAGGTGGCGGCAGAGCACATTATTTACAAAGACTGGGCCTTTTTCCTCTTGGGCTTTCTCTGCTGCTTTTTGCTTTCTTGCCAAATTTGGACCTAGCTTTAGAAAATTCGCAGAAACTCTCTGTTAGTGAGTTATGTTGCTTTCCCATCAACCTTGCCATTTTTAGTCTCCTAGTTTTAGTAATTTCTATAGTTTGATTTTCAGATAAAACTTAAAACTGAAGCCCAGAGTAATTACTAAACTTACCTGGACCCATGTTGTAAATTTCCCAATAGAGCATTTACCTACTATCCTACTCCTGTTGATTTTGAGATTATATCAGACTCATAAATATGTTGTAAAAAGTCTCTAACCCACAGTAGTTCTTTCTCAACTATCTGCAGAAATTTTCACCATTCCTATACATTCATACCTTCCAATGTTGTTAAAAGTAAGTGTTATTATCACTGATGACCGGGAAGCATAGACAAAATGTCAAACTAGAAACAGAGACAGAACATTTAACATTTCTTCGCAGATTAGAGTGGCTAGAGTCTGCATACTATACAAGTTAGTTTGCACAAATGAATTATGCTTTGGCTGTATTGTGCAGGAAGCTTTTTGTGGGTGTGGGTATGGGGGAGTTTGCTGGGAATTGATCCCAGGGCCTTGTGCATGCTAAGCACGTGCTCTGCCACAGAGCTGCACCCTAGAGCCCCACTGGGAGGTTCTTTGAAGAAATATACTTTTACCTATAATCTGCAGTTTTTACAATGTCCAGGACAGGAATAATGCATTGGATAATACTTTGTGGTGAGTTGTGTTTCATAATGTGCTAGTTTTACCTAATGTTTAGATGTTTGAAATTTAGCCCTGTGTCTCATCTCACTGAATTTAATATTGTTTCCTATCCATAGCTCTCTGCTGAATTTTTATTTTCAGTGTTTCAAGCATTTGTAATCACCGATAATTGCAGATTATCAACAGCATGCTAGGTCCTGAAAACTTCTACTTTTTTAGCAGCATTCTAATTAATATTTTTGTTTCATTGGAGAATTCATTATTATACAGTTAACTCTTGATTATTAGGAGTAAGGAACATGATAGTAGAACCAGAGTAGGAAAAGAATGGAAAAACCCCACACAAATGAAATGTTAAGTGTCATTTACATCCCTAAAATGATTTTAAGGTATAGAATGGGGCATTAAAGTAATAATAAGAAATGATCATAGTAACAAAAAAGTACTACACAGTTTATACAAAACCATCTCAAGCTTGTGGACTCAGAGGGTGGTATTAATTCTGAAAGACCCCACTTGATGATTGCAGAATCTAAGACCCAAAGAGGTTAAATGACTGACCCAACACAACGGGTTTTGGTGTTTTATAGCTGTTTGACAGGGCAGTGATTGCTCTCATGTTGGGAACTAAATCCCACAGATAGGGATTGCCTTCTTTGCATTTTGAGGGACTGTCTTGCTTTTATAGCAGTATAATTGTATTGTTTCTTTTTGCTTTGTCATCTGTCAGCCAAGTTTGAAGCAAGTGCATCTTTTTTTATTCATAGCATCATAAAATCTGGGGATTGCACAGGGCATAAGAGATTTACAGATGAGGACACGGGGGCCCACTTGAACTGTGCGGTTCATTTAAGTCACAGTCTTGTGTGGTGGAAGGAGGGCGTCTAGGATCCAGATCTCCACTCTGGGTTCATTGATGATCCCACAACTGCTTTCTACTTCAGCAGAGAAGATGCCGGAAGCTGCAGACAGAAGGACTTTCTCCCCCTTAACAATCTAACTCATTTTGTTTTGAAAGAGTCGGGACATCAGAGTTAAAAACCTCTATCTTGTGGCTTCCCAAGGTGCTATGATTTGTTTCTTACTAGTCTCTTCTGTTTGGTGGAAAATTTTCTTCTTTAGTTCTTTGAGATTTCGATTTCTTTGCCAGGGTATTTTTAGAGAGAGGAAATCAGTATGTGTCACCAAAGGGGAAAAATATATACCTTAAGGTCTAGTTATGCAGTTAGAATTTTAATAAGGAGTATCATAAATTCCTGCTTCGTTGCAATCATTACTCAGAAGTCTGTTCTACTTAGAAGCCTCTTCTAGTTATCATCATCATTATCATCAACATCACCAGCCAACCACAAGCATTTATGTAGCACTTGCTTGGGTTCTGGGAGACTTAAGAGTGTGTGTCTATACGTGCACATGGGCATGCGTGTGTCTCTGTGTCTGTTTGTGTTAGCCCTTGCCTTCAAGGAGTTTGCAATCTGCAGAGTGGGAGGAAAGACAGGAATCTTGGGGAAAGACTGACTGTACACTTTTCCATGTTTGTGAAGTACATACTGATTTGTATGTGATATTGTGTGGGAGAAGGGCAGAGATGAGATAAAGGAATAGATCTCACCAAAGTTTTTATTACAGATGAATGGAAGCACTTAGGTTTTCATATTTATTTATTTATTTATTTATGGTACCAGGGATTGAACCTAGGGGTGCTAAAACACTGAGCTATATCCTCAACCCTTTTTCATTTTTTATTTTAAGGCAGGGTCTCACAAAGTTGCTTAGGGCCTTGATAAGCTGCTCAGGTTGGCTTTGAACTTGCGATCCTCCTGCCTCAGCCTCCTGAACCACTGGACTACATGCATAGGCGAGCTAGCTGGGCTGGAAGCACACGGGTTTGGGAGTACACAGGCTGGATTGTAACAAGGTGAGGTAATTGGTTGAAGGAGGGAGGAAGGATTTGGAGAAGAGCCTTGAAACCAATAATTTAAATAGATTTGGTATAATAACAGAGATGATTAGAGAACTGGAAGAAGAAAATTAATTGCTATAGTTCATTATGGCAGAAACTGACAGGGCAAGAGATTAGGGATGGGAATTTTTGCAAAGAGGCTTTAGGTTTGAATCTTCCCCAGGTTCAAGATCAGCAGAGCAGAGCAAACAAATCTTTTTGCTATGATCTTGTTTCTATTTGGAGGATCCCTTTTTCCCTCATGTTGAGAAATAATGCTGGCGTAGGAGTGGTATATCCTTTAGTTGCAAAAGGAAATGGCAGGGTGGTTTTGCATTTTAAGCTCATGAGACAGAAGAATCTGGTCTATTTTGGTGTGGTGATACTATATCCTGAGTCAAAGTGTTGGTTTTGCAGCCATGATACTACACTTTTTAAATCTTTGGTTAATCAGAAGAGATTTTAATGGGATCCATTATTATTCGTTTTTTTGCAGGGGGGATGCTGGGGATGGAACTCAGGGTCTTGCACATGCTTGGCAAGCACTCTACCACCGAGCCACATCAGCAGCCCCTGTACCTCTTTCCATCATGTTTATCTTATAAATTGAGGTATTTTTGGCCTCTATTTTTTCAAAACAGACAAAAGTTGTATTTAGGTTTAAATCTTTACATACGCATCTTAAATTCTCGAGTCTGTAAATCTGTTCATAGGCAGCTATGACTGCAGTAGCTAGTTATGGATAAACATTGAACAGGGAAATTGCAGTCATCCTTAGTTTTCCATTTCTGAAATAATGGCAAACATGTGGCACTTGCCCTGAGCCTGGGAGGCACAGTTCCTTCTGTCACTGTGTCTGCGAGGGAGCTAACCTTTGGACAATTTCTATGGCAAATGCTATGGCAGCTTGTGAGCTGATTAGAAGGAAGTCTGACCAGAGAATGCTGGGTTGGTCAGTTTCTTTCCTCCTCCATGGAGTCAAAGAGCATTGCTCGTGTGACTGGTGATCTAACCCTTCAGACCTTTAGGCCTCTATGAAACAGAATATTGCTACTCTCTTAGGTTTTTCCAGATGTGAGTCATTTCTAAAAAACCAAAGTTTCTTTGTGGGTTCCAATTCTTTGGCATTTCACATCTAACAGCCAAACTGGGTTCACTTTCTTCAAGAGAGTTGACCTGGTCTAGCTGTGGCCTTTCCCCCGCATGTGACTGGTTTCCACCTCACCCTGCCCCGTCGTTATCAGCAAGTGCAAGGGGTTTGATTGTCACTGACTTCATGGCCCAAAGAAATGGGGGGAAAGCACTGTGAAGACTGCCAAAGCCCAGAAGAGAAAAAAAAGGCAGTCTCAGGATTGAGTATGACTCTGGCCAACTATAAGACGGCCGTCAGTAGAAGTTATTCATAAAGCTTCCCCAGTTAATAGACCCCAATCAGCCCTGCAGGTTATTGTTGCCATTTGCTTCCTATAACAGAAAAGTGCTGCATTCTAGCTACGTTCCTGCTGCGGAGGGTAAGTGCTTAGTGCTATTTACTTAAAACATTCTTGGTTGATAAATGACAAGTACTTCACTCTGGGTAAAGCCCATAAATTCAGCTTCCTACAAAAAATAACAAGCTGACAGCACTTAGTCCTGTTTATAAAGTTCATACACATCTATCTTTGATACCGGCACAAGTATATATCTATGAAATTGCATCGCAGCCTGTTAAGAGTAAGGAAAGCACAGCCCCGAAGCCGAGCAGCATCGCATTTGCACACTCTCTCCCTCTAGCCCCTGCTCCTGAAGGGCACCTTGAGGATGAGGCCTGCAGAGGGGGCACTTCCTTCCACATGATGCAACCCAGATCTTTGCTTCTTCCTGCCTCTCTTCTCCCTGCAAACCACCTTTCTCACTCCCCCACCTCTCTTTTTCTCTCTGCAAAACAAACACCTGCCTCATAGCCTTCATCCTCTTGGCTAGGCTGAGATGAGGCAGGGACCTGTGGTGGACATAGAGCAGTTGAACTCTTCGGCCAGGTGGAAGGAGATGGGTTTCAGTGCACACTTCATCAGGACCAGGAGCTGTTCTATTTTTGGCAACCTGTTTAGGAAAAATTATAATTCCCAACAAAAAGACCTGTAAATCATGTGAACGCAGGGCCTAAAAGACTGACATGCCACCAGGTGTCAAAAAGGGATTTTTTGGCCTCACACTGCTGGGCAAGCAATCTGCCACTGAGGTATACCCTCAACCCAGGAGAATTGTTTTACAGGAAAATAAACAGACTCATCCCTCTCATCTTAGCTTCTTCGAGCCCTGCAGGTATGGTTGGTTGCAGGATGTGTCCCTGCTCTGATCCAGAGCCTGAACAGCCAGGTTCCTGATCAGTCGTGGACAGTCAGAATCTTCTCAAATGTTGAACTGAAGCTGCATATTCAATACTGCATTGAACATTCAGTACTGCAGATTGGATAATTATGCTGTTTGTCAGATACTAGAAAAGTGCAAAGAACATTCCTTCACTTTGCAACAGCTTGGACCCAAGCGGCAGACATGCTGTTCCCTCCGCCTGGTGTGACCTCCTTTTTGTCAGCTCCTTCACCACAGGCCCAGCTACCACTTGGCTTCTGAGACCCAGCTCAGACAGCAGTTCAGTGAAACCCCTCACGCCCAAGACCCCTAGCCTGAGTTGTGTTCCCACAGCACCCTGTTCTGTTAGCACTTAACTAGGTTCATTATCGTTATCCATTTACCTGTCTTCCCTGTCAGACATGAACAGGGACCATGTCTTGTTCTGACTCATCATTTATCTCCGGTACCAAGCACAATGACTAGGATATAGTGGGTGCTCAATAAATGTTTGTCAAATGAGTGATTGTATGGTTAGCTCAATGAGAATTGATGATGCCCTTTTCGATCTGTCATCCATCATCCCTGGTGTAGATCGGGGCTGGGAGCCTTTAAACAATACCACTTGAGAATCCAAGTAGAGGAGGCAGGGGGAGAATTAGAAGCAACTGCCCCTTATTGAGTGTTTATTTACTTCAGGTCGAGCACTGTCTTGATCCTTTGAAATGTATTAATGCACTTAATCCTTAGATCAATCTGCTAAGACAGGTTCTGTTTATTATCCTTGTTGCAAAGCGCAAGGAAATTCAATAACTTGCCCAAGGTCATACAGTGACAGTGTTGAGATTCATACCAATGGTAGATAACCAACTTATCTATGACTTTTAAGGCGGTTCCTGAAAAGAATTAAGTCCTAATGTCCTGAGGTATCCATCTTAGTAACGATTCAACTTTTCTCTTGTGTATTTAGAACGATACTAGTTATGTTCCATCCTTGGGAAACTGGAGAAAATAGAAAATAGTGGTTCAGGTGTAAGAGGTGGAGTTGGACAATTCACAAAAGTATTGGATTGAAATGGTGGTTTTAGGAACATGGTAGAATTCTCATCACAAAGCTGTAGTGCCAGTCTTCGTGGCGCACGCCTATAATCCCAGCGGCTCGGGAGGCTGAGACAGGAGGATCTCAAGTTCAAAGCCAGCCTCAGCAAAAGTGAGACACTAAGCTACTCAGTGAGACCCTGTCTCTAAATAAAATACCACATATGGCTGGGGAGGTGGCTCAGTGGTCAAGCGCCCCTGAGTTCAATCTGTGGTATGCCCCCCGCCCCCCCAAAAAAACTATAGTACTGTTATTTCCTATAAGAATAATCTAAACCTTTTTTTTCCCCCCCTTCAGACATTTGTATATACTATTCCCTTTACCTGGGACACACTTCCCTGCTGGCTTCTCCTCTTCCAAACCCAGTCTTCCCTTGGCTTCTCTTTCTCACTATAAGTCAGTTTAGATGATATTTCCTTACCCTCTCAGATTATGGGGTCATTTTTATGGGGTCCCTACCGCCCTTGGTTTCTCTGTTCACAGCACAAGTGTAGTGCTGAAAAACACCTGGAGTTGATTTTGTGTGGGTTCAGGAGGGTGATCGATCATGTTTCTGGTTGGCCGTATTCTAGACCTGTGAGAGTAGGGACTCTTCTCTCGTTTCCTCTTTCTCCCCTGCACCTTGCATGGTTTTAGACACAATGGGTGTTCACTAATTATTGTGGAAGGAGTGGGTGTGTGGGGCTAATTGTGCTGCAAGCTCCGAGCCTTGGGTATTGAAGTAGCTTGGTTCTGTTGGACAGTCGCTCCTTGCTGTGTCTTGTACGCACATATTCACTTGGGCACTGTGGGGAATAGGAAGGTGGTGAATGCTGCTCCTAGTCAGAGGTGCCTACAATCTGGGGAGACCTTCAGATGACAGTGAGCCACTTCACAGCGTCAGCACAATGCAGGGGACCAGGGATAAAACTGAAGACAAGCCTGGAGTAGTGGCACATGCCTGTAATCCCAGTGACTCTGGAGGCAGAGGCAGGAGGATTGCAAGTTTTGTTTTGGTTTTTGGTCCTAAGGGTTGAATCCAGGGGTGCTTAACTACTAAGCCACATCCCCAGCCCTTTTAAAAATATTTTATTTAGAGACAGGGTCTTGCTGAGTTGCTTAGGCCCTCTCTAATTGCTGAGACTGGCTTTGAACTCACCATCCTCCTGTCTTAGCTTCCCAAGCTGCTGGGATTACAGGACACTGTGCCTGGCAGGATTGCAAGTTTGAGGCCAGCTGCAGCGATTTAGTGAGAACTTGTCTAAAAAATAAAATTAAAAAGGTTGGGGATGTGACTCAGTGGTAAAGCTCCTCTGGAGTCAATCCCCAGTATGAAAAAATATAAATAAATAAATAACTTAATTAATTAATACAAATTAAAAAAAAAAAAAAGTAAAGACAAGCTTGTCATGTTCTGGCAAGTCAGCCCACATCAAGGAAGCCCCATTCACAACCAAATACCTCCCTTCCCCAGGATCCTGAAAACCGAAAGTATCTATGACCAACAACCAGAAACTCCAATGAGGAAGACCGAGCAAGCCTCATGCAAGCCTCATACATCTGGGGAAGGATGTATTGAAAAGTACAACATCAGCTTGGAATGGTGGTGCTTGCCTATAATCCCAGTCATTTGGGAGGCTGAGGCAGGAGGATTTTAAGTTCAAAGCCAGCCTCAGCAATTAAGCAAGACCCTAGGTAACTTAATGAGACCCTGTCTCAAAATAAAAAGGGCTGGGGATGTGGCTCAGTGGTTAAGCACCCCTGGGTTCAATCCCTGGTACCAAAACCAAACCAAAACAAAAACCAGAAAGTACTTTGGATAGGTAATACCATGTTGAGGTTAGATTTAGCCAAACAGAAAACAAATTTTCCTTCTTCTCCTTGTCCTTGGTAGGGGTTAAATCCAGGGCCTCGTGTATGCTGCCATGAGTTACAACTCCAGACTCCCAGAAAACTTAATTGCTTAAAGACAGAACTTTCTATTTTATTTTTTTGGGGACAGGGTCTTACTGTGTTTCCAAGGCTGACCTTGACCTCAAGCAATCTTCCCACCTCAGCCTTGAACATGTTATTTTATAAATGGAGGGCTTTAAATCAAGTTTATTTAAGGCATCTCTTCCTGGTTTCTTCAGGCAGCTTAATTTATCTTGTCTAAAACTTAATTGCTCATCTGTTTTCCCCAAATTTGCTGCTTCTCCTGTATTCCATCTCTCCTTTAGTGGAACCATCTGGTGCTCAAGCTAGAAATGCAGGTGTCCCTCTTGATTCTCTCTCCTTTGGTCCCCATTCAGACACCAGTTCTGTGACTGCTCGATTCCCATTCTCAGGCTCTTCTCTTCCTCCCACCATTTTCCCATTGCAGGAATGGCCTATGCTCTGTCCCTCTTGATTTAGGGTCCTCCCTCCAACTAATTCTCCACCCTGTTGCCAGAGCACATCAGAATGCAGAGCTGACCCTTTCAGTCCTCTGCCCAAGACCTCAAAGCCTCCATGGCTTTTGGTTGAAGTCAAGCCACCTGGTTGGGCCTTGAGCACCGGTCCCACCATGCCCCCTTCTGAGCCTGGCTGTTGGTTTCAGCTCCAGCAAATGACTTGCAGTTGCCTGTAGCAATCCTGATTTTTTAAGAGATGTTTTTCCTTCCCTCCCTTTTGAATTCTTTCTTTCTCTGACCTGAGTTCTCACCTGTTTCTCTCGTAGGCATCCTGCTTCCATCATTTTGTAGCCCCAAAGTCCAACAGTGCGGGCGCACAGGGTGTGTGCTCTACAGTACTAGCTGTAAGAATAAATGAGAGTCATGGATGTAAGTCACATGAGCCGGATCTGGCTCTTGTAAGAATGGGTGTCATTTCAGACACTGGTCACTTTCTGAACAAGGTGGAGAGCAAGAAGAAAGGAAGACCACAGAATAGGGAAAAAGGGACTGAGGGACTGGGGTTTGCCTACTTTGAGTCACCATGCAAAAAAAAAGGCCAAGGCCTGCTTTTGTCAGGCTGCCAAATAATCTGTGACTCAGTTTCCTTATTTGTACAAAAGGAGTTGGGTCTATGGTAGTTAATTACTCAGGCTCATTTCCAACTCTGACGGTCTGAGCTTCTTTGCATCAAAGTTAAAAATCTTAAGTAGGAAAAAACCCCTAAGTAGGGCATTCTGAATCGTTGTGAGAATTCTTTCCTTCCTCCTCACTTTATTGCAAGCTCCGTAGGGGCAAAGACATTGTCTTTTTGCATTCAACAAAGGTAGTTTTGTATTTTAAAAACAAAGAGGTAGAAGGCATTGCAGGAAAATGGCATTAATACAATATTGTGTTTGAGGATTTAAACTCCCAAGTCAGGAAATTCACTCATTCTTCTCTTGGCAGCTTTTCTTCGGATGCATTGCACATCCTGCTTGCGGACAGCCCCTTCGAGCCAACCCGGTCCTGGCTATGGCTGTAAATTATGGCACGTTGGGAATCATTACCTTGATCCTCTTGGCCCTTGGGTGTTTAACTTCTCCACGTTAATGCCTGTTCTTTAGCGGTACATTATCTTGTAGCAAGGTAGGCATTTATAATTTATATACTGTGTGCTGGCTTAAAATAGAGACAAGAGGATAATCGGCATCCTGAAGCTTCCACTTTTCCAAAATAACATTTCTTCAGCGAAGTCTGCCTGTAGGAATTAAAACCTGCTGTGAATTAAAAACTCTTTGTCCAGTTGTCAGATGGAGCAATGAGTGTGTCCATTATTCAGCTTTATGAATGGGGAAAGACTGTGATCTTTTAAAAATAAAACTTGTCATTTTATGTATTTTATTTTATTCAAAATAATCTCTAAAGACTGACTTTGTTAATCTTCATAATCTTTGTTGTATACTGGGATTCTCAGACTAGAGAAAGATAGGAAAAAAACCCCAGTAACAAAAGCCCACATGCAACTCAACCACGTGTCTGCTGCAGTCTTCTTGTCTGTTCTTCCATCTGGGTTGCCGACTTCGAATGCAACACAGAGAAGAGATGGCCTCTCCTGTTGAATACCTGCAGGGAACACACCATTCATTCACATCTATTAAAAACAGAAATCCTTGCCAGGCACAGTGGCCACGCCTTGTAATCCGAGGGGCTTGGGAGGCTGAAGCAGGAGGATCATGAGTTCAAAGCCAGCCTCAGCAATGGTGAGGCGCTAAGCAACTCAGTGAGACCCTGTCTCTAAATAAAATACAAAATAGGACTGGGGGTGTGGCTCAGTGGTTGAGTGCTCCTGAGTTCAATCCCTGGTACACAAACAAACAAACAGTCAAAAAACAAAAACAGAAATCCTACTTGAAAACTCCCCTGTGGAATCAGGTTTTAGCAAAAAGTCGGTCAGGTATCAGGGTTCTAACTTATTTTTTCCTTGTTGCTATTTTCTTTTTTATAACAAGTCTCTAATACCTACATTTCCCCCCCTTCCTTTTTCATTATGCATCTTCAGTATTCCAGGACTCTGGGTGGAGATTTCTAATGAGGGTAGAAGGACAGAGGCTTTTGCAATCAAGTGGTCTCATTCTTTGCATGTTTGGTGACCTTGCATTTGAATCTCGGGGTTGCTCTCTGACTGCTGTTTCTGTGATGTGCCTTAGGTGATCATACCTGCAACTGAGTGTGTTTCTCAGTGTCCACCTGAAACTTGGAGTTGACTGGGGCAGGAATCTGGCAAGTGGTAGCTGAGGGGTAGTATGGGAACATCCTGGGAGATTTAACTGGAAAGCCACTAGGTGGCAACATTCGCTAAGCTGCTAGACATTATTTTCCCCTGTTAAGATTGAATTTGCTTTTCCAGCTACAATTGAATAGCTGAGAAAAGGGTTTAACAGCTGTTGCTTCAGGTCCTTTTGAAAATGAGGCTCTAAGGTATACATGTTACAGTATTTGAATGTCTGTTTGTCACCTGGGCTTAGATACCAAGAGTTTGAAATTGCTCTTTGTGACTATGGACAAGTGACTTTGCCTTTGGCCCAGTTGAGCATCCATGATAGGAGAGACCTGTGATTGGACTGCCTGGTCTCACGTTTCCCGCCCCCCCGCCCCAGGATTTATGATTTTGGTTGCATCTTGCTCTTCTATATTTAGGAAACTTCTAGTAAAGCCAATCTTTAAGTTAAACAAACACATATACACTCAGAACACTAGTCTTTTATCAAAGGGTAGAATCAACAACAAAACCTCAAGGGAATTGATGTCTCAGAAGCTGGCCATCTCCCTGGTTTAACTCCAGAGGCTCGACTCTCCTAAATGAGGATGCTTATTTACCAGGTTTCCTAAATTAGCAGCTTTGGGGATATTAAGATCTGTAAGGAACTGTCCAAGGGAGATATTGTGTATGCTCTGCAGTGATTAAGCCATTAAGCTCTAATTGGTATTTTCCCACTCATGGTTTTGTGTGGGAAGCTTTAAAATTATTTAGGAATTCAATGCTCATCAGCCATCTTAGTTTCAGTAGAGAGTGCAGAGAACCGTTTTGCTGACGAGCGGGTTATGATTTTTGCTCACAACGTCCTTCCTTGTTGGTTTGTTATATTGCAGGTGAAATGGAAAGGAAAGGACCTGTTTGATTTGGTGTGCCGGACTCTGGGGCTTCGGGAAACCTGGTTTTTTGGACTACAGTACACAATCAAGGACACCGTGGCCTGGCTCAAAATGGACAAGAAGGTTGGGCTTGGACCTCCACAAAATCAGTGGGGCAGATGTGTGCTTCCCAGTTTTTACCTGAGCAAGCGCTTAGCTTATTCGCTCATCATCAGGACTTCACAGCTACATGGTAGAAAAGGGGGCAAGTTCCTGAATTGAGTCGTGCAGAGAGCAGGTCCCAGAAGTGCTGTCATCCAGTCACCCCGACCCCCAGCTCTCCTAGGCAAGCAGAATTCACTGGGATTCAACCTTGCCAGTCCTGGCTTCTTTGCTTGTTGTCCCAACCCGATTGCTTCCAGCAAATGCCCTTCAGTTTATTGAGCCACTAGGCAGGCTTTATGAATAAAAATGACTACTATCTTGTACTTAAAAAAACCAATTTATGTCTTTGAGAGATTCTCTTGGGGCTCATGTTCTTAAGGGAATTTTTAAGTCTTTTTGAGAACACCATGGCCCAACTTGAATTAATCATTAATGTGATCCAAGGAATAAAGGACGTGCCTATGCCTGTGGCAAAGGAACAATGCCCATTTGTTCTTTGGATTCTCTGGGGCATGTGAAGTCTGGGCTCCTAGCAATTTTAAAATGACTTGAAAATGGGTATTTCAAGCCTAGGGGAGCTGCCCTCTGCATGTTCACACAAAGACACACTTATATATTTACCTGCCCACCTAACCATGAAGACAGTTGGGGACTAGGACCATCCGCTTTTGTCTATCACTCCTGAAAAGACCCCTGAATCTCTAAGTAAGTGAGTGTCTAATCCTTATTTTTTTATTTTATTTTATTTTATTATTTTTTAGTGCAGGGGATTGAACTCAGGGGCACTCGAACACTGAACCACATCCCCAGCCCTATTTTGTATTTTATTTAGAGACAGGGTCTCACTGAGTTGCTTAGTGCCTCACTTGCTGAGACTGGCTTTGAACTTGAGATCCTCCTGCCTCAGCCTCTTGAGCCGCTGGGATTACAAGCATGCACCACTGCACCTGGCTCAGTGTCTAACTGTTACCCTAACTGGTACTCCCTGCAATTGCCTGCCTGAGGTTATCACCTATTGTATGTTACGATAAACGATGAAAGCCTCCTGTCTTTTACCAGGGTGACTCTAAGCCGAGGTGTTCAAATTGTGTTTATATATGTACAGGGTAATCTCAGTCTTCACTTTGAAATCCCTTCTGGTTGTAAATTTCAAATGGTTATTCCCAATGATCATGAACCTCTGAGTTCTGTGACGTGCCAGTGTCAGCGAGGGTGTCCTAGATCAGGTTGATTTTGAGTTACTGGCCACCGTCCCTTGTAATTTGGGCAGGAGTATGGAGAATTATGTGTCGGAGACAGCAAAACTTTCCATATGTTTTTATGGTTCTCAGCAAAGTGAATTTTAAATCATACCTGAGTGTTGGCCAAATGGATATTAGATTGAGGGCATCAGGAGCCATGGAACCTGCTGCTCAAAGGAAATAAATTATGACACATGTTAATGGAGCCTGGTAGCCTGTCACATGGCATGTTTATGTCCTGAAATGAAATTCACTCTGGAGAGCAGATGGTTCAAGCTTTTCAGGGGGTGGATGGAATTGTTAGAAGATTAAAGGCAGTGGTTTACTGACTGCACTGCAAGCATTTTGTGGGGCATCTCTGGAGGGTCCTAGAAACACAGGGTTGCTATGATGGACACGTTTCACTTTTGTTGCTCAGTTAACATTTAAATGATGTTGCAAAAATCCAGTTCAGCATCTCTAAGGTGTATTCCAACCTATGTTATGTAGGTGGGCGACAAGGAAAAAGTAAAGGAACATTTCACTACTTCGGAAAAATGTAAAAACATTTCAGTCTCCTCTAAAGGATAGTGGCCAAGACCTTTGGATTTTACATTTCTAGTTTTTTCTGTGGTCTTGAGAACATTCGAACCTTCATTTTAGCTTCACTCACCCCTTGGGGTATTGATTGATTTGGCTCAGAAACCCTGTGTGAGGTAGATATTACCTCGTGTGGATGGCTCTGTGACTGCTTCCCACTGTAGAATCACCACTTGTGGGAAATGTGAAGAAATTTACAGGGAAAAAATTGTATACCCTTCCTGTAGAAAGTTCTTTGATGGTAGCACAGGAAGAAGAGGGGCCGACTCAGCATGTGTCTTCTGCTTTGCAATTCTGCAGGTGCTGGATCATGATGTTTCAAAGGAGGAACCGGTCACCTTTCACTTCCTGGCCAAATTTTATCCTGAGAATGCTGAGGAAGAGCTGGTTCAGGAGATCACACAACACTTATTTTTCTTGCAGGTACACTAGCCCATGCTACCCCCCAAATTCTGAGAGAATACCCCCGCCCTCACTGTGGTTGCAGAAGCATCCTGCATGAACCTCTCAGAGTCAACCACAAATGCTTCCACATTGCAAAAATGTTCTGCCTGTAGATAGTCCCTTTGGGTCTGTAAATGGAACAAAAATCTTCAAAATAGAACTATACCTGAGTGATGAGAATTGGTGTCAGATGAAATTGCAAAGGTGTGATGATGAAGCATGGGTAGAATCAGCTGCCTAACCTCAAACCTCCCAGAAGATGGGTCCTGTTTGCTTCAAGCTAACTTGAAAGTGCAGAGAAAGTCTAAAGAGAGCTCATAAAGCAGTAGTTTAAAATCCGCTTTCATTAAGACAGGACTTCCGAATGCCAGTGACGCTTGATTTGTCTCGTGTCTGTGATACTTCCAACTTTCTGCTTCATGCTACTTTTGTTCTATAATTGTCTTCTTTCTCCTTTGCTTCCTCACTGGAGTGTAAGCCCCTTAAAGGCAAAGCTCGTCAAGTGTTCAGTAGGCATCCCTAAGTAATCACTCAAGCAAATTGAAGAAATTAGGAGATGCATAATTATAGTTTATTGACCATCTAGGGGAATGGGGAGGGGAATTAGTCAGAGGGTGATGGAAACCTTGTCAGTTTTGCCTGTGTGCTTATTGTTTGGTCAGAACACCTCCCTGATCTCATGGCTAGTTGCAATGATTGGCAACAGGGCTGCCTGTGTGGCCGAAGGTGCCCACTGTCAGTGATGTTAAGATTGCAGTGAGGGTGTTAATTACATGATTTCCCAGAACTAGACGTGTAGTCTGTCACAGCAACCTTGTAATTAATTTGAGCCTCAGTATGTTGTGTTTGGTAAATATTAAGTGAAATGTAATAAACCCCCTAAGTAATTTCTTTTACAGAAAGTTTCTGTCGTGCGCAGACACACACACACACACACACACACACACACACACACACACACACACTCACACACTCACTCACACATGCAGTATATGGCAGATTTCTTTCTAGCATTTTCAAGTCAAAAGATAGCCCTTTCATTTTTTCTGTACTGTGGCTTCTTTTTTTTTTGTTCCTTTGAAAAGAATCCAAGGATTTGAAAGTTGCACTACTTCAAAACATCTCAGGTTTCATTTTCTCTGTAAGAATATAAAATGAGTTTTAAAACCTGGAAAGAATTTCTTTGTGTGAATGAAGCCACATAAAGACCTTCAAGGTCCCTGAATGTCTTAGTGTTATAGAAATGGCTTTCCTGTAAGCTCTTGGAAGCAGTAACTATCCCTCATATGACTTTAGCTTGATTTTCCTTCACACTGAAATGTTAGGGTGTTTTATAACAAGGCAAAATTTACTACTTTTATGAATCTGGTGACTGTTGACATCTGTAAAAAGAGTTGGCTTTCCTTTTGTGTTTATTTCAGCGTGTCCTGCATCATGCAGTTTTCTTGCCTCTGTATCGGGATCGTGTGCTGCACCATTCCAAGAAATTAAGTGCAATGAGATATGTTAATTCAACATTATGGCTTAGGAATTATATTTCCTGGACCTCACGTGTACTTAAAAGTGTTGAATCGATCAAATTTTATTGCTTCCTTTTTCCTTAGAGCAGCACATTGAAAGTGATGTTTTTTTCTGCAGTCATAATTCATGGCCTTGGTGGCTTTTGTCTTATGTTAAGACTTAAAAGTAGACTTCATTTCCTCCAGCACTGTGAGTGCTCAGCAGGGACCGAGGCTGTAGGCATCCTCAGAGGTTTCCTGACACTTCTCTAGTTCGCACCTCTCTGTGGCAGCCCAGATGTCAGGCTTTGTTGTAATCATGAAGATCACATTTACTCCTCAGCCTTGATCTTGAAGAGATGAGTTTTTTTTTTTTTTTTTTTTTTTTTTTTTTTTGGCAGTGTTGGGAATCAAACCCAGGGCCTCATGCATTGCTAGGCAAGTGCTCTACCACTGAGCTAAACCTCCCAGTCCAAGATGAGGGGTTTTTATGTGTGGCCATCTGACCAATAACTTCTCAGTGACTGAACTCTCAAGTGGTCTGCAGCAGTTTAAAAAAAAAAAAAAAATTGTCCCCTTTGTCAGAAAATCATCAACAGACTGCCTTGACAGCCCTCATTTAGAACACCCTGAAGCCATCTGCTGTGACCAGCCTGCGCGACTCACTTCCTCGCGCACAGTCTCATGTCTCCCTCATTGCCCCTTTCAGGTGAAGAAGCAGATTTTAGAAGAAAAGATCTACTGCCCCCCTGAGGCTTCTGTGCTCCTGGCTTCTTATGCCGTCCAGGCCAAGGTAGGTTCAAAGAAGAAAAATGTACACTTCCTGGACATGAACTCGTGCCACAGGATGGCTCCTACCTTCTGTGTCTTTGGATTTTCACAACTTCAGAAAGTCTCGCCCTAGGAAGTGAGATGTCACAAAATTTGTGGACTTGGGGCAATCTATCGTCACTGTCCCAATTTCTGTATAGTCTGTGTGTGTGTGTGTGTGTGTGTGTGTGTGTGTGTGTATACAAATGATAAGTGTATCATTCTAATGAAGTAGAATTCATTCTACAGGAATTCATTCAGAAAGATAATTTTCTGTGTAATTTCATTATGTACATGTGGTTCATTACATTCACCATACCAACCTCTTTTTATTAACCAGGAAAAATGAATTTATGGTCTCTAGTTATGACCAAACTTGGCCTTTAGTTTAGAAGGGCCCGGGTTCTCCCTCCAGACTCATCTTCTGAAAGCCAGCTGCCCTAACGTGTAGGGTCCCCGCCACACCCTTAGAGACAGCCCTGCGTCCACTGCCTCTCACAGGCATGCGCACTGATAATGTGTCTAGACGACGCTGCATGTGGAGCTGTCCAGCTAGCTGAAAATCATTCACTCTCACTAACTCGCTACCGACCAAGAGTGGTAGGGGAGACACAGCACTGAGTCTTGTGGGTTTTTTGTTTGTTTTAATATTATTTTTTAGTTGTAGATGGGTACAGTACCTTTATTTTATATATTTATTTTTATGTGGTGCTGAGGAGTGAACTCAGTGCCTCACACGTGGTAGGCAAGTGCTTTTCGATCTATGATCCCAGTCTGAGTCTTGTGTTTTTGTCCCTTCTATTCTTATAAGACCAACAAGAAGAGCATTAGCCCAGGGTGCTTCACGTCCCTCAGATTTCCCATGTCACTCACACACCATTTTCTCTTGGTCTCCAGCTTCCTGCCTTTCACTGAAGTATAAGATGTCCTCAGACACTGATGACTTGTGATTGTAAAGCATGATCTTTTCAGTTATTTTCCTTTTTCATTACAGGTATCCGCAAAGCCACCCCTATCGTGTTAGAAAAATCAATACAACATTCTTCTTAGCTCACTTTTTTTGGGTAACAGGATACAATTTCTTATCAAAGCCAGGAAGTAACTGGTCTGTCATTTGAGTGGGTGAGCGGGGGAAGGTTGTACGTTGTCTTGATGATCTGACCAATAGGCACACCAGAGTCCGTTTCATCATTTGATGACTAGTGGAATATTTGCTGAGCATTCACCAGGCCTGAGGGGGTGGGGTTTGTTGAATGTCAAAGATGTAGGCACCGAAGCAATATCTGCCCTCTGTGATTTGCCCAAGGTCATTCACGCAATCTTGGGTAACGCTAAGGACAGAATTCATGGCTTTGGGATTACATTTTGTGCCTCCCCTATTCCACTTCTCTGAAAAATGAGTAATTGAGAAAACAAAAAACAGGCCTTGATTCAACTAAAACATATGCTTCCTTTTATGCTTTGATCAAGAATATTAGTAACAGGAAAAATGTGTCCTTTCAATCAGTATCGCCCCAACAGTGATGAAGTAGTCATTGTCACTTTGGTTAAATCTGGGCACTGCCTGGCCCGAAATGGTTCTTTTTCACACGCTTTTGCTCTAGTGTAGGGGAGACCCAAGCTTTCAAGGACACTGCCTTGGTTACAAAGGCTACATTTTCTTTGTGTGGATTTTAGGCCACAAATTCAAAGGCCACCTGTGGGAAAAACATCACTTTTCAGGGAACCAGCAGATGTTTGCTTAAACAGATTTCTCTGTAGGAAAGCCCTACTAATTTGGATCCTACTAATTTGGAGATGAAAGTGATTCACAGACAACATATGTAGTTCATATGGAGGAGGATGTTCTAACTATTTTTTCCGGTATAAATTTTAAGGATCTTACAAATAAAGGTAATCTATGGCTTAAATCTGTACTGGGGAAATTCTTACTGTAGCATGCTTCCAGTTTCTAGGACTGCTGCTTAATATTAAAAGGATATCTCTGATTGTAATATTAATAAGATCTTATGTATTCATAGTAAGCTTTTTGTTATTGCAGTTGTTTTGTTTGTTTATTTGTGGTTCTGGGGATTGAACCCCGGGATGCTCTTTTTATTTTTCATTTTGAGCTACAATCCAAGTCTTCCTAATATTTTTTGAGATAGTGTCTCAGTAAGTTGCCCAAGCTGGCCTCAAACTTGTGATCCTCCTGCTTCAGCCTCCAGAGTAGCTGGAATTATAGGCATGAGCCACCATGCCTGGCTTGTGGTATTTGACAAAGTGCTATGACAAGAATATTTTGCAAGATACTCCATGTAGTCTTTTCTGGAAGCCAAGCTTGAGAGTGTTATGCCTGATTTGCAGATGAGGTTATTTACAGCTCAGAAAGTATTGGTGATTTGACCAAAGTCACAATACTTTGAAGTTAATTCTGTTTTATGGAATGTATATCCCACTTATTTTTTCTTTTGTTTTTTCAGTGCTTGGGATTGAATCACAGGCATTGTGCATGCTAGGCAAGCACTCTACCACTTAGCTGCACCCCAGTCCTGTAGCCCATTTCTTTCTTTCTTTCTTTTTTTTGGGGGTGGTGGTGGTGGTGGTGGTGGTGGTGTTGGGGATTGAACCCAGGGCCTTGTGCTTGCAAGGTAAGCACTCTACCAGCTGAGGTATCTCCCCAGCCCTGTAGCCCATTTCTTGATGGAAAGGATTTGAAGCAAAGTAGAGCTGGGTTAGTGACCCTGGTGTCCCAGCTGCCTGAATCAGGACTTTGCTCTCATTCCTCACCGTCTTGTGAGAGGGAGGTCTGTGGAGATCAGGCATTGCCTTTCACTGATTTTACTTTCATTTAGGTAAACACAGGTAATCCAAGCTTTTCAGTAAGTCATACTGGTTTCTCCAGTATACAACTTGTTTTCTTTCACAACTTTTCGGAAACAGAAAGAAACTTTAGAAGTATGGAGGGGAAAGCAAATTGAGCTCATTAACACCTGGAATGTAATTATGCACAAGTGTATTCATTACAGTATTTCGGCTGTTTCAATGATAGAGACACAGTTGATTCTAAAGCATAAAGAAACAATTATGCTCAAGGTATAAATACAAATATTAATCACATGGTTCAGTTAACAAGAATCATATTTCTTGGTTAGAGTTGAGTTATGCTGTAATCAAAAGTATGGGAAGAGTTTCTTTGGTCCTTCACATGACAGCACCATCTTGCAATGTTTAAAACACCTGTTGGATTTTATATCGACAATTTGGTGTTTGAAATATGTCCTAATTAAAAATGACTTTGGGAGAGAATGGTGTATGTGATTTACAAATCTTTTGGTGTTACATATAGCCTTTCCATGTTCTGAAGGAAGAAAAGAATGGTGGGAGAAGACATTTAGTTTTCTTGCTACTCTTTACTGTGATTAGTGCCAAAATGCAAGTCAGTTAGAACACTGAGTATAGGTAGAGATTGGCATAGGTTGAGTCTGGAGTTATCTGTAGAGGAGCAGATCATAAAAGGTCTTAATTTTATCCTATGGGTGCCTGAGAGTCTGTGAAGGATTTATTTTTTGACAGAACCTAAATTTCCTAATACTGACACAGTGAGATTAAATCAAAGTGGGAAGTGGTTGGCTGAATGAGAAGAGATGGCCTTAAAAATAGCTAGGAGGTAAAAGTTGATTAAGTGGTGCTGTACTCTGCATATCCTTTTACAGATTGATATATTTTCCCCATTCATCCTGGATTTTGAGATGTGTCCGTGTTATATGTGTAGGTGTAGCTCATTGATTTGAACTGCTATTTGGTACCATTCATAAATAAACATGGTTTATTTATCCATCCCCCTTCTGAGCAAGAAGTAGATTGTTTCCACTTTTATCCTATTATAAACAGTGCTTTGCTGAAAATCGTCCTATATTGTTCCTCATGTGCATGTACAAAAGTTTTTTTTTCCCCTTAAGGCAAAATTTTAGAAGTAGAATTTAATAGAATTGACAAAAGATGTATACCTAAATACAAGTCTTAAAGTTTATAGGAAAAAGACAAAGTGGGCATAAAGCATGTGAACAGGGATCTTATAGAAAAGAAAGTAAGAATGGCCTGCAAATACAATCATCTTATTCGTAATATCTAATTCCAGAATATTTCCATCACCCCCAGAAGAAACCCCGTGGCCATTAACAGTCTTTCCTAACCCCTGTCCCCACCCTATACCCTGGCAACACTGATCTGCTTTCTGTCCCTGTGGATTTGCCTGCTCTAGACATTTCATATAAATGGAATCATAAATACGTGACTCTGACATATCACATCCTTTTCACTTAAAACTGTCAGAATAGATAGACCTGCCTTCTTCTGTTTAACTGCTGTACAGTATGTCATGAAATGGAGGGACTGTGGATTATTTAAAGATATCTTTCTTTGTGGATTTTTTTGTTGTTGTTGTTTTGTTTAAACAGATGCAGTGAACATCCTTGTATTTTGCCTCTTTTGGGCATATATTACTAGTATTTTGTTTTTGGCACAATGAAGTTGAAGGAGAAGAACATTTAAAATTTAATTAAGACTAAGTTAAAGAAACCTGACACAAAAGCCACATGACATAGGACTTCATTTAATTGAAATGACCACACTAGGCAAATCCACAGAGACAGAAAGTAGATTTTGTGGTTGTGAGGGGGCAGGAGGGGCTCGAAATTAGAAATGACTGCTAGTGGGTATGAGATTTCTTTTTTTTTTTTTTTTTTTTTTGGGGGGGGGTGCTGAGGATCGAACCCAGTGCCTTGTGCTTGCAAGGCAAGCACTCTACCGACTGAGCTATCTCCCCAGCCCCCCTGAGATTTCTTTTTTGAGGGTGATGGTTATGTTCCGGAATTAGTGAATGTTACAAAACATTCTGAATATGCTAGAAAAACATTGAATTGTACACCTAAAATGATAAATTTCATTACAAAAATTTCAAATAGATATTGATAGAAATTTGAAAAACTTCAAATTTCAACTTACTCTCTGAAAGAATACTTCCAGCAATAGTACATTAGATTACCTGTTTTTTTTTCACATCCTTTGCAACCATAGATGCTGATCTTTTAAATTTTTGCTAATCTGATAGAAAACTAGATTTTTTTTTAAATGTAGTACTGGGGATTGAACCTATGGGTGCTCTATGACTGAGTGACATTCCCTGCCCCTCTTAATATTTTTTTGTTTTGAGACAGAGTCTCATTAAGTTGCTAAAACTGGCCTTGAATTGTGATTCTCCTGCCTCAAGCCTTCTTAGTTGCTGCGAGTACAGGTGCACACCACCAAGACTGGCAGAAAAATATTTTTAAAAATTTGCACTTTCTCAATTGTCATCTGGGTTGATAATCTTTTCATAGATTTACTGACCGTTTGTGTTTCTTTTATATGTGAAGCAACTGTTGATGACTTGTACCTTTTTCTACTGTATTGCTTATCTTTTATTTTATTTTATTTTGTGGTGCTGGGGATTGAACCCAGGGCCTTGTGCTTGTGAGGCAAGCACTCTACCAACTGAGCTATCTCCCCAGCCTGCTTATCTTTTTCTGATTGATTTATTGAAGCTCCATCTGTTGCAGGTATCAACCTTTTGTCTGTTTTTACATATCACGCTTGTCAGTCTTTTGTTGTTGTTTGGAGTGACTTAGAATGGTTTCACCAACCATTATTATACACATGCTCTCTCTTTGTTCTGATATTTTTATGGATTTTCATTTATAGGTTTAAGTCTTTAATCCATCTGGAATTTAGTGATGTGTGTGATAAGGATCTATTTTTCTGTATATTCCGTAAACAAATCTTTATGTTTTGTGAAATCCTGTTCAGAACATTCAATCTGATTTTGCATACATAGAAACAGAGGAAATTCTTTAATATCCAGGAAAAGCCCCACTTAAGACTATAGGGACTGGGGATGCAGCTCAGTGGCAGAGTGCTTGCCTAGCATATGTGATCTGGGTTTGATCTCCAGCACCACAAAAAGGAAAAAAATAAATAAAGAGCTGACTCTAGCCACTCTGGAAAGCAGTGTGGAGACTCCTCAGAAAGCTTGGAATGGAACCACCATTTGACCCAGCTATCCCACTCCTTAGCCTATATCCAAAGGACTTAAAATCAGCATACTACAGAGATACAGCCACATCAATGTTCATAGCTGCTTAATTCACAATAGCCAGATTGTGGAACCAACCTAGATGTCCTTCAATTGATGAATGGATAAACTGTGGTATATATATATATATATATATATATATATATATACAATGGAATATTACTCAGCCATAAAGAATGATAAAATTATGGCATTTGCAGGCAAATGGATGAAATTGGAGAATATCATGCTAAGTGAGATAAGCCAATCTCAAAAAACCAAAGGACGCATGATCTCGCTGATAAGCGGATGATGACACATAATGGGGGATGGGAGGGGTTAGTGTTAGGGTTAGGGTTAGGGAGGGGGTCAAGAATGGAGGAAGGAAGGACTGTATAGAGGGAAGAGAAGGGTGGGAGGGGTGGGGGGGAGGGAAAAAGTAACAGAATGAATCAAACAGCATTACCCTATGTAAATTTATGATTACACAAATGGTATGCCTTTACTCCATGTACAAACAGAGAAACAGCATGTATCCCATTTGTTTACAATAAAAAAAGAGAATACATCATTCAATAAAATTAAATCTTGTAAATTAGTATTCACTAAAAAAAAAAAAAAAAAAAAAAAAGAGTTGACTCCAAGAGTCCTTTAAATGGTATACTCTCTTCTTGAATTTAAATTCAATTATTTATATCAGGGGTAGATTCAGGTGTTGTGAACCTGAAGTTTATATAAACTTAGGGACTTCTCTTTAATAAAGAATACAGAATTGTGACTATGAAATTAGGCAGAGGCCCATGCAGGTACAGAGAGCTGAAATCCTAGCTTTTTACCTTCACAGTAAATTCACCCTAGATATATTATCAGAATGCGCCTGTTACATAAAAGGATGAGGAACTGCTATCTACATCTATGGAATGATATGACTTTTATATTCACCACTACTATAATTTCAGGATTTTCCCCCCTTCCTTTGTGTTTTAAAGAGACATTTAAGAGCAGGCAAATACATCAAGGTGGCTTTAATGTTGTGAGTGGAGTTAGTCCAGTGGAGAGGTTCTCTCTGCAGAGTCTTTGCTACTTCTGCATTGCTCAGATGTAATATATTTGATCAGTGGAGTAGCTGGAAGCTTGGTATAATTTAATAATGGGGATCGTTAATCTTGCAAGAACCTGAATTTACAACTTTAACTTTGCATATCTGCTTACTTTTGCATTCAAGTTTGGTGGGCATTGTTGAGAGGTTTGCAAATGCAACTAATAGGACTTTCTTTGACATCCCATGCCTTTAAAAACTGGGGAGGCAAACAGTGACAGGTGACAACTGACAGGTGATAATGCAGAGCTGACTTTCACCAGGACCCAGGCATTGTGCTAAAGGCCTTCCTGGCCTGCCTTACTTTACCCTCACCAGGCACTTTTACACCCCTTGCTTTACAGATAAGGAAGCTGAGGTTTGGAGAAGAGGGTACCTTACTTAAAACCTCAGTGGCGATACTCCAGAGCTCCCTTCAAGTGTTCTCGTTTGACAAATAAGAAAACATACTTTGAGAGATCTAAGATCTTTGACATCTGGTCATGTGTCAAAGTTTTTATTATTATTATTTTTTTTAATGTTTTTTAGTTGTTGATGGGCCTTTATTTTATTCGTTTATTTTTATGTGGTGCTGAAAATCGAACCCAGTGCCTCACACATGTGAGGCAAGCGCTCTACCACTGAGCCACAACCCCAGCCCTCAAATATGGTTTTTATTTTTTTATTTTTTATTTTACTTATTTATTTATTTATTTTTAATTTTTTTTTTTAGTAGTCGATGGACCTTTATTTTGTTTATATTTATGTGGCGCTGAGGATCGAACCCCGTGCCTCACATGCCAGGCAAATGCTCTACCACTGAGCCACAACCCCAGCCCTCAAAGATGGTTTTTAAAATATTGCAAATATTATTTCATTTAATCCCAATAAGAGTCCTGTAAAATGAGCACTAATATTATCCGCATTTTACAGAAGAGAAGACTTTCCAAGGTCATATAGCTACCAAGTGAAAGAGCTGGGATGAAACTTTAAGCATTCAGAACCTCTTACCTTTGTTCTACAGCTGCCTCTAAAATCCGGGTAAAGCGCCATACAAGTGGGGCATGGTGGTGCACACCTGTAATCCCAGCGGCTCGGGAGGTGAGGCAGGAGGATCTGAGTTCAAAACCAGCCTCAGCAAAAGCAAGTCCTAAGCAACTCAGTGAGACCCTGTCTCTAAATAAAATACAAAACAGGGCTAGGAATATGACTCAGTGGTTGAGTGCCCCTGAGTTCAATCCCTGGTACCCAAAAAAATACTCCTCCATGCAGTTAAGGCTTTTTATATCTCTGGGCCTCTGAGAAGTAGGGAGAAACCTGGGTTCCCTGTAGGTTTTTTTTTTTTAGGGTGATGCTGAGAATGGAACCCAGCATCTCATGTGTGCTGCAGGGCAAGTACTTGATCAATGAACTACACCTCCAGCCCCCGTTTCATTTTTGATGACTTCCTGGTCAGGCTTAAAATTTCTAATAAAGAAAGGAACATTTTTTATTTTTTTAAATCAGAGAGCAAATTTCTAAGTCATTGTCCCTGGAGGAATAAATTAAAATGCAGAACCCATTTCCAGCCCTACTAGTGACTTGCTATGCAGCTTTTGCAAATCAGTTAACCTTTCACTCATTTCTTTGTACGGTAGGAATGCCAATGTTAACATCAGATTTTTCCAAAGCAGTTTTCAGAGCCTTGAGCGAAAGGTATTAAAAATATTGTCTGCATTATTCCCAGCTCCCACCTAGCAAGTGACTCCAATTACCAGCCACTTAGAAGCATTTGTAGGTAAGACTCTTATCACACCTTGCTAATCACAACTTTCACAGTTGTGTTTTGTTGTTTCCATTTAAAAACTAACATTTTAGAAGTGACTGTTTTCTTTGAGATTTAGAAAACATGACTACATTTCCATACAAATGTCACATTCTTATTAGCACATTGCCCATCCATCGCCTTGTGGGATTTTGCAACTCTGTTCATAGATAGAATCAGCTTTGTATTTTCATTCAAGGATAACAAACTAGCAAGGTTGAAATCTTGACTTGTCATCGGAATTGAATTGCTCCCGGGAGCTGGGAGAAGGGAATGAGACAGTTGAGCCCTGTTCAGAAATGGCAGTAGTCTTTAGAATCTCAATCGCCTGCTCTCCTTTCTTCTCCTTCCAGTATGGTGACTATGACCCCTCAGTGCACAAGCGGGGGTTTTTGGCCCAAGAGGAATTACTTCCAAAAAGGGTAAGACATCAAATTTTCTATTTGGGATAACATAACGGAGACATGGTCTTAAAGAAAGCTAACTAAAGGATTTCAAGAAATGTTAGAAGTATATGGCAAGCACATTTTCCTAAATAGTTTGTAATGAATAAATCTTGAGTAAAGAGTGTGGGATCTCTGTTAAGCATATGAAAAAGCAAAGGTTTGTGGAGTTAGTTTGGTGTTGCCAGGATGAGCATGACCTGTTTCTTTAGTGTGATGACTGCATATCATTGATTCCCAGGGAGGTACATGCAGCAGTTTGTGTTCAGCTCAGAGAATTAAGCTGTTTGCAGCCTCAAAGGGTGGATAGAGGAGCTGAGGTAGGGGTGGGCATTGTGATTTTTAGCATCGTTCATCTTATTCATTAGCCACAGAGGCAGGCCCTCCCTCCCTTTGGCCGCTTCTGATTTTACAGCCCCACTCATCTGTTGGTAGGTAATAAAGGTCTGCTTCTCACCTCTTCTGGCCTTTGCCTGTCCTTTGATGGCTTCCATGCAGGCAAAGGCACAGGATTAGTGAGCATTGCTGCACTATCAGAAGTGGTGTCTGGGGTATACAACCCAGGCAGGAAAGGTGGGCCGCTGCCACCCTGGCATGCACCAAGGCCACCTGAGGCGTTCTGCAGTTTCCAGGTTGTTCCTCCAATTGAATGGTGCTTGTATATACACCCACCACTGCGTGTGACTCTCTCCCTGCTTGTAGCTTTTTAAAAATAGCTTTGCTGTTTTGTAAAAATGATGCATAATTATAAAAATGGCAAACAATACCAAACTTACTTTGTGTGTAGATTAAAAAAAATTTTTTTTAGTTGTTGATGGACCTTTATTTTTATTTATTTATATACAGTGCTGAGAATCAAGCCCAGTGCCTCACACATGTGAGGCAAGTGCTGTACCACTGAGCCACAGCCCCAGCCCCTGGGTGTAGATTTTTAAAAACTGTTTACTTATTTATTTTGCTTCTGGGAATGGAACCTAGGGCCTTGTACATGCTAAGCACATACTACCAATGAACTACATTTCCAGTCCCTATATCATATGATCTATAGATTCTGAGTTTAATACTTTTTTATTTTGGTACTAGGGATTGAACTCAGAGGAGCTTTCCCACTGAGCTACATCTGCAGCCCATTTTGTTTTTTATTTTGAGACAGGATCTTGTTAAATTGTTTAGGACCTCACTAAGTTGCTGAGGCTGGCCACAAACTTTCAATCCTCCTGCCTCAGTCTCCTGAGTCACTGGGAGAATGGGTGTGTACCACTGCGCCTAGCCCTGTGTATGGTTTTTATTTTTCTCTCTTTGGGTAGGTAATAAATCTATACCAGATGACTCCGGAAATGTGGGAGGAGAGAATTACAGCTTGGTATGCAGAGCACCGAGGCCGAGCCAGGTAAGGTCCCCTTAATTGTTGGTTTACATTTCCTTATGGCCTTTTTTTTTTTTTTTTTTTTTTTTCTTAAAGAACTGCAGAACTAGGACATGCGTATTGAACAAAATGCAGTACTGAAGTACTGAAGCATATAAAGAAAAATGGGGAGCTGAGACTAATGTCAGTTTTCAGTTTCATGTGCATCTTTTTTTAGTACATTGGTATAAAGTGGGCATGTGTACTGCCATCAGGATGTACAGACCTATTGTATTTATTGGTATTTAGTTCAATTTTAAGAATTGTATCGTATAGATAGGCACTGCTTTTGCATCCAGTCCTCTGTTGGTGGCATTTGGAGTACCGATAGGTTTTTCACTTTTACAAAAAGTTCTGAAGTGCCCAATCTCATATCGCTACATGATTGTGTGAGTAGTCTAAGGATAGATTCTCAGAGAAGGAAATGGCTAGAAAAAGGATGTGAACATTTTGTGTTTTAACAGGTACCACCAAATTGCCCTCCAAAAAGACTATGCCTGTTGGTAACAAGTCCATCAGCCCACCCCAGCCCATACTCAGTACTTGTTAGTTTATCAATCTATAATTTTTGTAAACTTAAAGGTGAAAATTCATATCATGTTAAAATTAACATTCCCCTGGTCACTTTGGAAATTGATCATCTTTGCATTAGCCTTTAATTTTTTTTTTTTTTTTATCTCTTTAAATCAGCTTCCTACCATGTGTCTTTTTTCTTGACTTTTAAAAACATGTTACTTGAATACCAAGAAGTGGACATACCAACTTTGGATTATGCAAAGCGGGGTGAGGGGGTTGGGAAGGACGGTAGAATGAGACAGACGTTATTACCCTATATACATGTATGAAAAAAGTAAAAAAGATTTCCTGGTTTTAAGTAACTATGGTCACTGTGATGTATCACTTGGGGGAAGTTGAGTGAACAGTACATGATCTTTTCCTATATTATTTGTACAACTTTGTTTAAATCTATAATTATTTCAAAATTAAAAGTTAAAAAAGGAAAAAATGAAAAATAAAAAGAGTGAACAAATCATTAAGTATACAGATTGATCAATTTTTACACAGTGAAAACACCATGTAACCCCAGGGAAGAAATAGCCCATAACTCCTCTCGTTTTTTTCCCCAAAAGTAACTGGTTCCCTGATTTCTAACTCCATAGATTAGCATTGCCTATTTTATTTTATTTTATTTTTTGCAGTGCTGGGGATTGAATGCCAAGCCTTTTGTATGCTAGGAAATCACTCTGTCATGGAACTACACCCCCAGCCCAGAGTTGCCCATTTTAAACTCTAGATAAATACAGTTTCTATTTTTCATTCCTCATTTCTTTTGCTCAGCATCATATTGCAAGATTTGGGCTTGTGGCATGTGGCAATAATTTTCTCATTTTCATGGCTGTGCAGAATTCCACTGTGTTAATACACCACAAATTATTTATCCATTCTACCATTGAAGGACATTGAGGTTGTTCAGTTGTCTCTTAGTTTTTGCTGTTACGATAATGTCAGTTTCCCAAAGTAATTGTATCAATTTATATCAGGAGTGTGTGTGATTTCTGGTTCTTCCACCTGCTTGCCAACACTTGGCATTCTCTCAGGGTGAATTTTTAAAATACATTTGAGAGCATTTTGTGATCAGAGAGAAAGGGAAAAGGACAAGGTCATAGGGAGACTCCAGTTAAAATATTTCAATACCATTACCTATTTGGGAGTTTTCTGCAAGTCATTGCTGCCTCAAGAGCTTCCTTTAAATTTGACTTACAACTTAGAAGTAGGTGACCTGGCTTGGGTTTATAGCCCCTATAGCTCTTGCCCTAACCTCCAACAATACCTCAAGAAATAAAATCAGGAAAGTAGCTGTCAGGTGGCTTACGGAAGGAGTTGTTCATTACCAAAACTTTATAAGTTAAGGAAGTACACAAAGATAAGGCAACAACTTAAATAAAATGTGAACATCCAGATCCATTTAAGGATAGAAGGTTAACATACTATGTATTTCTCTTTTTTTGACATGCTGGGAATCGAAGCCAGGGCTATGTGCATGCTAAGCAAGTGCTCTACCACCAAGCTACACCCCCAGCCCCCAAGTACTTTACTTGAATCACTTGAGACAAGTGTCACCATTCACCAAGGTCAAAATGTGAAATTGAAGCCAAGAGACAGCATAATGAATCTGTTTTCCTGTTTTTACGGGGATGAGAAATTCTGCTTGTGTTTAATAGACTCAGGGTTGAGAAGAACTTTGCCAGTACGGGTCCAGGGAAGTGGCAGATTCAGAATGCTCAGCTTGGCGGGTGTCCACCCTCTACCCTTGCCACTTAGCTCCAGTGACAGTGTCTTCCATTCTCCTCACAGGGATGAAGCTGAAATGGAGTACTTGAAGATAGCTCAGGACCTGGAGATGTATGGTGTGAACTACTTTGCGATTCGGGTGTGTTGCGCCTCCTGAGCTCCCTGGCTAGCAAATAGATGCTGAACCAGGGCCAGACGGCCAAAATGGGTTACTTCTTTATCCCAGGGTGGTAGTCTTTTGCAGTTCAGTGGTAAAGAATAAAAGACAAAGGGAGAGGGTCTTAGAGCTTGATTTTCTATTTTTGGAATTCAAATTAGATCATAGGTAATTAAGTGGCTTTGGAGCCTTGGGAGACTGGGCCTTTGCTCTGCTTCCTAGCAGAAGCCTGTTGGGATGCTGGGAGTGTAACATTTGATTATTTCAGGCTCTGTGCGATCCAGAGAGCACCTGGAAATACTCTTGCCCCACGGCCCACTGAGAGTGAAGCTACTTTTATAGACTGCTGATTTGTTTGAGTGGGACTCCTGTTCTAACTATGAGGCTAATTGTTTTTATTCAGACCATTAATGATCTATTCTCCTCTGGGAACCCATTGCTTCTTCAGAGAGAGACATTTGTGTTGAGCCAAAGTCTGGCCCTTCTAGCCTGCCTTTATTTTGTGGGCGGGTTTGGTTGGCAGATGCAGAGTATAGGCAGCTTCTTCCAAAGGAATACATGCAACGTGCCCAGGCATTCATGGCTGGTAGATGAGTCACGTAAAAAAAAAAAAAAATCTGTCACAGTGGTTTACCTTTATGATTATGATTATGCTCTGCTTTCCCCTTTGCAAGTTCCTACAACATTTGTATTAAACTGGGGTAAATGGAAACATTTTCAGTATTCTAGAATAGCTTTTTACTTAATTTACTCATCTCCTAAATACAGATTTTGATGGATTACTTTGCATAAAAAATAAATCACACTGAAATGTTATGCTATTTCATATACTAAACAGGTGCCTAAAAGATGTTTCATTACAATGTAGAAGGTGATTTTAAAGTTTCATTAATTTGTATTTGCTAATTATTTGTTTTGGTAGTTGTAGATGGACAGAATGCCTTTTATTTGTTTATTTATTTTTATGTGGAGCTGAGGATCGAACCCAGTGCCTCACACGTGCTAGGCAAGCACTCTGCCACTGAGCAATGGTCCCAGCACCCAATTGTCAGCTTTCTTTTAAGGTCAAACTAATTTCACTAAGTACTGTGTTTTTGTTAACCCAACTACTCTTGTCCCATGTGCCTCCCACTAGATTCTATAAAACTAGCATTTTATAATCCTCAAAAAGTTCCTTATTAGGGACTATGTCTACATCAGTCAAGACATATTCTAGGGGCTGGGTTGTGGCTCAGTGATAGAGTACTAGCATGTGTGAGGCACTGAGTTCGATTCTTAGCACCACATATAAAAAAATAAAGGTCCATTGACAACTCAAAAAAAAAAAAAAGACATATACTATTGGGTATGTATGTTTCTTATATTGAGCAACAGACAAGGTTAAAGATTATTTTAGATGCTTTGCTGTTAGAGTTCCTGAAATTCCACCATTAACCAAGGAAGATACGTACTCAAAATAATTTTTTTAATATTTAAATTTATTTTAACTGATATATAAAAACATAAAAATTGTACATATAATGGGATAGCATGTGGCAAAACCAGTTAGAAAGGAGCTGCTTGTGTTCCTGCTTCTCTGTTTAATCTCTAGAAGTGTCAGAGTCATAATGATAGGGGGCAGAGGGCAAAATCCTTTTTTTTTTTTTTTTTAACTTAAACTTAATAATCAGAAACATAATGGAATATCTCATTTTCCAAAATGTGCTATCGATGTATTTTTGTTAACACAGTTGTTTTAAAAGCTTTGCAGACGAGCAGGAGGCTCTCTCATGGCTTCGTGATAGCACCTGACTTCAGGTGTTAGAAGGAGTAAAGAGATTCATCTTGGAGTCCTCGCTTCTCCATCTAACACCTGCTGTTAGATTGGTACTTCTCGTCACAGTCCAAGCACCTTCTCAGTTTGCAGATCTGTTTTCCTACCCTTGAGTCTTGGTTCAATTTCCTTGTTGTCAGCATGGGGTCTGGAGCGAGAGTGTCCTTGTGTGGGGAGCTTGTTTCTACTGCCAGACAAGGGCTGGACCATGGTGCTGGCAGGTGAGCCTGTCCTTGAGAATGTGGGGCCCAGGGCACTTTTCCTGGTTTTCTTGACTGCTGACCAGGATGGCTGACAGAGATATAGCATAAATACCTCTGTATTTAAAAAAAATAAATATTTTTTAAACTGCTATTGACTCAAGAATTTAAAGAAATAAAATTAGAAAATACAAATTAGTGAAACTTTAAAGTCAACCCTTTGCATTATAATGGAATACCCTTTAGGCACTTGTTCAGTTTATTTCAGTATGTCATATACACACACACACACACACACACACACACACACACACACAAACATAAATTTAATTAATTTATATATAATTCATCAGACATATTCTAACATTTAGTTATTAAATATTTCAAACATAGAGGAAATACTCATATATACCTACTAATGAGTTTCTACAATTAACATTTTATCATCCTCGAGTATAGTATAGTAAGACTACATTAAGACTGCATGTAACCTAAAATGAGACCATCTAGTCCCAGCATATAAAATTTTCTAGATATCCAAAAGTCTGTTCTTTTTTGTTTTTGGTCCTGGGGATAGAACCCAGGAGTGCTTAACCACTGAGCCACATCCCTTTTTATTTTTTATTTTGAGACAAGATCTCACTAAGTTGTTTAGAGCCTTGCTAAGTTGCTGAGGCTGACCTCAAACTTTCGATCCTCCTACCTCAGCCTCTTGAGTTGCTGGGATTACAGACATGCACCACCACATCCGGTCCACCTGTTTTCTTAACATGGGAAATATTTAAACTTATGGGTTTTGTTTGTTTGTATGTTCTTGTTTGAGGGGGAGTCTGGTGGTGTTTTGAATCAAACAGGGCCTCACTTATGCTAAGTCCTCATCGTGCCACTGAGTTACATCCCCAGACCCAAATCTACAGGCTTTAATTCTGTATCTGTGATAACCTGGTTATTAATTAGAGGTAATAACACTTAGATTACCCCTCCTTTAGCCATTGAGCCAATGATAGGAGCTCCTAGTGATCCTTATGGGGAATACACAAGTCACCATGGTATGGTCGTGCCTCTGTCTGTCCCAATCCTGGAAGCTGGAAGCCTCCTGGGTTACAAGACAGCTGTGATTTCTGTGGGGACCTGTTGAAACTTGTCAGCTGTAACAATGTGTGCCAGGTTTTGGAAAGTTGAATAAAATCTTGAGCTGGAGTTGACAGTGGCCGCTCTTTATTGACTCTACAGAATAAAAAGGGCACAGAGCTGCTGCTTGGAGTAGATGCGCTGGGACTTCACATCTATGACCCTGAGAACAGGCTGACCCCCAAGATCTCCTTCCCGTGGAATGAAATCCGAAACATCTCGTACAGCGACAAGGAGGTAGGATGTGTTTGAACTACAAATGCTGCCAGTGGCCCAGCAAAATGTCTTCTCCTATCTCCCCACTTGCCAGAGCTGCCCCAGCTAGGCCGTCTCCTTGTCATCAGTGAAAGTCCTCTAATTCTCAGGCTTTGGGATCTTGGTTGTTGATTTTTAAAGTATTTACAGAACAGAACTGGCATCCTTTCTTTCAAAGGGCATCACTAAATCCCATTATTGATTAATGAAAGCATGGGAAGCTCAATGTGTCAGGGTTAAACCCCAAAGAACAGTTAAAAAGGAAAAAGGAACATTTTCTGATTACTTGGCTTTCTGTTTCCGGTGATAAATTTACTTTGTATTTAAGCATGGTCTTCTCTCTCTTTGTCCAGTGCTTGATTTGATACAAGTAGAAAAAATATATATGTTCACAAACACACACACACACACACGTATTGTGTGTGTGTATCTCTCAGCATTCACTATTTATTTTTCAATTATTTCTTTTTTTATTTTTGTTTTCCACACTTTTTAGTGGGTACATTATAGTTATACATGATGGATTTATGATTACTTATTCATACATGTACATAATATAACAATATAAATTGGCCAATGTCACCCTCAGCATTGACCATTTAAATAAGGAATACTCGGGCTGGGGAGATAGCTCAGTTGGTAGAGTGCTTGCCTTGCAAGCACAAAGCCCTGGGTTCGATCCCCAGCACCGCCAAAAAAAAAAAAAAAAGAAAAAAAAAAAAAAAAAAGGAATACTCATAGGGTTCAAATATTCCTATACAGGAGAATAATGAATTTTCCCTAATGCTGTAGGCTATAGTCCTCTGTTTACTCATTCATTACTCCTTCTCCTCCTCCTCTTCCTTCTTTTTTTTTTTTAAAGCTGGGGATCAAACCTAGAGCCTTGCACATGCTAGGTGAGCACTCTACCACTGAACTCTACCCCCATCTTCTACAAATGATTTTAAAAGAATTAGGGAGAATCTACTTTGGCTAGGTTTTGTAGCACAAAGATGTAGAAAGCCCAGACTCATGGGTTCAATCACCAGTACTGCAAAATAGGAAAAAAAAAAAAAAAAAAAAAAACAACAACACAAAAACAAACATACAAACCAGGTGCAGGACCGAGGATATGGCTCAGTGGTAGAGTACTTGCCTACACTGTGTGACACCCTGGACTCTGTCCCCAGCGCTACAAAGATAAAGGATGGATAGATAGATAAGATAGGTGGGTGGGTGGATGGATGGATGGATGGATGGATGGATAGATGAATGGGTAGATAGAAAATAAAACCAAACCCAGGAAGTTCTAGTCAAGTAACAACTCAACCAGGATAATAAATAAGTGCAATGGGAGGAACTGACGACAAAGATGACGACGATAGAGTGCTTCTATTTACAAGCACTTTGACTCTGATTGAATCCTTGTAAGAACCCTGCTGTAAAGACAGGAGCTGTGTTTTCAGTAACCATGTCACACCAGGAAGCAGAGGTGCAGTGACTTCCATCTGATGAGTGCAGTAGCAGGAGCTGGGAGCCACAGTGACTGATGCCACGGCCCTGGCTTTATAGGGAGGCCTCGAGGCTGGGCCCTTGAGAGCACAAGACACCAGGTGGCAGTGGGTGGGAGGTAGCAACCTGGATTGTGTTCAGTACCTTCCTGGTGCCTGCATATCCAAGGCAGGGTGGGGAGGAACACAGTGATGGTTGTGTTTTGGGCACAGAACCCCCAATCCTGGGCAGATTTCCTGTGGGTTCTTCTTGTTTGTTTGCTTTTCTCGTACTGGGGATTGAACCCAGGGGCACTCTACCACTGAGCTACATCCCCACCTCTTTTTATTTTGAGACAGGATCTTGTAAAGTTGCTGAAGAGGCTGGCCTTGAACTTGTGATTCTCCATCTCAGCTTTCCGAGTCTCTGAGATTGCAAGTGTGCGCTACCACACCCAGCTAGATTTCCTGTTTTTTTTTTATTTCTTCATAGCAAATTGAGGAATGGAACACCAGGCTGTAGTTTCCAATCTGTGGTTGTAATCTACTCAGCCATGCTTGATGATGCCAATTGAGTGTCTTAATCCCAAACATTCTGACTTTGGGCTTTTGAAAGTAGTTAGCTCAGGAGGTGAACATCAGGTAGCTCTTTTTTAAAAGTACTTAAATTGAAAGCTCCACATGACTTAAAGCAGTAGATGTGCCTCAATGTGGTAGTTCTTCATCTCCCAATTTCATAAAGCTCCGTTTACTGTACATCATACATTTGTGTGCTAAAGGCCCTCCAAACACTCATTTTCAGAGAACCCGAGGATTAAAGTCTCCCCTACTACGGCCTGACATAACAAACTCTAATCTACCCTCTCTGGGGGCCAGACACTGTCAGGTTCCATCCTGTCAATAACTCATGGTAAGCCGACCTCAAGCTGCCTCGGCATAATAGGAAGTAGTCTCGGTAGTTATGCATGACAGCCGTGCTGTCAAAACAGAAATGTTAGTTTATTTTAAGTCATCCATTGATTCTTTGTGTACTCTCTGCCATGGCACAGAGCCTGTGGTTTCCCCAGTACTTGTGGTTTCCCACTGACAGCTCCTGGGTTTGACAGCAAGGCCAGAAATAAGCTCATGAAATTTACAAATAGCAGCCTACACAAGAGCCATACTGCTTCTAAGTTAACTTGGCCAAAAGCGAAACAAAGGCTCATTTTCTGTCCTCAGTGTGCTAACTCTTTGTTGGACAATATATCATGACAAAGAAATACTCAGGACTATGTTTTCCCCAACATATTTATCTGCTAATCAAGCTAGAGTTTTGTTTGTTTTTTTTGTGATGCGGAGGACCAAACCCAGGGCAAGAGAATTAGGCAAGTGCTCCACCACTGAGCTACACCCCCAGCCTGATACTTTTTTCTTCCCCTTGCAATGCTGAGGACGGCGAAGCAGTCTTTCTTGGGATTGAATATGTAGTTTTCAGGCGTATCTTTGGAGTCAAGGATCTGTCTGGCCCCCTTAGGAATGGTTGTGAGTACAGTTATATTTGTTCTTTCTAGGCTTTCTTGCCAGGGGTCTGGCCCTAGCACTACTAGGCTGCCACCCTGTCCTTATCATTCATCTTTCTCTGCACTTTGATTTCAGGAACTAGTTTCAATCTTCTATAGCAGTCCATTTATCTTCTTCATATTTTATGCCTTCTGTTAAGAGCTTTTGTCAAATTTGCCCAAGTTCAGAGAACTGTAATAACCTCCTGTATCCTGTCACATCAAATCTAAACCCCTCTGTTTTTTACTCTTCAGCATTCTCCCCGACCCACCCCAGCCTCCCTCTGGTCTGAGCCCACTGCAGTTATCAAAAAGCTAATTACAACACACACACACGCACACGCACACGTGTGCATACTCTACCCTTCCCCCCCCCCATTCCTCTTTCTTGCCCTGTCCAGAATACCTCTCCACCCTGCTGTTTAACTCTTTTAATATTTAACATATTCTAAGACCAGATCTAGTCCCTTTCTACTTTTGGTAGATCTACTCTGAACCTCCAGGACACTTGTGACGTGTACCATCCATGAGTCAGTAATATATTGTGTCATTTCTTGTTGTTATTCTACTTCTTACTAGATTGGGACCTTCATGAGGCCGGGGCTGTACCTTGGATGGTGCTGCTCTCCCAGGGTTGTCCTGGAGGGCGGGCCCAAGCATCCCTTCCTCACAGCCACCCGAGATGGTGCAAAAATTATGCCTTTAGGATCCCGAACTTCCAAAGCCCCAGACTTGGTTTCTCCATTCTTCTAATGCAGCAAGGCTTAGAGCCTGGGCACTTGGAGTTCGGGACAAGGTGTAGCCTCATGCTGGACCATGGCCAATGTGGTTGCTGCTTTTGTGGAATCTCCCAGTTGGTGGTAGGATTCTAGGCAGTCAAACTGAACTATTTCATTTATTTATTTATGTATTTATTATTTTTGTAGTTGTAGATACACAGCATGCCTTTATTTTATTTGTTTTTATTTTTATGTGGTGCTAAGGATTGAACTCAGTATCTCACATGTGCTAGGCAAGCACTCCGCACTGAGCTACAGCCCCAGCCCCGAACTGAACTATTTTCTACTTCCTTCTTTCAGTTTACTATTAAACCACTGGATAAGAAAATCGATGTCTTCAAATTTAACTCCTCAAAACTTCGTGTTAATAAGCTGGTAAGTTGAGATCCTGATTTCCATTACTGATAATATAGTTTGAGAAATTGAATTTTGGAGGGGGCGGTGGTACCCCAGGGTTGACCTGTTTTTTTTTTTTTTTTTTAGTTATAGATGGACACAACACCTTTGTTTTATTTACTTACTTCTATGTGGTGCTGAGGATTGAAACCCAGTGCCTCACACATGCTAGGCAAGGGCTCTACTCTACCACAACCCCAGCCCCCAGGGTCACTTTTCTACTGAGCTACATCCCCAGCCTTTTTCATTTATTTTGAGACAGTACCCATGCTAAGTTGCTGAGGCTTACCTCGAACTTGGGATACTCCTACCTTGGCCTCCCAAGTTACTGGGATTACAGTCATGTTCCACTGTGCCTGACTTGAATGCTTTTTTAAAATGAGTATCAGAGTGACATCTCGTGAGGTATAAAATGATAACTCACTTAGTATACACCTTTCTCTTTGCCTGAACTTAGAGTCAAACCTAAGCCCCCCCCCCCAGTTCTGGGGGAGCTTTAACTCAGGACCTTGTGCATGTTGATATATACTATACCACTGAATTGTATCCCCAGTCCCAAACTAAGTTTTGAAAATGATTTTGTACTTCATATATATAAAAGGATAAGTATAATTATATATCAAGCATAAAGAATAACAAAATGATTACTATTACTCATGACCACATTTAAGAAATAATGCATTCCCAATACTGTGGACCTGTCATGTCACCTCCCTGCTGGGCTCTTCCTTCATCTTCCCCAAGGCTGATCACTATCCTGAGCTGTGTTGATTATCCTCTTGCTTTTTTCAGAACTTTATTTCATATATGACAAAAAATATATTCTATTAATAAGCTGTAAGTTGAGGTCCTGATTCCCATGTGAATAAGCTGGTAGATCTACTCTGAACCCCAAGTCCATTTGTGATGGGAATTTTATATATTTTTTAAGAAATTTATATAAATGCTGTCAACTATATATATTCTTCTGTCACTGGCCTTTTTTTTATTGTTGTTGCTCTTGGAGCTGGGAATGGAACCCAGGGCCTCATGCAAGCCAGGCAACCACTGAATTACATCCCCAGCAATTTTTATGTTTTGTTTTCAGACGGGGCTCACTAAATTGCTGAGGCTGGGCTGGCCTTGAACTTGTGAACAGTCTCCCAGCTTACTGGGGTTAAGGTGTGCACCATCTTGCCTAGCCTTATTGCCTTTTTTATACATTGTTCTTTGATATTTATCTATGTTGATGCTTAAAGATAGTCTGTTCATTTTCAATTCTGTATAGTACTCTATTATATGGATATATATATATATTTAAATATATTTAAATTTTCAGTTCTTCTATTAATGGACTTATGTACTGTTTTAGCAGACTGGTATAAACATTCTTGTCTCTGTTTCCTGGTACACGTGGGCAATAGTTTCTCTAGAGTCTAGAATATATGCATAGAAGTACAGGGCTTAGTATGTATTCAAATTAAAATTTATGACACATTTATTTCCATTTTTTTAGTACATTATAGTTGTACATAACATTGGTTTTTCAAAGAAGGTGAACTGAATAGATTTATAGACCCAATATCACTGAGACAGACTTCTTTTTGATTGATGTCCTCAATACTTATGTTATCTATCATGTTTAAAAAAATTTTTTTTGCCAATTTTGTACATATAAATTATATCTCAGTACCCTCTATCTTTTTTTTTTTTTTTTTTTTTTGGTGCTGGGTATTTAACCCAGGGCCTTGGCCTTGCAAGGCAAGCACTCTACCGACTGAGCTATCTCCCCAGCCCCTCTATCTCTTTTTTGTTGTTGTTCAGTACTCGGGGATCAAACCCGGGGCCTCACTCATTCTAGATAAGCACTCTGCCACTGAGTTATATCTCCAACCTTCAATGTCATGTCAGTTTGCATTTTTATAATTACTAATGAAGGTGAACATCTCTTCATATGTTTATTGGCTAATCTTATTTCCTGTTCTCTTCCATTCTTGTATTTTGTCTTCTGGCCAGTTTCTTGTTAGGTCATTTATTTTCTTTATTGATTATATCTTCTCCCAGTGTGTGTCTTGTTTTTCTTTCTTTTTTTTTTTTTTTAAATAATGTCATGACTAACAAAAAGTTGTGTTTTTTTTAAACTTTATTCTTTTTGGTGCTGGGAATTGAACGTAGAGGTGATTTACCACTGAGCTACATCCTCAGCCCTTTTTTATATTTTATTTTGAGACAGGGTCTCACTAAGTTTTTTAGAGGCTTGTTAAGTTACTGAGGCAGTCCTCCTGCCCCAGTGTCCTGAGTTGGTGGGATTACAGCTGTGTACCACCATGCCTGGCCTAACAAATTTTTAAATTATTTTTATTTTTCGTACCAGGGATTAAACCCAGGGACACTTAACCACTGAGCCATATCCCCGGCCCCAGCCTTTTTTTTTTTTTTTTTAATTTTGAGATAGGATATTGTCAAGTTGCTGAGGCTGGCTTTGAACTTGTGATCCTCTGCCTCAGCCTCCCGAGCCACAGGGATTACAAGCATGCACCACCATGCCTGGCTCTAACAAATTTTAAAAATTTTAATGCAAACAAATATAAAAATCTTTGCCTTAATTATTTGTGCTTGTTTGTGCCTTACTTGGCATCTCTTCTTTTCCTATGAGCATAAACATTATCTTCTATATTTTCTAATCACAATTTCAAGGACTTTATCTTTGCATTTAAGTTTTTAATCCTTCTGGAGTCAATTTTTGTGTATGGTGTGAGGGAGGGACCCCAACTAATTTTTTTTCCACATGAATAACCTTTTGTCCCAACCCGACTTACTGAATGAGCTTTCCTGCCCTTCCTAATCTGCAGAGCTATATCTTGGCTTAGGAGAGTAGGGTACGTCTAGAAGACATGATAAATTGTCCTTTCTTCCTCTCTTCACTTGTGGTTTTTACCTCTTAGCTGAGCCATCTTCATTTTGCAAGCCTACAGAGCTGAGAGCACTAGAAGCTGTCAGCAGTGCTTTGGCATTTCACTCCTTAGGTTTACTGCTACTCTTCAGAGGCTGTGATACTGTATCGTGACTGGTCTGATAGGCAGAAAAATAAATCTGTGGGTTTAACATTTCTCTTGCTCTGCACCCCCAGATTCTTCAGCTATGTATCGGGAACCACGACCTATTTATGAGAAGAAGGAAGGCTGATTCTTTGGAAGTTCAGCAGATGAAAGCCCAGGCCAGGGAGGAGAAGGCTAGAAAGCAGGTGAGCAAGACCTAATTTTAACTGATGATGTTGCTGCTTGGTCACTCTTGCCCTGGGAGGTAAGGCTGGTTGTGGGTTGATAGGGTCATTTGGCCATGGACATGCCTACTCCTATCTTATCTCTGTTGGATCTTTACTAGCTAATACCCAGTTGGTGGAATGTCAGCTTTAGAAATGAGCAATAAATGCTAATAGCTCATCTAAAAGAAATATCTCTAGTCATTTCTACACTTAAGTGTGATTAACACAGGTTTGGATGAGGTAGCCAAGTGTTCTCTCATCTCTCCATCCAGCTAGCTAGCTAACTTTCTTTTTGCCTGTCTGTCTCCTTTGCCCGGACTTCTCCTTTTCTAATTAGATGGTGATGGAATACATGGCAGCATTTCAGTGCCTGCTGCTGGAATGCTAATTAGACTCTGGTCACACTTCCTCCCTGCAGGTCAGCCTGGGTGCACATCACCCACTGTGGGAGTTGCCAAGAGGGCTATCAGCCGACTGGACAAGCTGCATCGTTGTTTTCTACTCATAGACCTTCTCTACTCACCAGAATCCACACAACTAATTTGAGCCTTGCTGCTGAGAATATCAGTTGTTTTTGGATGAACTGCTAGATAGAGTAGTGGCAGCTGCAGTCGGCTGCCCTCTGGACTAGCAAGCTCAGAGGTGTAATAATTAGTCTGTGTGCTGCTCTCTGATTTGGGTACCCCAGAGAGCTGGCTTCCAGCCCTGGAATTTAATGTGAAATGCCCAGTTTGATCCAGTGGGCTGTCAGCTCTCCACTCTTTGCTTTCTGGGAGACTGGGTCATCGATGTACTCTTTGGGATGCTTTAAAGGTGATGAGATAGGTTTTGTTGGACAAAGAAATGCTCCTGAGCCAGCATAAGGTCAAAGTGGCAACTTTTAAGAAGAGCTCCCTTTGACCTCTTTCTCAGCAGAGCAAAGCTTAGAAGTGAGAGATTTGAAAATATAAAGGAGCATTTAGGCTTTGGGCCCTGACAAAAAATAGCATGAACACCCCTAGGCCTGTACTGCCTGTCGGACAGCAGAGGCATGTACCTGCATCTGGGTAACCAAAGGTCAGGGGACTTGACTGGTTGGAGGGCTCCACAACTCAGTAGAACAATGACTTTGGAGCTGGATCAGACAGTGTGTGACTCAGTTTTCTCTTCCATCAAGTGGAACTAATGATACTCTTCTCTTGTCTCAGACCAGAGGACATATTATGCCCGAAAGTCTTTGTAAGTGATAAACTGCTTTTCGGATGGGAAGTCCTTTATTATTGGGGTAGAGGTCTCAAGGAAAATATAGTGCTGGGAACCGAATGGGGCTGCCTGAGCAATTTTTTTTTTTTTTCAAGAGGAGGATAATAGAGATGGAAATTATAATACGATGGAAATTAGAGAACAAATTGGCCACGCTTCTCATTGACCTGCAAGAAGAAAATCAGAGAACTTACAGTATTTTATTACTTATCTTTGCATTATTCGTTTGAATTTCAGTGCTTTTTTTTTTTTTTTTTGACTTTGTATTTAGAAAATGCAGCAGCCTACTAGTGGGGCATTGTGGCACAGGTCTGTAATCCCAGCGACTTGGGAGGCTGAGGTGGGAGGAACACAAGTTAAAGGCCAGCCTGGGCAACTTAAGGAGACCCTGTCTCAAAAAAAAAAAAAAAAAAAAGAGCTAGGGATGTAGCTCAGTGGTAGAGCACCCTGATGTTCAACAGCAGTAACACAAAAAAAGGAAGAAATATTTAAAAAAAATTTTTTTTAGTTGTAGATAGACACAATACCTTTTTTTTTTTTATTGATTTACTTTTATGTGGTGCTGAGGATCGAACCCTGTGCTAGGCAAGTACTCCATCACTGAGCTACAACCCCAGACCAAGAATCCTGTACTACTAGAGTTTGGGATAAGATTAAAGTAAGAAGGTAGTAATGAAACGTGCCTTCATTATTTAAGGAAGAAGATGGTGCAGTGGCCACTCTGGCTTCCGCTTCTGGGCTCAGTTCACAGCCTGGGATCACAGAAATGGTGCTGTCCTAGTCTTGTTCGCCTTATTAAGCTCAGCAGGTAGCCCAATTAACACAGTGATCCAGAAGACAAGGGAGGTGGCAGTGGCTTTGTATCGTTGCCTTAAGGTTGGGGGCTGTGTTCCCTGCCTGGCTCAGAAGTTGCCTCTGCACGGGGCTCTGTGGAGCTGTGCTGTGGCTGCTGCAGCTTCCACCTGTGAAATAGTTGCGTGAGCCATTGATGCTTGACACCTGGGTCCATTTTCTCTGTGGGCCAGGCAGGAGCAGAGTTGTTGTGGGTGAAATCACAGCTGTGTGAAGGGTCTGTGTGGATTAGAAATGGTGAGGTGGCTCATCGGAGAGGAGAGCTGCTCCATCTCAGGGAGGGGGAACCTGCGTCACAAACCACCACCACAGGGCAGAGCCACAGGAGGTTTCCCAACTAATGAGCATTGCAAGGTCGCCATTGCAGGGCACTTTGTGTAAGAACGTTCTCTGTCCAGGTGGAGACCAAGCTTGGTTTTTTGTCGTTTCTTCATTTGTTTGTTCACTACTAGAATTTTTTTCAAGGTACACAGCTTTCAACTCTGCAGCTGGTTTAGAAGTGACAGAGAGCAATGATTAAGATTGCCAAAAGTGAAGAGATTGGTCCGCGAAGGAGAGGCTCTAGAGGCTGGGCATTCTTGGGTTGCTGGAACATTGTGACTCAGTGCCTGCTCTCGTTCACCCCTCCAGATGGAGCGACAGCGCCTAGCTCGAGAGAAACAGATGAGGGAGGAGGCTGAGCGCACAAGGGATGAGTTGGAGAGGAGACTGCTACAGATGAAAGAAGAAGCGACCATGGCCAACGAAGCACTGGTGATTTCCTGAGGGTTGGGATCCAGGAGGTTACATGGGACTTCTGGAGTGGGGCCTCCTGGGGACTGTGAATTAGCACTGTTTGCTTTGATTTACTGGTCTTGAACTGCCTCAGCTTCCTGCACCTGACTTTATTTCGGCTTTTAAAAAGTCGATGCCTTTTCTTTCCACCTGTGTTGCCAGAAGCAGTTTTAGGTTGAGTTCATGAGCATCCAGACTCTGCTTTTATCATGAGATTACCTTCAAAGCAGCACTGTATGACTTTGGCATTACTGACATGCAGGGCCTCTCATCTGGGGCTGTCCTGTGCATTGAAGGATGGTTAGCATCGTCTACGTGCTAAATGCTAGTAATACCACCTTAACCTCCATTTGTGACAATCGAAAATGTCTCCAGGGCTGGGGATGTAGCTCAGTGATAGAGTGCCTGGTTAGCATGCACAAGGCCCTGGGTTCCTTCTGCAGCATTGCAAAGGAGGAGAAAATAAAAGGAATGTCTTCAGACGTTGCCATGTGCCCCAGAGTGATGGGGGACAGGGACAGAACCTCCTCTGTCTTTTTTGTTTTTTCTTTTCTTTTTTTTTTTTGGTACTGGGGATTGAACCCACAGGCACTTTTATCACTGAGCACATCCCCAGCCCTTCTTATTTTTTATTTTGAGACAGAGTCTCACTGAGTTTCTTAGGGCCTCGCTAAGTTGCCGAGGCTGGCCTTGAACTTGCTATCCTCCTGCCTCAGCCTCCGGAGTTGCTGGGATTACAAATGTGCACCACCATGTCCAGCCCTCCTTGATTTATTTCTTTTTGTTTTTTGGTGTGGTGGTGGTGTACCAGAGATTGAATCCAGGATCACTCAACCAACCCTGAGGCACATCCCAACCCTTTTTATTTAAGTCGGGGTCTTGTTTAAGTTGCTTAGGGCCTTGCAAAGTTGCTGAAGCTGGCTTTGAACTTGTAGTCCTTTTGTCTCAGCCTCCCAAACCTCCTTTGGTTTTAAACCACTGATTTAAAGAGGAAGAAGAATAATGTTTAAGTTGTTTTTCTCCCTCATAAAGCGTCGGCCTTAGTTGAAGTTGGTACTCAAAAAAAGTACTCTTCTTGTTTCCCATGGATGGAGCCTGAAAGGCTCACCTAAATATTTGGGGGATGTGACATGTCATCTGTTGTAAGAGTGCTGCTGAGGGGACACTTGGTGACAGGGCCCAAGGAGTCCAAGACTGGTTCTTGCTGACCTGCATGTCCCAGGGCAGATCTGGTAGGAGGTCGGTACCCGTCCAGCTGAGCACACTCTTCTCTAGATGCGGTCAGAGGAGACAGCCGACCTGTTGGCTGAAAAGGCCCAGATCACTGAGGAAGAAGCCAAGCTCCTGGCGCAGAAGGCTGCAGAGGCAGAGCAGGAGATGCAGCGCATCAAAGCCACAGCCATTCGGACAGAGGAGGAGAAGCGCCTGATGGAGCAGAAGGTGCTGGAGGCTGAGGTCCTAGCACTGAAGATGGCTGAGGAGTCAGAGAGGAGGTGAGGAGGTGGCCTGGGAATTTGGGCCTGGCAAAGGGGCTCGGTCCTAACCCTGCTCTGAGGCAGAGCTGGGCAGCAGCCGTGCTCAAGTGACTTCTCCATTGTGGGACAAGGATGGGGACATTCCTTCCTGGACAGGGGTTGGGACTGAAGCCGTTGGAAGGACCTCTGTGGCCCTGCATCTGTGATAAACCCCTGTCTCTCTGATAATCATGTTTGCAAGGGAACCTCTGAACATATCCTGACTGCTTTTAGTCAAGGAAATAAGAAAAGACATCTTTTTGCATTAAAAAAAAAATGTGGTTCTTTCCCCCTTTTCATTTGGGGGGCTGGTGGTGGTGGTGTGTGGGGAAAATAGTGGTTATTTACCTTGAAAGGGAAACTAGGTATCTGGAGTTCCTGCAGCCTTCTTAGAAGATGGGGGTACGGGGAGGCAGGGTTCTCTTTGGGACCAGGATGCCTTCGCTTGTGACCAGGTTGGGAACTGTTGAAGAGAACTGTTGTTGTCTGCACTTCTCAGAAACTATTCTAGGATCTGGATTGTTCTGCAGCCTTCAGATACACACTGGCACATTCCCCACAGCATCTGGCTCTGTTGACTTAGAACACTTGAATTTGACTTTTAAGCACCAAGGTGCACTCACTACCGTTTTCCTCCTCACTCTTTGCATGTCGTCTTGGGAATATGGTTCCTGGTTGCCTGCCCTGTCCTGGCCCCTTTCTTTCTGTGTTAGGTCACATCTGCTGGGAGTGTTGCATGTCGGTCTGCGTCCCCACACATGCTGCACCCAGCCTGTGTCCTATCGGGTAGGGATCTGCACCAGGAAGGAGTTGCCCTCAGTGGCAGGTTTGGTCTTCCTGTCTGAGGAAAGTGGGTGCTTTACTTACAGAAAGAAGCACTCTTTCCTATTTTGCCCTTTATGGTCCAGTATGAGACTTTTGGGGAAAAAAACAAAAACCAAAAAAACACGACTTTCACTCTTCTGTGCACTTCCTTTGCCCAGCCCACTCTCAACCAGAAACAAGCAGAGGGTGTGTCTCACCCCTCCCCATCTTCCCACCTTCCTCTGTCTCCACCTATTACAGGTTTCATTTTGAGATGGGATCTCACTGTGCTGCCCAGGGTGGCCTTGAACTCCCAGGCTCAACTGATCCTCCTGCCTCAGCTTTCTGAGTAGCTGGGACTACAGGCACGTGCCCATCTGGCTTGCAGAGCTCCTTGTTTGTCTCTTCTCCCCACCAGCTTCTCTTCGAGTCTAGGGTTACCAATTGAAATGTGTAATAACCAGGAATGTTGATCTTGCTTTGGGAGTTCTGACTTCCTGTAAAAGTCTCCTTCCTGTTAGCCGTGTTTGCCTTGTCAGGTGTTATCCTCGGAGTTAACCCAGGTCCCTCCTCTCCAAGGATTGGGTGAGAGCAGGGGTATGCTCTTTCCACCTGTCCTTTTCTGTGGAGCTGACATCTCCTCTTTTCTTTGCAGGGCCAAGGAGGCAGATCAGCTGAAGCAGGACCTGCAAGAAGCACGTGAGGCAGAGCGAAGAGCCAAGCAGAAGCTTCTGGAAATCGCCACCAAGCCCACATATCCGGTGAGCCTGGTGGAGGCTGTCAGCCTATGACTGCTTTAGAGTCCCCGTGATTTTCTGTTGCTCCCATCCCTTGGCTCACTGACAGTGCCTTCAGGGTGACTATTCAAGTGAACACATGATAGAATACAGTCAGGGGTGGGCTTTTGGCCTTGGACTAGTCATTTACCTCTCTGATTAGCTAGATAACCACATAAAAGTCAATAACCTAAATTACCTAGATAATGGGCAACAGGACCTTCTCCAGCTCAGGAATGTACCTCAGAGTGAATTATTGCCATGCAAGAACCAGCTGCCAACCTCAATTTTGGGACAGGGAGGCAGACTTCTGCTAAATGGGGTCACAAAATAAATAGAAGCTGCTTCCCTTCCTTTCCTCCGTGCATTCTTCTCAGCAAACTTTCTTTTTTTTTTTTTTTTTTTTTGCGGTGCTGGGGATTGAACCCAGGGCCTTGTGCTTGCAAGGCAAGCACTCTACCAACTGAGCTATCTCCCTAGCCCTCAGCAAACTTTCTTGCATTCCTGTTCTCTGTCCACATCATACCATGCATGTGGAAATCTACATCCAGACAGATGTGCACAGGCATCTAGAATACAGCCTAGCCCAGGAGGCAGGAGAGGCTCAGGATAGCATCTGAGCTGAGTCTTGGAGTGGGAGCAGGGACTATCCTGGTGGAAAAGAGATGATAGAATGTTCTAGGCAAGAGCGCAGATGCACCCACAACACAAATACACGGCCTATTCACATACATGGCACCAACATACACACTGCACCTTCATGCACACAGCACACATACACACTTTGTGTGCACATTCACAGTACGTTCACACACAGCACAGATACATAAGAGGCATAAGCTGTGGGGCACAAGAGGCATAAACTGCCCAGGGTTTGGGGTGGGGGACATGGAAGCAGTTTGCTGTTATCTTTTATTATGTAACAACCCACTCTAAGCCAACTATGTGGTTCAAAGAGCCATTCATTATACCTCTCATGACATGATGGATTGATTGGACCCAATGTCTTCTCTCAGGTTGTCTCAGGTGGTCACAGGTGACACTGAGACTGGGGTCACCTTGAGGGCTCAGCTTGGCCATACAGCAGAGATGCGTGTGTTTAAAACATACATTGGGGCAAGCTATATACAATTTTGTAAGAGCTATATACCTCTTAGCAATAAATCCTGGAGGAGATCATCCATATCGGTGTTTAAATCACATTTTGTTGTATGGATGGGTTGTAATTCATCTAACCAGTCCCTTATGGATGTATACTTAGTCTTTTTCAATATCCCTGAATGCAAATCTTTGTTCATACATGTGTGGCCATATTGGTAGAATAAATTCTTATAAATAGAGCTGTGGTCAGATGTTCAGTTTTGGTATCCTTCAATGAGGTTGTGCCAGTTTCTGCTCTCTCTGGTGATGTGGCAGCCAGTGCTTATCCTTTCTGGAATTTTTTACGAAGAATAACATATGTATAGAGATGTGCCCAAATTGTGTCTGTACATGATGAATTTTCATAGAACACACCATGTACCCTGCATTCAGATCAGAAAGCAGAATGTCCCTGCGACCCCAGAAGCCCTCCTAAACACTACTTCTGACGTTCTCCAGACACCCTGCCTCAGGCCTTGTTATTGGCACAGAAGAACATTCTGAGGCTCTGCTCTTTCCCAGACACCATCCTAGACTCAATAAAGGATCCAAGGATGAAAAAGAGGCAGATCCTACCCACAGGAAACTTGCAGACAATAGAAAAGAGAAGACACAGCCAAAAAAAGAATCTTCCAGGGCGGAATTATGAAAAGGCCTATTACAGAACTGCAGCCACAGTGTCAAGAGACAGCATAGTGAGAGATAGAAGAATTTAAGAAAGGCCTTGAGAGAGCAATGGGGCGTAAGGAGAAGTGACACAGGCAGGCAGGAAGAGTACAGAGATGGGAAAGCAACATGGCTCAAGGGACAATAAACAGTACCATTTACAATTTAGTAGGGTGAATAGAAGGAGAAGCTAGAGAGGTAGATTGGGGCCATATTTTAGGAGACTCTTTGCTCTGGAATGAGAAAGTCCTAAACCAGATCTAATGGCTTCAGTCTGTACTTTAAGCCTTCCTCTGGCTCTGTTTTCTGAATCTAAACCCCTTGAGAAGCTGGCAGAGTCTGGTCTGGGCCAGTTTCCTGCCTGTCTCCCCATATAGGCTCTACAAGTGCCCGGCACTCTGGCTGGACACTCTCTGCCTTACCCACTGAAGTGCCTCTCACCTGGCACCCTTCTCCTTCTGGCATGTTCTCTGATTCCAGCAGAAGCAGCATTTCTTCTCGCACACCTCCTCCAGCCTCTTTGGCCTCAGTTCCCTCCCTGGCTACAGTGTTTACCTTATTTAACTGTGAGGATTTGTGGACACATCTGTTTCCTGAACAAGACCTGCAGCTGCTCAGAGCCAGGGATGCTGTCTTGTTCTCTGTGTCTCCAGCTCTTAGCACAGGGCCAGGGAGTTTCCTAAATGAAAAAGTGAGTTTGTATTTGATTTAACTGAGTATGAGGACAGTCATGCGAGGGAAGAGGGGTGATTTGCCTGTCTTTGGGACCATTCAACTGACAGCATCAAATGCCAAGGGTTTGTTCTTGTATAACCCAAACCTCCTAATTTGAGCTTTCTCATTGATAGCCTATGAACCCAATTCCAGCACCGTTGCCTCCTGACATACCAAGCTTCAACCTTATCGGTGACAGCCTGTCTTTCGACTTCAAGGATACTGACATGAAGCGGCTTTCCATGGAAATAGAGAAAGAAAAGTATGTAGCCTCCATGCCCTGCTTGGGGCAGCCATGAACAAGAGTGAGTGAATATGAGCCTTGGGACACAAAGGGTTACTGTGGCAGCCTGTCACTAACTCCTGCAAAGGTTTGCTCTGTTGTCACCCATTGGAGGATGAGTTTCCTAATTAGAAATTAAAGACGACAGATCAGCAGTCAATATTACAGGATAAAAATAACACTTGATTGGTAGCCTGGAATTTATAGTGGCTCAAAACCTTGACTAAAGAATAGGACTGGCCAGGCACAGTGGCAAAAGGACCCGGGATGTAACTCAGCAATGGAGCATAGTATGTGCAAGGCCCTGAGTTCAGTCCTTAGAACTGCAAAAGAAAACCAGAATCAGAACAGGCCTAGTTCTTCCAGGGTCTCCAAGTCAGACTGCTGCTCTTCCTTTCCTACTAGACTATGGTTTTCTCCTGGTCGTAATCTCCAGTGACTAGGATCTGTGTTGGTTTCCATGTCAGAACAGACAGGAGAAGAAACTGGCTGAAGGCGCGGGAAAGCCAGTGGCCAGAAGGGGCCAGCTGTGCTTTATTGAGCAGCCCTGAGTGGAGTCTGGGCATGACCTGACCACAGCAGCTTCTGCCAAGCTGCCTTGCACTTAAACACCATGTGGCACTGTTGGAAGGTGGGGCCCAACCTTCTAAAACCTGCACACTGGTGATGTGGTTTCAGGACATGAATTTTGGGGAGTCACAGACATTTATGGTCAGTGGAAGTACATCAGAGATGGAGAAGGGTCCCACTGCACAGGACGTCTAAGTGAGGCCCCCCTCATTCCCAGAACTGGAGCTAACTGGTTAATGATGCCACAGCTGTCAGGGAACAATTACAATAGCTACCACACTATCAGGTTTTTTGAGATTTTTGTGTCATTTAATTCCTGCTAACTAACAAACATCACACTGACATCAAAGGTTTTAGTGTTCTCGTTTTATAATGACTTGGTTTAATGAGCTCACCCAGCATCACACAGCTGGAGAAGAAGACCAGTGGTCAGAAACCCTCACCCACATGTGACAGCCTCAGAATAAGCCTCTGGGAAAGTGTCACCATGAAGTCCAGTGTGGGCTACTGTGAGCCAGGCTCTGTTTCTCTTTGATTCTTCATATTGAGGGGACAGCAAAGAAGTCAGTGACCCAGAGCCCCTTGTGGGAGCATCTGCAGTCTGCACTCCTTTCACCCTTGTCCAGCTGTGCATATTTATGTGGTTGTGATCCATGTGAGGCTACATCCTGTTCTGTGTCCTGCTTTTTTATAGTTTGTATTTTCTTACTGTCTTAGTGTATTTGGGCTGCTATAACAAAATACCTGAGGCCAGGTGACTTATAAACAAGGAAATTTATTTCTCACAGTTCTGGAGGCTGGGAAATCCAAGATCAAGGCACCGTCAAACGGAGTCTGATGAGACTGCTCTTCCTGGTTCACAGGTGGTGCCTTCTTGCCTTGTTCTCACATGGTGCACTCTCATGTACCAGAGGGCTCTCTGGAGTCTCTCATGTAAGGACACAAATCGCATCATGAGGTGCCACCCTTATGACCTAATCACTTCCCAAAGGCCCCACCTTCCAGCACCTTCCCACTGGTGATCTGGTTTCAGGACATGAATTTTGGGGAGTCACAAACATTCATTTTGTGTGTGTGTGTGTCTATTAATCTTTGTCTGTCTGTCTGTCTGTCTATCTATCTATCTATCTATCTATCTGTCGTGCTGGGGATTGAGCCCAGGGCCTGTAGCACTTATTACCCTTGGCACGTTGGCAGAGTCCATCTTCTAGCCATAGGTATCCCTTCAGAAGTTTCCTTCACGTATGTGTTGCATAGTTTTCCAGACCTGATCACTGGACACTTCAAAGGCAGTTTCTAGATTTTTACCAGCTTACATACTGTTGCTCAGTGTATCTCCTTGCGGGTGAGGGTAGAGATCTTCCTCTCCTGGTGTTGGCTGAGTGAGCTTCTGTCATCTTTAGGAGAGGAAGTCAGAATAAGTGGGGTATCATGGTCTATCAGAAGAGGTCATTTGAATTACTTCTCCAAGAAGGGCTGAGACAAGGAGTGTTTTGGGTGCCAGGAATCTTGTTTTTTTTGTACAAAACTAAAAACTATCTATGACAAATAGTAATGGTAGAGCACTCTATCAGAATTTATAGAGGGCTTTCTTTCCTATACTTTTTGTGTGTGTGTGGTACTGGAGATTGAACCAAGGGGCACTTTACCACTTAGCTATATCCCCAGCCTTTTTAATTTTTAAAATTTTAAGGCATGGTCTCACTAAATTGCTGAGACTGGCCTGGAACTTGGAATCTCCTGCCTCAGCCTCCTTAGTTGTTGGGATTATAGATGTGTACCACTATGCTAAGCTATGTATTTTCTTTAATCTTGACCATAGCTCTGTAATCATTCCAATTTTATCAATGAGGAAAGAGATTCATAGCATAAATAAAACAGCTCCCATTGCTGTCCTATGAATGACCTCAGACCCTGGTCAAGCAACTTGTGGGTCATGAACCATCTTACCCGTGCGTCTGTGTTTGCCCAAGCTGTGATACCCAATGTCCTCTTGCCTGCAGAGTGGAATATATGGAGAAGAGCAAGCATCTCCAGGAGCAGCTCAATGAGCTCAAGACAGAAATTGAGGCCTTGAAACTAAAAGAGAGGGAAACAGCTTTGGACATTCTGCACAACGAGAATTCAGACAGAGGCGGCACCAGCAGCAAGCACAATACCATTAAAAAGGTACCCAGTCTCTTGGCTTTTACTGATCAGGACATTCATTAATGAAATGTGAGGTTGGCATCTGGTTTCCTCAGGAGGCAAGTCATTAGACTGTTGTCATTTTTTACATGTACTTAGTTGAGGAAATTTTTCAACTCCTGCCAGAAAGGAAATTTAATCTACCATCGACCATGAACCCATTGGCTTGATGGAAGTGGAACTTGTGTTAAAAGCTTTGATGAGATGAATCCCTGTTAGAAGATGGGTTTTGATTCATCATTGAGCACTAAGCGGTTCTGTCTTTTAAGCCAAGGGGAGTTATGCCCAGGGAGCTGCCTAGCTAATGAGAAGGCACAATGAAGAATGGAGTCCCCTCTAGTCTTTTTGCGTTTGTAAGTGGCAGGGACTCGATTGAGAAACCATATTCTGAATTTCCAGCTTTTTTCATACTTGAAGTATCTAGGAGAACATTAGTGTTTTTAAAAAAGAGGCCTCACAGTAGCCTTTCTTCTTTGCCTGATATTGGGAGCTCTCAGTATTTTAGCTACTTAGAAGTTAAATTCCTTATGTATTATCAGCCCTCATACAGGCAAAGCAGAAAGGTCTTTACTGGCCAGTTGATGCTCTGTTTTTAACTGATAGCCCAGGACCAGGTTATACCTATAAAAGAGGTGTATGGATTCCTTTTATTATTATTATTTTTTTAGTATTATTATTATTTTTTGTACTGGAGATTGAACCCAGGGGTACTTTACCACTGAGCTATATCCCCAGGCCTTTTTTATTTTTTGTTTTGAAATAGGGTCTGACTAAGTTGCCTAGGACCTCGCTAAATTTCTGTGGCTGACCTCAAACTTGCAATCCTCCTGCCTTAGCCTCCCAAGTTGCTGGAATTTGGGGCATGAGCCACTGAGTCCAGCTTAAAATAGGTGTTATTAAGAGAAGACTATTTATTGAATTTAGATGATCTTAGAGTTCTTTAAGTTTTATTCTTTACCTTTAAAATGTTCTCTAAAATGGTCTCCCAGTTTAAGGACTGTCTCTGCTTTCAGTGGTTAAGCTGTGACTGAACCTGCCTGTCGTCATCGTAGGGAACTCCCACTTCTCTCTAATGACTTCAGTTACAATTGGCACTAGGTAGAGAATTACTTTTAATAGCATAACCTAGAAGGAAAGGCATTTCTACATTCTATGTTCTTTCCTCTGGTTTCTATCCTTTCTTGGATTTCCCTTCTAAATCAGTGATTAAAGTGATTTACTTTTTTGTGTGTGCGGTGCTGGGGATTGAACCCAGGGCCTCATGCATGCCAGGCAAGCGCTCTACCACTGAGCCATGACCCCAGCAAGAATAAAGTTGTTAAACAGTTAAAAGGAGGCCTCTACCCTAAGCAAGGAGGTAAAACGATGATTGGGCCTGTGAGCTGGTCCACCTTTGAGAGAGCTTCCTCAGACCCCACCCCACACCCTTGTCACCTGGGCACCGAGAGCAGTCTCCTCTTTGCCGCTGCCGTAGTGAACTGGACCTTCAACCACAAGAACCTGGAGTGCCGAAGCTGGAGAGACATGTTTTCGAGCCATTAAAACAAGCGAAGTCACTTGTCATTATTTCAGGCCTATCTGAGCATTTTGCTAATGGCACATGTGGCATTGTTGATATCACAGGGTATGTTTTTGTTTTTCTTCATTTTATTTTGCTGGTTTAGCCTCAAGCCCAAGGCAGAAGACCTATCTGCATTTGAGCCCTCAAAGTAGGTTATTCCCAGGTACTCTGTCTGTGGTGATGGTTCTGCCCTCTGTGATACTAACCCATGCATGAGCTTGCCTGTCTCTGTCCTCGGGCCACCTGGAGCCCTCCTGAGGGCAGGTGGGACCTGGGTCCTGGCCGCAGCATGCTTTTATCTGAGAGCAGGCATCCACCTTGTGGGCCAGTCCAGCCTCTAGCGCCCAGATGGCTGCCTTGTTCTGAAGAGCATGTCTCGGGACTGTAGGACGGTCGTTCTTCCCTCCTGTGTCACTGTTGGGCTGGGAAAGGTCATGGCTTCTTGTCCAGCCAGGTCTGTCTGAAAGCCCTTTTGTCTTGGTGATGTACTCCTTCGATAAATAACCCTAGCATGGAAATGGGGCCAATCCGGGTGCTTTCCAGACTCGTGTCTCTAACTGAAGATCCCAACCTGCCATGTGGTGGTACGCTCTGCAGGCCTGGAGTCACACCTTACAGCTTCTGGTCATGGAAGGGAGGGGTCACCCGTGCTCATTCATTTTCCTTTAGAACTTCCCTGTTCCGTACAGACCCCTTTTCTTTTTGAATGCAGCAACACAGAGCACAGGGGCTCATCTGTCAATCTGGTGGGCTATCTGTTCCATCTCAGCTCTAGAGGCAGCTTGGCTTCAGCTTCTGTGCAGTGTGGAGCGGGCTGTGCTCGGGGTGATCTCGCATTGGAACAGTCCTGTCACAGGCACCCAGAAGATAAGCCATCAGTGGTTGTTTAGTGAATTAATTGAATGATTGCTGCTTATTTTTCCAATGTCTAGGCAGTGGAGAGAATTAATTTTGTCCAGTAATAAAATAACATCCTGCCTCTGCTTCTCACCTCATCCTCAGTCATGCCCATGCCAGTGTGCCCAGCACCATCCGACAGGGATGTAGTATGTGTCCTTTAGAGTCCTCATTTAGTCAAGTAGAATAAGTTAATTGGAAAATTTCTACCAAAAATAAGATCTGGCATAAGATAGATCGTATTTATGGTCATTATCTTAGTAAGAGAAGTTAGCTATTAAAACCCCAGATAGATCTTTAATAAGATGGATGAGAGCTGTCAGTGGTTCCAGGAATCCATGGCACGAACCTGATTTGGGTGTAACTTGAGCCCTAACTGATTTCAAGGACTATCTCTTTCATGTCCCACCTTGGTGTTGATATTCTGACATGCAGCAGTGTGTGTTCTGAGCAGGACAGTTACGACCAGCATTGGAATGGGCAGGCCAGGGGGATTTCTGTCCAAGTGGTGACCCCGTGCACCTATGGCACATCGGACCCACCCAGACACCCATCATGGTTTCTGAACTTTGGTTAACACAGGGGCAAACAGAAAATCATGATTCATTTCAGCCTGTACTTTCAGTTTTTCTCTGCATATGATCATACTGTTCACCTGAATATGATTTCATCTTCTTTTTGTAGTGATAAAGAATATTAGAGACAGGTTCTCACTGAATTATTTAGGGCCTTGCTAAGTTACTGAGGCTGGCCTTGAATTCACAATCCTCCTGCCTCAGCCTCCCAGCCGCTGGGATTACAGGTGTGTACCAATGTGCCCGGCCAGTTTCCTAAATTTTGACCATCAGTTCTTACTAAATTTTTATTAATAAACAAGTTAAAGTTTGATTTTTTTTAGTCAAACTTGTACAATTTCTAGAATATATAGTCAGGTCCCCCATAATGACATTTGGTCAATGGGGACTGAGTATTCAACTGTGGTCCCATAAGAGTGCATCACCTAGTGACATCATAGCAGTTTGTTTGTTTAAGCACATTCTATGATTTTCACTCAGGGACAAAGTTGCCTAACAACACATTTCTCACAATGTGTCTTCATCATTAAGCAATGTGTAACTGTATATGGAAGCATTCATTCATTTTTTGTTGTGAACTTGTTTTCAAAACAGATTGCCAGGCTCTAGTTAATCAAGAATTCTGTTTAATCAAGGGTTAATAAAATGTGGACTTGGCTTATTTATTTATTTGTGGTACTGGGGATTGAACTCAGGGGCACTCCATCACTTTTTTTTTTTTTTTTTTTAATTTTGAGACAGGATTTTGCTAAGTTGCTGAGGGTCTTATTAAGTTGCCAAGGCTGGTCTTGAACTTGTGATCCTCCTGCCTTAGGCTTCCAACTCACTGGGGTTACAGGTGTGCACCACCACAAATGGCAGACTGCCTTTTAATATGACTAGAGTTCTCTCAGCATCACTAGATTATATATTGGTAGTTTTTGCTGCACTTGAAGTTTGAGGCATGCTCCATTTTCTAGACTTTGGTGGTCCCTGTGGCAGGTGACCAGGTCTGATGACCCGCCAACTGCCTTTGCAATTCAAAGGTGGCTCCGTATTCTGGTCTGCTACAGTGTGAACTAATGCGAGCCTAGTGGAAGAGAAGTGCCACTTCAGGCTTTGGAAGCGTGAATACCTAGTTGTCAAAGGCAGAGTTCCATATAGAATATCTGGAGATGAGAGATGCACTGGAGAGTCTCCAGTGTCCTAAAAGCTTGTTAACCTGGATCCAAACCAGCCTGTTTTGGTTTTTATTCTGTTTTAGGGGTTTTCCACCTTAGATTTCAATGAAAGAATAAGACTCTCACCTACTGCAGTCCAGGTATATTCCTCCTCCTCGTTCAGAGGTTCAGTGTCCAGTATGGTCCAAGCAGTTCCCACGGGGACTGTGGAAAACTGAAGCTAATTCAGGGGTTACCACAATCCCTCAGGAATGCCGAAAGGCCATGCCAGCTGGTTGCTCAGGGTTTTACCACTGCTCCACCACTTCTTTTTCTATAGATCTTCCTCTCTTAAGAGTGTCCTCACCTGTAATGGATGAATAAAGCCAGGCACGGTGGTCCACACCTGTAATCCCAGCTACGTGGGAAGCTGAAGCAGGAGGATCACAAATTTGAGACCAGCCTGGGCAATTTAGTGAAACTACCTCCAAAAAACTGGGGCTGGGGAGGGAATATTCTTGGGCTGGGAAGCTCAGTGGTTAGAACACCTTGCCTAACATGCCCTGGGTTTGAACACCAGCACTGTAAAAAAAGAAAAAGAAAAGAAAAGGCAATTAAAAATAACCCTGTCCCCTATCTCCCCAGATGCTGGAGAGGTTAACGAGGGAATGCACACAAAGCACTTAATGCATAGGAAGGGCTTATCAATATATTAAAAAAAAAAAAAAAAAAGTGCTGTGAACCTGGGATGAGGGACAAAGGCCTTGTGGGCTGTACTACCACATTCGTGCCCTCCACTGGTGGTGAACATATTCATCCATTATATTAATTATTAATTGTATTAATTAATTGTCATGTGGTAGAGGTAAAAATTTTAAAAACCAAAATTAATTTTTGGTTTTTTAAAACCAAAATTAATTAATTTTACTGGTTCCTTCTTTACACACACACACACACACACACACACACACACACACACAATTTTTTCCTTTGGTACTGAGAATTGAACCCAGGGCACACTCTTAACCCTGAGCTACATCCCCAGCCCTTTTTATTTTGAAACAAGGTCTCACTCAGTTGCTGAGGCTGAGGCTGACCTCGAGTTTGTACTCCTCCTACCCCTTCCTCCCAATGGCTGGGATTACAGGAGTGGCCCACTCTACCAGGCTTTCTTCTGATATTTGAGTTGGTTTACAAGGATATACTTTTCTTCTGCTGATCTTACCTCCCCACATTTCCATTTTTCCAATTGATGATCCATGCCACTGGTTTGGGTTTGGCATTTCCATCTGACAACACTAGGAGTCAAAAGCTGCCCAGTGACTTGGGAGGCTGAGGCAGGAGGATCACAAGTTTGATGCCAGCCTCAGCAACTTAGCAAGGTCCTAAACAACTTAGTGAGATCCTGTCTTAAAATAATAAATAAAAAGGGTTGGGGATGTGGCTCAGTGGGTTTAATCTCCAGTACCAAAAAAACCCAAACCAAAAACCCCAACACACTGGGGAACCTGGATTCGTTTCGTTCTCAGAGGGAGCTACACATGTTTTTGGCATCGGCCTCTGAGCAAGGGAAGTTAGTCCAGCAGTCAGACTTGGGTGGTGTGGGGACACAGGATTCCTTGAGCCCGGAGTGCTTTGCCCTCAGATCCACAGTGCTAATGACAGGAGCTGTACTCAGGTGGTGTTTAGCTGTACTGCCACAACCTAGAGGCAAAAACATGGCCCCAGACCATGCACACTTCCTGGTCTTGCTGTCCTCTTCTTTCAAGAGACTGGTTTCAGTCTGCTGGTCCTGGGCTGGCCCAAGTTGCCAGCAAATAAGTGATCATTTTTGGGTCCATGGTCTCAGAGGGAGCAGAGGATTTCAAAGAAACCAACACATGAGAATTATGGGGTCATGAAGCTTAGAAAGCTTATTTTATTCGCTTTCTAATCAGCCCATCCAGGTCCAGCTGTGGTTTCCATTGAGGGAAGAGCAAGAACCAGAGGAGGCTTGACATTCATGGGAAGCTCAGCTCCCACTCCTGGATCAGGAAGACATAAAAGTCCAATGTCATCTTCAATTTCTGCCAAGTCCCCTTGGAGAGTCAGGGCTGGCGAAGTGAAGTAGAATACTTCAGACACTCGGGGAAGTGATAAATCACAGGGAGAGAGTGAATATGCGTGAAAGGCATCTCCCACAATTAAAACAAGCAGCCAGAGCCTCCCTGGTGACCTCTGGTGTACATCCCCAGCCTCGAAGATGGCTGCTAAGTGGTTGATGTTTACTATGTGGTTCATACATCCAGCCCTGCTTCTAACCCAGCGGGCCGAGGGGCCCTGCCTGCATTAGAAACTGGGCATTGTGTTGGTAGAGCATCCTTGGCCCTGACACAAAAGGCAGCAAACTGGCTCTTCAGCTCCAGAACCTTCCCTTTGTTGTTGTGTTCAAGGGAGGAGGGAAGAAAGGAGTGGGGACTGGGGCGAGAGCCACAGGAAGACCAGTTGTGGGCATTGCACACCCAGAAAAAATTTCAGTGGCCACCCAGGCTCTCTTAGCTCCTGGCTCTGTAGGAGCACATGGGAGGCATTAGTTGTCACTGGCTGATCTGAAGAGCGCTCCTCCTAGATGTGACACTGTGGGCCTCTCCCTGAAGGGGTTTCCTAAAAACATGCACACAGTTTTCTTGCTGGTAACTCTCTCAATAGAAAACTGTGTGTGTGTGTGTGTTCAGTACTGGGGATTGAGCCCTGGGGCACTCTGCCACTGAGCTACCTCCCCAGCCCTTTTTATTTTTTATTTTGAGACAGGGTCCAAGTAAGAGGCTGGGGCTTTGAACTTGGGCTCCTCTAGCCTCAGCCTCCCGAGTGAGTGGAATTAAAAGCATGCACCACTGTGCCCATCTCAATAGAAGATTCTACCGGCCTCTTTTCCAAAGGATGTCGAGCCAAGCCTGATTTTGGTCGGGAGGCTTTACTCAGTCAAGCAGTTGTTCTTTGGGAGGTGTTGAGCCTACAAACTGCCTTGCCGGCCTAGGGTATTTTATGACTTTGGAAGTGGCTGCGGCCATTATTGGGCCTTATTTGATGCAGTAAAACATCCCATTTGGCCCCTGGGCTCTGAAGATATGTTTCAGTGCAGTTCTCCATGGGCATCTGATTTGTTGCTGCCACAGTGGGAGGGAAGAGCCGGGATGCAAACTCATTCTGCGGGCTCGGGGTTCTGTTCTTATGAGCTTTGTCATGATTTCTCTTTCGAGATTGGCAATTTAAAAGTGACATCAGTATATCTGGGCCTGTTACCTAAGGCTCTTGCTTGGAGTGCTCAAGAGACACCGTTTAGCCTCCACCTGCCCAGTGAGGTGAATCAAGACTATTAGTCCATTTGTCAGATGGAAGGACAAAGTAGCAAAAGGCCCTCCCAGCGTCACAGGGGCAGCTGGAGACATGGGCAGGCACATTTCCAGGCATCTTTCTGCTACTTTAGGTCCCCGAAGGATTAATCCACAAAAGGGCCCCTGGATTTTCCTGGGCACATTTCTTTTTAGAGCTAATACCAAATTGGATTTGTTTGTTGGGATGGACGAGGCTTTTCATTCCACCTCTGTTTAGAAATAAGCACGCAGACAGCTCTCTCCCTGTGCGCATCACCAGATGGCATTTGGGTGCAAGCCGTCACTAGCAAGACTGCAGAAGAGCTTCATCTGGCCACTTTATAGCAGCAGCCCCCTTCAGCAGCCCTGCCCCCCTTTGGCTCCAGTTTGGGAGAGGGGGATGTTTACCACACCCCAAACCAAAGACTAGATTGGAATTTCCTGCTACTGGATGTGGCTGTCACCTTTCTGCTTAGAGTCTGCTTCCCCCCTGTGGCTCCTTGTGCCAAACAATCTGCATGTCCTTTTGTATCGCCACCTTCCCTTGCTCCTTCATTTTCAATATGTAGTGGTGGAGAGGAAGTATAACATGATTTTAGGGCCTGCATTTCAATTCCACTGCATTTTTATGGGACAAGCAGAGTCTCCGTGCCAGGAGTTATTAGGTTAGTATCTAAAATGGGTTCAGTGCTATTGGCATTATTGTTTAAAATGAATTAGACAGCCCCCTCCCACCTTCCTTTCCTCCTCCCTGGGGATGAGTGGATTGAGGCGAGGCCCCCAGAGACTAGTTGAAGGAATCCTGGCACTCTGATTAGTTTTGTTCTCCCAGCTTAATTGTAGAGCTTCCTTTCTCTCACCACTGATAGCCGAAGTGGCTCTCTGTCCTGCCCACCCCTCCACCCCCTTTTGCTTTAGGAACAAGATTATCACAATGCGGCCTTGTGAATCAATTTTCTCTCTGTGCTGATGAAAGTGTAATTCATTCTTAATCAAGCAGCCTTGCTGCTGCAGGCTCCGTGCCGGAATACATTTAGTTACCCTCCCATCACTTTGGGAAACAGTCCCCCAAAAGGACTTTTAGAGGAGAGCTGGAGGAATTGGCAGCCAGCCAGCGCTGTGGGTCTCCAGCAGGGGGCACTCTTAGGAGTGATGTTGGGGGAGCTGTGCTTCCATGCGGGTCACCAGGCAGGGAAGAGTGCTTGTCAGATACCTTCCAGGTTTGCTGTCTCCAGGCCCTGGGGACGTTTCTCCAGAGCATCTTGATGGGCTGCCTGTCACATAGCAGTGAGCAAGAGCCGGCTGCATCAGATCGCTTGCCTGAGTTAGGGAGACCCAGCTGGGTGCCAGGTCCTCTTCTAGGGTTGGGAGGAGCCGGCCTCCTGTCTTTTATAAGGAGACAGATTTGTCTTCTGAATCTGAACTGGTTTAAATTGGGCGCAAGGGTCATTTTTATCATATCACATAGTTTGCAGAAAAGAAGGAGGCCTAGCTCTGCCAGGTGGCTTCCTTTCCTGCCCTTCTACAGCTTGGTGGCCGTCACAAACAACTGGTTGTTTGATGGAGCAGAAGGTGGGATGAAAGGTGATTGTGACAGGGTCAAGTCTGGATGCTGGGCAGGAGGTAAGAGCCGGCTTCGCAGGTGGATCAGAGGCCCCATAAGATTAAAAAAGAGAGAGAGCGAGCGAGAGAGCCATACAGATCTGCCACAGAGAAAGAAAAGGAAGTCAGTCTCTTCAGAATGGACTTGGATTAGTGACAGACTTGAACACTGGTTCAGTCAAGAGAAGACTTAATTCCTCCTGTATTATTCACACGGCTGATTCTAATCAGATGTGAAGAGACAGCTGGAAGAGAGCAGCAGGTCAGCCTGGTGCCTGGTGGGAGACGTGGTGTTCTTTTAGTCATCTTTAGGAAACTGGCAGGAGCACTTTGGGTTGGAGACTTGGAGCAGGGTCCTTGTGGTTTACAGTCTCCACTGCCAGGACTCCCACAGTTGGCCCTCTCTATATTCACTGTGAATTCTGAAGGACAGTGCTGGAAAGACATGGTCGCCATTCACATGCAGCAGAGCTCTGCTCCCTTGTCCTCAGAAGGAGTCAAAGGAGGCCATCAGATGAGGAGGCCCCATGGACACAGCCATTGTCAACTGGACCCCCGTTGTGTATCCCTGAGCCGAGGCTCTTCACTTTCCCAACCACTGAAATGCAGAGACATCTTCTAGGTGGCCTGCATGCACTCCTTCCTGCAGGCTTTCCCCCTGCAGGCAAGGCTTGCACCTGGGCAAGCCATTGCTGTGTTGCCAAAGGGACCACAAACATCTTTGCTTGGAATTCTGGTGACAGGTGGGACTTCACGGGACTGCTTCCATTCTCAGCTCACAGTGCAACATGGGACAAGGTGAGGGCCTTAGCAGGATCATCTCCATGGTGCTTTGTGGCTCTGGCAAGCAGAGGTGGTGCTATGTTGTGCAGAGATAGCCAGGCAGGTCACCAGGCAGTAAGACAGACCAAGTGTTGCCACGGGCTGGTGAATCTTGGGGTGTAAGAGCCACAGGGAAACCAAAGAGCTTTTTTAGCTGGTTTTCATGAGTGGAAAAAGAAGACCAAAGTTTGTTTTATGAAGGGCTCTTTGTGCACTTGCTGAGTCTTTGCCTTCTCTTTTGTGAACACGTACTGCTGCAGCCCTACTGCAAATGTACCAGTAAGCTTTGCACCATGCTAGTGGCAAAGGATCCACAGGTGAGGGGAATCTTCCCACTGGAGTGCCCAGCACGGAACACAGTTGGCAGAAGCAGTGGGCAGTGGTGCAGGGAAGGGCTTCCTGAGTTACCTGGAGGAAAGAAGCTTCTCTGCAAGACCCTCATGTCCCTGCTGCCTCCCCCTGTGCTCTCCTGGTCCTGCCAGGAAGAGGGCACATACTGTCTAAGATAAAGGCTGCTGGTGGGGGAGAAGCAGCAGAGGCCATGGTGGGGACTGGAAGGGTTCCTAGCCCGGGGAGTAAGCTTGTGTTGTAAATGCCTCAGACATCGAGATTCCCAGTGGAAATTGAAATTGCCAGGAACTGTACTGTGAGCTTGGAAGATGGGGGCAGCAGCAGCCAGGTCTGCCTGTGGGTGGTGACCAGAGGAGGCTCCCGTTGCCCTCAGTGACCAGCCACCTCTGGCCAGTGAGTCTAACAGCCTCAGAGCCTTCTGGAAGACTGTGATGCTCCCTCTCTCTCTCTCCCAATGGTCAGAACATCAACTTTCCTCCAAGCCTTTCCTTTCTTTGAGGCTGAAGGCAAACTCCTGAGCTGGCAAGAGAAGAGGTGGGCCAAGCCCTGCCCTGCAGCAGGGAGTGGGCATTGATTGGGAAGTGGCCCGCCCACCAAAGAGCGCTTAGCATCCTAACAAGCACATGCTTGAGTAACTGGAATCTGGCACTGCCGGCGCTGCCAAAACCCTCCCCTGGCACCTCGAGGGGACAGCCAGCACACTCCTCTGGTAGAGGATCCAGGAATTCTTGGAGCCAGCATTGTGCAAACAGGCAGGAGGCTCTCGGAGGCCCCCACAGCCTGGGCTCCCTGCCTGAGGAAGTAGCCAGGCCTCTCTGGGCAGCGCTTGCCGGGTCTCAGAGGCCACAGTGTGACCCTGCCTTTGCCCGCAGCCCTTCCTAACAAGCGCTGTGCTCCGCTGCCCCCGGGGAGGAGAGGAGCCAGGGCTGAGGGGAGGGAAGACACGTGATGCTGCTATTAGTAATAACAGCTGCCAAGTTCTCAGCTTGTGCCAGGAGTGGTGCCGCCTTTCCCAGGTCCCCTGCAGTTCCCCCGTGAGGAAGGGGCTGCCACATCCTGTTTATGGTGGGAACTGAGGCCAGAGGGATTCAGTGACCTGCCCAGGGCCACCCAGCTGGTCAATGGGCCACACGAGTCTGGGTCAAACTGTGTTTGACTCAAAGTGGCTGTGAGCATGGTTTTGTCCCCAGCAGGGCCTCTGCCCGCTGAGGAGCCTTCTGAGGTCTTCTCAGAAGTGTGGGGGAAGCCAGAGCGGAAATGTGAGTTCACACCATTAGATTTCAGCCCTGAGCCGAGAGGGTTTTTGTCCCAGAAGGTCTCTGGCAACTGCATCTCTGTCTTCCTGGTTACCATCCTGGTTCCCATTATCACAGGGCACACAACGGCTGGCCCTTTTCTGATTGCGTTGAGGGAGAAGCCTGTCCAAACGCAGCTCTCTTCTGGAGGAGTTCCGTTTCAGCAAAGAAAAGCTGTCTCCATTCCCGTCAGAACTGGGCTTCCACAGGGCTTCTGGAATTGGTTCCACTAAGGAAACAGCTCAGATGCCTCCCTGCATTCCGCTTGTTAGTCGGGAACTTCAAGGCCAAAAGATTTGGCAGGATTTAAAGAGTCGGCTCTCAAGCTGTCTCATTTTGAGCTCGCTAATGCTGCCTGTCTTTTGATGGTGAAGTGGTTGGTTTGGAGTCTCCCTCCCATGCCCTTTGTAGAGCCCTGGGTAAGACAGGGCTCTTCAGATTTGGAGATTGCCGAGGTTTCTGGCAGTTGGGGGGAGGGTGTGACCAGCTACCCTTCCCCATGGTTTATTCCCAGAGGAGAGAGGCTCAGAGAGGTTAAGGATGTTCCCTGGGGCCCCCCAGAAAGCTGATGGAGAGGGTTGGCCTGGGCCTTTCTCAGCCCTTGATCTCCTGCCTTGCCCCTCATCTTGCCACTTAGCTGTCATTACGGTTCACATCCCATTCACTCAACATGCTCTGTGCCGCTACCCAATGCCAAGCACTAAACTAAACGTTTTGGGGGATACAAAGATGGACAGTGTGGACTCCCTGGCTGCCCCTTTGCCAGCTCTCCTCTGGGAAGTTCTGGACACAGTTCTAGAACACAGTCTTGCCCCAGTGGTTCTATTTCAGGAACAGAGCAGGGAGCAGGGCAACAGGAGGGCATTGTGCTGGACCCTTCTGATGGAGGATAGGCTAGAAAGTGGCCCCAGAGTCAGGGACTCAGGAGGCATGAATCTACAAACTACCATGCTGAGCGTGGCCCTGGAACCACCTCTCCCCTTCTGAGCTTTCCTGACCCCATCCTTCCTGGGAAGGCCTTACAATTGATGGCCAAAACACTGCCCATACACCCTCGTCCTCCCTATCCGTCCCACATAGGGAGCCTGCTGCCTCCCAGCTCCTAAAGAGAAGCCCCCTCTCAGCCCCTGGGCAGTCTGCTTTGAGGCCACCTGAGGAACCAGGAGCAGAAAGGACAAGCCCTTCCTTGTCTCACGCAGCCTGCCTTGCCTGGGAGTAAGGACAGAGAGGTTTGCCCTGCTGGGCTGGGCCTCGAGTCCAGAGAGGATAAGCATTCCAGGTGTCGCCATAGACACCACAGAGGCGATGTCTCAGAGACTTTCAGAGGCAAGAATGTGAGAATCTGGTAAAATATCTAGGGACCCGCTGTCTTCTATGAAATGGCAACATTGATGACATTTTCCTGCTAACATGCTTCTGCCCACCAGCCATGCCTCCTGGCATGTCCTCCTTTGCCACCTAATTTGAATCCTGGGGCAAATCTGCAATCTTGTTTGAACTTGACCACCAACCTTTTGAACATCTACTTGAACAGGCCTCCCTGTCACTCCAAGCCACCTTTGAGGTTAGTCCATGCAGCAGGAGGGGACCCCACGTGAAAGAACAGAAACACACTGCCCCTTTCACTTCTTCTCTGCTCTCTTACAGCTCACTTTGCAGAGTGCCAAGTCCCGAGTGGCCTTCTTTGAAGAGCTCTAGCAGGTGACCCGGCCACCCCAGGATCTGCCACTTCTGCTGCTACTGGCACCAGCGGGATGGGTCCAACACCATGGAAACCATCCAAAGGGGGCTGCCTGGGGGCTCCTGTGGGAGCTCCAGAATTTCCCCCAGCTTAGTGGAGAGCCCAACCCCCTTCATGTGCAATTGCCTTTGAACTATGACCCTGTAGAGATTTCTCTCATGGTGTTCTAGTTCTCCTGACCTGCGATTTTAATTTTTTTTTTGAGAAGTGTTTGTCTTTTTTTGTTTTATGTGGGATCCCATAATTCCTTTGTTCCGGCACCATGGTGCGTGTGTCTGCCCAGGGCTGACCTCCATAGCCTTGTCTAGGAAGTGGTTTTAGGGGGTGAAGTGCAGGGGCGTCCTGGAGGCCAGGAGGCTGGTCTTACCACCCCACCCTGCCCAGGGTTCCAGAACGTCCATCCCCTCCACGGACAAAGACCTGGCACGCAGTGAAGCAGTAAGCCTGGCCGAGCCGGGGCCCAGAGCAGCCGGCTGCTGCACATCGTCGGCGAGCCTGCCCGAAGCTCAGGACCAGCAAAGTGATGAGTCCTCAGCCAGCCGCCCCCGGGGCAGCGCTCCGGCTGCCAGCTGCTGGGTAACAGGCAGGCCAGCTGTGACCAGGGAGAGACTCGGGGAAGAAGCTGTGAGGAATGGCCAACAGCCAGCCCGGGACTGGGCGGCAAACAGAGCTGTGTAGGGAGTGATGGTACAGTGTTCACCCACCAGCCACCCCAGCCCAGGCTCTGAGAGGCAGGCGGAGCCACATGTCTTCCCCGCCCCCTGAGCATGGAGGACTCGGCTCCCTGGTCAGTTCTCATCAGCGCCTGGAACCCCAGGCATGACCAGGAGTGGGGGTTGCTCCATAGCTCCGGGCCCCACGGGCACTTCTAGCTCCAGAGCCCAGTCCTCCCGCATCACCTCTACTCCAGGCCACGTGCCAGCAGGACCTTCCTAATCTTCACTTGTACCTGGACTTCATTTTGCTTTCCTTTGTCCCCCCACCGAAGCCCCTTTATTTTGTGTCCTCTTGAGGACCCCATGAGGTCTCGTCCCTTCCAGTTGCAGCCTGACTCAGGTGTCCACTCACAGGCGGTGCTCACACAGGCGGGGCACAGCTCAGCTCCATGCCTGGCAGCAGACTCACCCCATGACTGTCCCTCCAGGGTCTGGGGCCACCTCAGGTCCTTTTCTCCACGACTGGTGTTGCTGCTGTAGCCAACCAGAGCCCTCGGGTCCTAACACGTGGGCCATCATGCAGGGCAGGTGATATGTCTTAATCAGGGAAAAGACATTTATTAACTGAAGACAGATGAGGACCTCGAGAGGCCCCGAGGGCAGAGGCTGTCTCAGATGATTCCATTTGGATTTGAGAAACTGAGACACTCACGAGATCCTGCCTTATTTCCACGGTCAGGCTGACCTAACAGCTGGCTGCCCCCTTGTTAAGCCACCTTGCTCCTAGGAAGCCAGCTCTGGGCACTCAGGGTGGGACTCTAGAGTAGAACCTAAAAGCAGATGGCTGTGACTGATAGGGAGAGTCGCCGGGAGCTGAAGCCTTGGGCATTTGCAAAGTCAGGTCTGACTCTCGTGCCTGACTCTGTCTTCTCGGGTGTAAAACCCATCCCTGAATTTCTACCAGGACTTATTTTCCTCCGATCTGTAAATTTAATCTTTAACAGTGGCTGTGGGGCACAGGAGCATGATGGTAGTTTATAAAAATGATGTCGGGCTGTGTTTTTTAATTTAACTGCTGTGTGTATCTCTGAAGTCCAAGAAATGCCAAGCCATGTGGCCAGGCTGAGCTACAGCTGGTGCACCTGGGACCCGGGCTGACCTGGGAAGTGACACTTACAGCCAGAAGCCCTCGGCCCTCCCTAGAGGGAGAGTACGGGGCCCTCAGAGAGTCTTGAGCCCCAGTAGAAAGAGAAAGAATGGAAGCAGTTCCTGGGTTTCAGAGACCTGTGCCTGTGGCTGAGGTGACTGTTCTTTCTAGTGAGTTTTTGTTTTCATTTTTTTATTTTTTTGGTTTTGTTACTGGGGATTGAACCCAGGGGTACTTTTTCACTGAGCGAAGTCTCCAGTCTTTTTTGAGGGGAGGGGTACTGGGGATTGAGCTCAGGGGCACTTGACCACTGAGTTGCTTAGGGCCCCGCTTTTGCTGAGGCTGGCTTTGAACTCGTGGTCCTCCTGCCTCAGCCTCCTGAGCTGCTAGGATTACAGGCGTGCGCCACCATGCCCAGCCCCTAGTCCTTTTTGTTTGCTTTTCTTTTGAGACAGGGTCTTGCTAAGTTGCCAAGACTGGCCTTGAACTTGCAGTCCTCCTGCCTCAGCTTCCCGTCCCTGGGGTTAGACGTGTGCTACCGCGCCTGGCTGCAATGAGCATTTTTTTAGAGCATGGGAGCTTGTCAAGTAAGGAAGACTCTGAGGTTCAGAGAGAACAGGGCCCTGGCTGTGACTGTTCATTACCAGTGCCTCTGGTGGCTTAGGCAGAAGCACCACCAACCCTGAAAGCAGTCAGGAAGTCACCGCCCAGCTCAGGACTCTGTGGGGCCACGCTGTTGTTCCATAGCTGTTAGCACATGTTTAGTTGAGTCCCCCCTCAGTCACAGCAGCACTGTGACCCATAGTCACCCCTCCATTATTCACACACCTGCCAGGCCCTGCTAGACAACGCCCTGTGGCATTACGTAACATTTCGTGAGTGACTGTGTTTTGTCATCTTGGGGACAGGTTTCTTGCTCTCCCTCTCTTTTTCAAAAGTCCAGAGGCTGACAAGTGACAGTGACTAAGTGTTCCTCCCTGACAGGGCTGGGGCCTTGCAGCCCCTGGCGGAGCAGCCTTGGCGAGGATTCAGCCTCTCCCCGTGGCCCTGGGGCCAAGCCGGCCCTCGCGGGATTCCAGGGACGCTGCATCCATTTTCAGAGACGTCAAGCGGCACTTCTTCCTGTAGGGCCTGACTCACGCCTCCTGTCAGGTCCAGACCATGGAAGGCTATTTTCTATTCTGGGGACTGTTGTAATTTAAGTGATTGTTTTAATAAAAATTCTAAGCTCTAACTGTTTGTCACGGGCTTCCTCGGTTTGCATGTCGCTCACACTGTTGAGGTGGCAAGCCCAGGGCTGGGCGGTGGGGCCTGTTGTGTGGTTCCATGAGGACAAGGGCCTTCTGCCCTCCCAACTGCCCGGATTTCACCTCCGGCTCCTTTTCTTTTACGGCGAGGGATCACCTCCGCCTGTGCTCATGGCAACACCCCTGCGAACACCTTCACCTCAGGACTTCCTGTGGGTCACGCCGAGATGTGGAAAGGGCCCTCCGTGCGCCCTGCCTGCCCCCGACTCCAGGCTGAGAATTAGGGCACTGGAGTAGGTGATCCCTCCAGGCACTTCTGCCTCTACGGCTCCCCATTCTGGGCTCTGGAAAACAGGAGACATGCAGAGCCATGAGGACCCAGGCACCATCTGTAGGGCTCCTCTTCGAGGGCTACTCGACGTTGGCACTTGAAATTGGGAACCAGCAGTGTATGCAGAGCTTTTTAATTTTGTTTCTTATTGGGCGGGGGAGGGGTACCAGGGACTGAACTCAGGGGGGTTCGACCCCTGAGCCACCTCCCCAGCCCTTTTGTTTATTTTATTTTCAGACAGAGTCTCACTGAGTTGCTTAGCGCCTCGCTTTTGCTGAAGCCCAGTGTGAACTCGTGATCCTCCTGCCTCAGCCTCCAGAGCTGCTGGGATGACAGGCGTGCACCCGGCCTCTATATTTTTTAAATCAACAAATGTCTGTTATTAAGACCAAAACTACCATAGGATAACTCTCCAGATCACCGCAGCCTAAAATCAGAGAGCCAAGTGGCTAATGTGGTTATCAGGATTTTGAGGGGACCTCTCCGTCTGATGTGTAAGAATATACTTCATGTTTTAATCATTCAAGCTAAGGAAAATAGCCCATCAAAACACACTCACATGGCACCTAACAGTGTGGTCGGTGACCACATGTTCAGCAGTGGTCCCAGAAACTTACATGGTCTAGTGATATCTTTGTGGAAGTACACTATGATCACACAATGACAAAACTACCTAGTCATGCATTTCTCAGACTGTGTCTCCATCTTTAAGTGATACCTGACTGTATACAAAATAGTCCCCAAATGTCCTTGTTAAATACTCTTAGTTCTTCAATATATTTTGGAAATATCACTCATTTTTAAAATATATTTTGAAAATATGTAAAATCAGAGAATCGTAAAGCTTAGCAATATTTTATTAAGTTTTAACATATACAGTTATTAGCTTTTATTAGTAACTAATAATGTAAAACTTCATTTCTCACATGTAAATTGTCATTTTTAATAAGTGGCGGTTGTCTGATTTCTTGGTAGTCAAACCAGAGAAAGAACTTTGTACACACTGGCTATTTTAAGTTGTCCTGGCAATACTTTTGCCTAACCTTTTTTAAAAAAGACTACCCTGACACTCAAAAGATGCTTACACGGAGATCCCAAGGTCCCCATTAGCAGGATTAGAATTAACAACACAGCCAGGTATTTTGGGGCTAAGGAAATCAGTTGAGCTCTGCTGGTGTTTTTAGTTGGTTGTGATCATGCTGTAAACGCAAAGCTGCTGGCCAGACCTTAGTGCTTCTCTGTGGCATTTGCAGCTGGGTCCCACGGGATCCCCCAGTGGATCATTCTGACCTCCCTACCAGCGCTTCTTCCTTTGCCTGGGCCTCGCCTGAGTGGGGAGTGCCTGGCAGCTGTTCCCCAGGGCTGCCTGCCCCAGAAGCCTTCCCGTGGAGGGGAGGATGAGGAGCCACCCACGTGTAATGAAGAGCTGGCAGCCCAACTCTGGGGGGAAAGGTACTGGGAGAAGATTGCTGCGACTGTGTCTAATCCAATCTCGCCGTCTGGGGAAGAGAAAGACAGGCGTCTGCATAGCCCGTCTCCCTCTCAGACAGCCCAGGCAGCCTACTCTCCTCCAGGGAGAGAGGCCAAGGGCTCCCCTCCCCTCCCAGCCGTGCGGGGCTCCCTGGCAGCCTGTCATTACTGCATTACGGCAGGATCCTGCGGCCGCAGTCCCAGCCCTGGTAGGGAGACCGCAGTTCGCTTGCAGGGAGACAGCTCTGGCGGCCCTTGAAGCAGTGACAGGGCAGCTCCGACAAATTACAGGGCCGTTTATCAGCACGGCAAGGACTCTATCTGACTCAGAGCGGATCCCCCACCGTGTCCTCTCCCGGTTTCCACTCGATGCCCATTTCTCACTGGGCTGGTGGCCTCAGAATAGCGCCTGGCATGTTGCCTCTGAGTCGAAATCAAGACACCTCCTGAGAACTCCGCAGTGGGAGCCCCAGGAGGCTGCTCAGCCGTCCACTCCACTAAGCAGCCCTGAGTTGCCCCGCTCGGCCGAGGGGGAGACCTGGCCTGCCTTCCACCAGGGCCTCGCTCTGTCCCCTCAGTAAAGACAGTTGACAATGGTGCCTCTGGGTGTCTTGGGGACGTTGCCAGAATAACATGAAGAACCGAAGCAAAAAGTACTCCGATTTCTAAGAAAAAGAGGGTGTGGATGTGTAGCAGCATTGCCATTATTTATAAGTGACAGGCAGTTAGCATGAAGAAACATGAGCTCCACCACCAGCCTCAGATGCGCTGGGAAGTGGCCTGGCCCAGCCCAGGGCTCAGAGTCCTCCTGGATTTGGAATTCAGACAAGCCCAGATTCAAATCGCTGCTTGGCCACTTACCGGCCCTTTGAGTCTAAGAAAGGTAGCTAACCTTTGAGCGCTGCAGTTATTTCATCTGTAAAATGGGAATTTTAGAAGATTTCCTGGGGATTAATGATACCAGAAAACTTGAAGTGCAGTGTTCAGACGCACGTCCCCACTCTGAGCTGTGGCTGTCTCTGAAAATTTCCTTTTGGGATCAGGAGTAGAAGGAAGCAGAGAAAAGAGTCTTGGTGACCAGAGGATGTGACAGCTCAGAGGGACTAGGTCCCCATGAGGGTTCCCACCCACCACTTGTACCCAGCGCTTAATGAACCTGCATCTGGCCTGTTTGTCCTCACTGTTTGCCCAGTGCCAGCTGCAAAGTCCAGGAGATGATAGATAGCCCTGGACTAGGGCTGCCCGGGAAGATGTTCTTGTTTTGTCACATTAATACCCTCTACTTGGGTCAATAATTTACTGGATGCTCAGGACGAGAGAGGAGCTGGGTGGGCCGCACTCGGCTCTGCACGCAGAGCTCTTCCCTACACCCGTGGGTACCTGGGCTGTAAAAACCCAACTGCAGACACCAGGGAGGCACAGCAGTGACCTAATTTTCTCTTATCAGGCATAAGGAAGAAGTCCCCGTGGAGCCTTGCCCATTTCCAATATAAATAATGTAATTCCCCCGCCTCCTCCTCTGGGGAGGAAGGGGCAGCCTTTGATCTGCAGGAATTAAGTCAGTAAACAAAAGCGAAGAAGGCTGCGGAGGTGTCTTGTGGCAGGCACCTGCTCTGCCATTTGCCCCCGAGAGAGAGAAGTTACATTCCAATGAGTCAGTGGGGCCCCAGCCTGGGTCTCCCCAGGTCTCCCTTTATCCCCAGCAGAGCCCGGGAGACACCTTGCCCTGTCCCTGGTGCATATCTGCTACGGCCAAGCCACACACAGTCTTGCTCCTCTCCCAACAGCAGCCTTCCCTTGCTGGGGTCCTGCATACTTTTCGGGAGAGGATGATGCTCAGAGAGGCATATGTGACGCACAGCTTAACCCCAGAGCCCCAGGCTGGAGAGGGCTCCGTGCTGGGAGCCCCATGACTGGCAGAGCATTCCTTCAGCTCATACTTCAGGAGAGCTGGCCACAGGGGGCTCTGGTCCCCCCACCTCTCTGCTTCCACTGTGTGGCCTTCATTAAGTCCGTTTTACTCTCTGGACTTCCATGCCTCGGTGGTGGAAGATCAAATGTGAACCACGAAATCTGCGAGGTCCCCTAAGTTCCAACTCCAGAGTCTGGTCTCCTCAGTCCCTCTCAAACCAGTGTCACCCTGCTAGCAAACCAAAAATGGGTTACCAGCTCAGGACCCCACAGGGGAGGGCCCAGAGCCTCAACTGTAAGGTGGACTAGACCAGGTGGGTGCCTTTCAGAAACAGTCAGCCTGGCCTCTGTTAGAAGTGCCCCGGGTCCCAATCTTTCTTCTAGCCCCAAGTTCCTCTGGCACAAATTGGGGAAGGTCCCTGGCGGTGCCAGCCCCTGGCTTAATAGGAAGGTACCAGGGCAGGGGGTTGGCATGGCCACTCTGGGCTTTCTTCCCGCCTCCTCCTGAGCAGTGAGTCTCCGCTTCTGTCAAGTCCCGGCATAGGGTGGGGGTGGCATGAGCCTCATGCAGCGTTGGCGGGGTCTGCTGTGACAGTCGCTCTGCCCTGAAACCCACTGGGGACCTCCCTTCTTTGCCCATACCCCCTCCCTCCCCCATTCTCCTCCCAGCCTTCCGCTCCCAGCCTGAGATCCCCAGCTCCTGAGGCTGAATCTATTAAGTCCTTCATATTAACCAGCAAAGGGGAAACAACCCTCTTTCATCTTAACTGGAGTGAATTTGCATTAACACCTGGGGAGTTCTGTTTGCCTTGAGAAAGCACATTGCTATTCTGAGCGGCACACGCCACGGGCCTTAGTCGCAGTATCCTATTCTTTTATTAATACGGCTTTTCTCTCCTCCCTCCTCTTTTCCCATGGAAGGGAGACAGTGGCCAGGGATGCCAGGGCTCCCCACTCCACGTGGGAAGGTCCCTGGAAATGCCAAGCAGTGGGACAAGGGGGCAGCTCCCAGTGACCAGGGGTTTCCAGGTGAAGGTGGGCTGTGAGCTGCCTCTCTGGGCACCCTCCAGGCTCCCGGGGCGGCCCCCAGCCCCTGCCCAAGGTGGCTCCCACACTCCACAGCATCCCCCAAGCCCTACTGTGGCCAGTCTGCGCTGGGCATGGGGTAGGGAGTGGAGGACCTTGAGGAACTTCTTGGGCAGGGGAGGGGTGGGAAGGAGATGCCAGGGGTCTGGAGCTGTAAGCGCTCGCTAGGCTGAGCCCCAGTGAGGTCTCCATGTGGAAGTCACAGTGAACCATCCGGGTGCCACTTAGGCTGCTGCATGTCTGTCCCCCTTGGCTGGGGGGTGGGGGACGGCTCCTCCCAGTCCCCAGCAGCAGGACTAATGTCAGCCACCCCCACATCCTGTCCAGGCAGGAGACTATCCGATTGACTTAGGGTCCAGGAAATGTTGAGTCTGGGATGGGCGGTTTGCAGGTCTCAAACCTAAAGATCAGGATTCCAGAAAGAAAAGGGAGACAACGGGGCTGGGGAGATAGCTCAGTTGGTAGAGTGCTTGCCTCACAAGCACAAGGCCCTGGGTTCGATCCCCAGCACCGCAACAAAAAAAGACAAAAAAAGGGGGACATCGGGGGCAGAGTAGCGGGCAAATGCCTCTGGTCTGCCTCTTGCCTCCAAGTCTTTCTGGAGGTCCCACTTCCCTCCCTGAGTTCCCCTGTCCAATAAGTCACAGAACGGCAACAGCCTCAGACTACCGCTCGCCCACCTCCCGGGGACCCCACAAGCTGGGGAGGGGGAGGATGAGCCAGGGCAAACCAGGTGGGGAGCGGGCAGAGGAGGGGCCCCGTGGGGACTGGTGGAGGAGGAGGAGTCCAGGCCCCAGCTGCCCAGGGGTGAGGGCTTGGCCTCCCAGCTTCACATCCCTCTCTCCAGCCATAGAGTCGGTTCCGAATCCACCACAGGGTCATCCTGGGGTTAAACGAGATCATGGAGCCGGGGTTCCGAGCCCGTGCCTGCCGCAGCGAGAGTTTATTAAAGGAGGCCAGCCGCTGTGTGGTTATAGCTATTTACTATTAACTTGTCCTGGATCAGTTATCAAAGAAGACAGCTCAGGGCAGGGAGGGCTGTGGGCCAGAAGGTTCCACACTGCTCCAACTCCCGCTTATGGACCTAGGGCCACTGTGCCCTCTGGATCACCCTGAACCCCACCCCCCATGTGAAGAAAGGCAGAAGTGCCGCCTGGGGGAAGCCTACTAGCCCCCAAGTTCCGGTTATTGTAGGTTCCGGTTATTGGAGCTGGCAGTTGCAAATATCACCAAGTAGGTGACACAGATTCAGCCAGCTGGACACCACCCCTCCTGGGGGAGGTGAGGGAGTCCTGAGGTTCTGGGGGCTCTGGCCCAGCCTCGGCATTCCTGGGCATCCCTAGCCCCTCCAGCAGCCCTCTCATCCCCACCCTCAATTGGGCCAATGCCAGGTGCCTCTGTGCTCTCTCTAGTGACATTTACCAGCTGGGAAGTGGCCACCGAGTCGTGAAATCAGTGCGGCCTGGGGCTAGCTCACTTCATTAGAGTTGGCTCTGCTCCGCTGGGTAGATCCGAGCAGACCGAGCCCCTTCCCAGAGTTCTCCAGCTCCTCCAAGCCGATCCAGCCCTACCTGCCTGGATCGGGGAGCAGTGGGCCTGTCCCCCATCCCAGCATGGGCTCAGGGCTACGCTGCCTCCTGAACACCTGGCCTGGTTAGGCCCTGAGAAAGCCGAAAATAATGACAAGAGCAGTAACCTGTGTTGGCCTTGGCATTCGGATCTCCCCACAGTCATCCTGGGAAGGACCTCGATCGTTGCACACACCAGGGCCCAAGTAGCGGTAGTGCCTCCCGCTTAGGACCTTACCCCGTGGCATCTTGAGGGACCCCCGAGGAGAGCCCTGTGCGACAGAGGACGGATTCTCGTGTGTGACAGAGGAGGAAACTGAGGTTCAGGGAGGCCACGTGACTTCTTGGAGCTGAGATTTAAAGCCCACGCTCCCCGGTACCCAGGCTCATTGCAACTCAGCCTCAGGGGAGAAAGAACCCCTCCGGCCCCAGTCAGAGCCCATGGGACTAGAGTCACTTCCTTTCTTTCACATCAGCCCTCTGAGGGGCTTAGCAGAGGGGACAAGCCCAACAGCCTGACCTGAGCTATCCGGGGGAGGGTGGCATTCTGGAGGCACAGCCTGGGAGGAGCTGGGGACATGGGGCATTAGTGCTCCCTGGTTGAAAGGAAAGAGCACACTTCAAGGGGACAGTGCTACTCTGCCTCCCCCACCTGGGGGACCCCGAGTAAGTGGTCAGTTCACCTCTTTGAGCTCCAGTTTGCTCAGCTGGAAAACGGGGTCACCGATGTCTGCCTTGGATGAGTTAATGAAATAATGCCCGTAAAGTGCTTGCACAGCGCCTGGCACCGAGCAAGCGCCCACAACTGCCAGGCAGCTCCGCCACCCGAAGGGATGATATCCCGTAACACTCTCATTTATCTGGCAGGCTCGGGCAGGATGCAGCACTCAGACCAGATCCACCTGTAACCTCCCGACAGCCCAGGGCAAGCAGGTGGCCTGAGCCCGCTTGTCTGGTTCTCCCTGTGCCCACTTCAGAACCTGCCATGTAGTAGGTACCCAGTACGCCGTATTTGCTGAGTGGACAAATGAATTCCAGTTGCTGAAGCGAGAATCTCAGTACCAGAGGGTCTCAGTCCACTCCCCAGGCTACTGTGCAATTCAGGTGAAATATTGGCTCAGGAGGAACTTGTTTTTATAATTAGAAGGCCGAGGAGGAGGAGGCGGTATTGACTTCCCAGCAAATGGGTGTGGGGGCTGGGAGACAGCCAGGTGCCCCATGTCCCCCAGGCCAGCTGGTCAGGCCAGCTGAGCTGTGATCATCACCGAGGGCCTGGTCATCACTCAGCTGCCCCTTCCCCCAGCCTCTCTGGCAGGAAGGGAGGAACATTCGTCAAAGTCTCCTTCCCCCAGTGACCCAGATAGATACGCAATCCTGCCTGAATCCACTGGCCCTGCCCGATATCTACCTCTTCCTCCTTCCGTCAGCCTGAGGGGCAGGGGCTAGGTGGAGGGCATGACCTTAAGCTGGCCTGTCCTAAGCTCTCTCTACGCGCCAGGCACTGGACCTATTTCTGTGAATCTTCTTCTTTCGGGAGAGCTGGCCACAGGGGGCTCTGGACCCCAGCTCTCTGCTTCCACTGTGTGGCCTTCATTAAGTCCGTTTTACTCTCTGGACTTCCATGCCTCGGTGGTGGAAGATCAAGTGTGAACCATGAAATCTGCGAGGTCCCCTAAGTTCCAACTCCAGAGTCTGGTCTCCTCAGTCCCTCTCAAACCAGTGTCACCCTGCTAGCAAACCAAAAATGGGTTACCAGCTCAGGACCCCACAGGGGAGGGCCCACAGCCTCAACCGTAAGGTGGACTAGACCAGGTGGGTGCCTTTCAGAAACAGTCAGCCTGGCCTCTGTTAGAAGTCCCCCAGGCGCCAAGTCCCCAGAGACTCACCCAGAGCCACACACGTGAGTCCCAGAGCTGTCACGCAAACACTAGTTGGTCTGGTTCCAGAGCCCCTGCTTTTAACCCGTGCTGTCCCCGCAGGCCTCAGTTTCCCCTTTGCACTAGAGAGCTGCAGTCTTCAGAAGGTTCCACCCAGAGGAGCCTGGCGGAGAGGCCACGCCTGCTCGACTCCTCGCAGCATCCCAGAGACGGCATGACGGATGAGGATCCCACACGCCCGCCAGCCCACCGTAAGGTGATGCATGTTCTCTTCCTCCCCCTCTCCCCAGGGGCTCAGCTCCATCTGGTCAGGCGCGGCACCAGGCTGATGGATGGGCGGCCTGCCAGACCACCGTCGCTACCGCCACCACAGCACCCTGGACGCTGCACTCCAAGGTCAGGACAGGCCTGCCGCTGCTCATTCAGTCATTCAACAAACACATTCATCCAGGGCCTACTAGGTGCTGGACCACAGCCATGAGCCAAACGGCTAGGATAACCGTCGTCACCCTCTAGATATGACAGGTGTCATGGAAGGTGGCAGTGAGAGCTGAAGGCAGACTCCCTTACCAGCCTCAAGGGACCAGGGTGACGGATCTGAGTTAGGCAGACAGAGCAGTTCTTACTAAGTCCCAAAAGTGAGAAACGGGGGGAGGGAGGCTCATGCAACTGTGATAAGGGCCTGGTGGTGGTGGGCTGGGGAGGGGAGGAGGAATGAGAAAGACTGGAACCCACAGTGGCCACTGCCCAAAGCAGGGGGATGGAATAGTGGCCCTATTTAGTTAGAATTTTTATTTAATTATTTTCACGACTGGGGATTGAACTCAGGGCCACTCTACCACTCAGCTATACCCCAGACCTTTGTGTTTTTTTATTTTGGGACAGGCTCTCACTAAGTTGTCCAAGTTGTCAAACTTACTATCCTCCTGCCTCGGCCTCCCGAGTTGCTGGGATTACAGGTGCGCCACACCTGCCTTTAGTCCCGTTTTAAACGTGAGGAAACTGAGGCTCAGATATAGGGAAAGACTTCCTCAAGGTCATGGAGGGAGGGAGAAGCAGAGCTGGGCTCTGAGCTCTTGGCTCCTAGAACCCTAGCGTCCAGGCCCCTCCTCAGCTCAGACAGCCTCAGGAGTCTGAAGACAGCCCCACCAGCCCCAGCAGCTCCTCGTTCCTGGAGGCCCTGTCCCCTTCGCGCCGCCACGGACAGGAGCCAGGCAAGAAATATCACCTCATTAAAATGACAAATCTTTTCACTAACTGAACCGGAAGGCCTGCCGCCCTGCCTTGGATCCCTTCCCTCCCCGTTTCTCTCCACCCTGGGCTCATCTCTCCTCCCAGACCAGCGGGCCAGCAAGAGAAAGTGTGCAGGGTACAGCTTTGTATGACTGGGACCCCTGCCTCGTCCCTGAGGTGACCTTGGGTCCCCAGCCCTGTTTCCCTAGAAGGGCTTTGTTGCAGGGGTCTCAGCAACCCTTCTCGGCCGGGACGTGGAAGAAGTGGGGTGGGTGGCTCCATTCTACAGGTGAGGAAATGGAGGCTTGGAGAGGGAATCCTCCAGAGGGGGTACCTCCTGCCCCCCGCAAAGGTGCTACCTATTGGTCCCAAGCAGGGGGCTGCTCCAAGGGACCCCAGAGGCCCCCTTCGAGCCTGCAGTTCCATAGTCCCTGCTCACAGGACAAAGCAAGACTCACATCCTAGGGTACTGTTCCGAGGTGTGCTCTGCTGAAGAGCCCGTATTTAGGGTCAACCCTGTCTCCTACCTTGGTGGGGACATTTTCTAGTCTGAGCTGCCCTCAGTTTCCCCATCTGACAAAGGGATCTGTTCCTGGTCCCCTTGACTGAGGCTGCGGCTGAGCAGGGCCTGATGGGTATTGAGTGAAGCCGCCACCAGAGCCACCCAGCTGTGTGCGTACGCACTGAAGCCTGCACACATAAGGCGTGCCTCACCTTGCCACTGGCACACGGGCAGCGTCTGCCCTGACTGGGCTCCTGCTCTGTCCTGGCTCTGGGTTCTCCAGGCAGATCTCAGTCCCCTGCGTGGACACACGTACCTCACATCCAGTGAGCACAAACACACGTGTGCACACTCACCCAGCTACTGATGCATGCATCTGCACCAACGGACCGCACAGACCTGAGCGTGTGCGTCCGTGTCAAAGGTCCACAGCCACCGGAGGCCCCACGTGGGGTCCGGTCTCCTCTGGGGAGCAGGGCAGGTAAGCAGACAACAGGAGACACCGCCCGGCCCTGCAGGCAGCCCCGGTTCCCAGAATGACCCCCCTATTTCCCATCCCTCCTCCAGCCTGCAAGGACACACCGTCCGCCCGCCCAGTGTCCTGGTCTCCTTGGATGCAGACAGAGCCCACGGAGGCGTCTGGCGCATCTTGACTCGGCCGCAGCAGCTGCACTGGCCCCCAGCCCCCTTCCCTGTGCTGGGCTCTGTCCTGCCTGTCCTTCCCGACCTGCTGAGCAGGGGAGGCAGCTGCCACTCGCCGCCCTCCCACGTCCACGGTGGGGCAGGGGCTTCTTTCAGGCCTGACCCTGAGAGGTCTCCCTAGACCTTCCCACGACCTATTTTCCATTCTGGAAAATGGGGAGGAAGGGTAAACTAGAAACTTTTGGAGGTCCCATCCACGTCCGGCTCTGTGATTTTTCTCATAGGCCAAGAGAGGGATAGAGAAGGGGGTCCGGTGGGGAGGTGGGAGGGGGTGGTAGGGACGGGCCTGCCAGGGTTGGAGGGGCAGATGGCGCCTGCGTCTGGGGCCTGAGCTGCGTGCGCTTCTCAGTGGATCCCCACTGCTGCCTCCCCGTGGATGTTCCTTGGTCATTTTGCAGATGAGAAAACTGAGACCTGGAGAGATTCCATAAAGGGACAAGAGCTCCCCGCTCCCTGTACTGCCCCGCACTGAGGGTCAGAGTGTGGGAGCCATGCCCGAGACATCTGCCCTCGGTCAGGGAGGTGACGTTCCCGGAATGGCTTTCTCCGGAGCCAGGCACCTCCCCACCCCCGGCAAGCAGCACCTGGCTCCGAGCCTGCCCCCAGCACTGCCCATCCATCTCTGTCACTTCCTGGCTGGGCTAGTGGCCATACATCACCTGGCCAAGCCGAGGCGGCGGGGCCAGGCGGGTGGGCAGGGCGTTGCTGAGCTCTGGTGCCACCAACCTCAAGGCCCATGGTGGGATTTAACACTGCCGTTTGCCCGTGAGTGGGGATCTAGGGCCAGCAGGGAAGGGGTCTTCTTGGGGTCCCACAGGCTACCCCACAGGGGGGGATAAGAATGAGAGGATTGGAGGTCCCCAGGGTGACCTGGCTGAAGCGGAGCGAGGTCAGGTTGATGGCCTTGTAAGTGGAGGGGACAGAGGTGGTGCAGCTCTGCAGCATTTGGCAGGAGGACAGAGATTTTTATCTCCCCCCACACCGCCTCCCCGAGTAATGTGCTGATGTAGGTCGCTGGGGCATCACCTCCTGACTGAGCTGCTGCAGGGCGGTGGGAGCCAGGTCAGCCGGAAGGAAAGGGCCCACAGCCCAGGTGTCCCGTCGCTACCCTGGCCCCATGTCAGCCTCCCGTCTTCTCCACACCCCCACCACCTGCCCTCATCTCCCAGGGCTGCTTCTGTAAGGACCCTCCAGTTCTCAATTCATTCAACAATCACGTAATAGGCACCTACTGTGTGTCATGACGCTAGACAGCACCAGGCAAGAAAGGCGAGTTGGCTGCGTTACCAAGTGGTAAATGCAAACCAGGCCAATAAAGCAGCCCAGGGAGAAGAGGCGTTATTCATCTTAGTTTGTTTGATTTAAAGCTAGGGTGGCCAAAGAAGGTCCATTAGGAAGGTGTCTTTTGAGTGAAGACCCAAAAGAGTGAGCCATGAAGGGATCTGGGGGGAGAGCATTCCTGGAGACAGCAAGTACAAAGGCCTGGGGGCAGGAAGGTGCCTGGCAGTCAGCCATGAGGGGCCAGGTGAGGGAGCTGGAAGAGTGCGGGGTGAGGTGAGGAGGTGGGGAGGAGGTACTGTGGGCCTCTGTAGGGACTTTTCCTTGGAATAAAGCTGGGTGCCATGGGATGACTGAAAGAGCACCATCCCAGAGTTTAGGGGAGAGATTGGGTAGATTAGGTGACCAATGGAAAATGCTAGAAGGTCAGTGGGAGGGTCCTGAAGGACCACTGGATTGGGCATGTTACAGGTGCCCTCTGCCCTGGTCTCTTTCCTCTTTTCTTCCTCTTCTCTCCTTTATTCTGTCTTTTATTTATCAATCCAGCATATATTTAGCGAGTGCCAAGTACAGTTCCAGCCCTTGTCAACTCCATCCAAAGGACGCTTCTTCTACCTACCCCTCCCTGAGGCACGTCACATGTCTGCTCCCTGTGCCAGGACCCCAGCCCCTCTCCAGGCCCTGGAAGGTCAGATTACGGGCCCCCTCACATGGGTGCAGATGGCTTGGGTGAGCGCCCACAGGGTGGGGGTCCAGGGCGAGTATGTGCCTTACACTTGCAGTAGGAAATCAGCTGTGGAACACACAAGGGGGTCCCCTGCCCCCCTGTGCCTCAGTTTCACCCTATGAAAAACAACTGGGGTAGAGGGATTTAAGAATCCTCATTCTAAAATGAAGACCTCTGGGGACTGGAGATGTAGCTCAGGGGTACAGCGCTTGCCTGATATAGGCAAGGCCCTGGGTTCAATACCAGTACTGCAAAAATAATAATAATAATAATAATAATACGGTGTGGTTGTCCTGAGTTCTGGAAGCCACTGGGATGAGGGCACAGGGCTGGGGTTCCTTTGTGCAGGCAGGGATCCTGGGCACCGCCCAGGTAAGCCCACAGGTGAGGCTGCTTCGAGCCATGCTGAGCCCAGGGGAACCTGATCTTGGGGAACCCTCAGCCCCTGTTCTCTACAGGACTGGGCTGCGAGCTTTGGGGTCCCTGTGTGCTGCTCCTCAAGCCTCCTCCTCCTGATGGGATGGGACCTGTTCCTAGAAGGGGCTGCGTGCAGACCCCCGGCCAAGCCTCCCTCCCCAGCCACCCCAGAGCCCCAACTTGAAAGGTCCTAGCAGTGACCCAGCTAGCCTAGGAAAGGCCCCTGCCCCTGTCCCCACATGGCTCCCCAGTTTACCCCGGCCCCCCACAGCTTCTCTAATTACACAGTCATAAAGCACAAATCTCTAACGATCCAATTAGTAACGCCATTACTGTTCTGTCCAGGATTAAAATTACCAATTAAACTGCTGTCGATTTTATTATCACTTAGGCTGTACATGACCCGGGCATTGCGGGCATCCAGGTCCATTATCTGACCCTCGGGCTGGGGGGCTGGCCAGGGACATGGGCTTAGCTTAGTTCCAGAGGACGTTCCTCCATCCACCACCCCTGGCATGCCAATCTGAGTCCCTGAGACTTCCAAGGATTATAGCCCAGTTCTCTGTAGAATTGGTGGTGGCAGCGGGCTGAGGAGCTCCCCAAGCCTAGCCCCTCCCTGGACAGTGTCCCCAGCCCAGACCTTTCCTGCATTCACCACGGACAAAACTGTCCATCCTCTGTGCCAGTCTCAGGACCGGGTTGATCTAAGCAACTGAGCCCTAGGATGAGAAGTGGAGATTCCTGCTGGCGCGGTGGTGCACGCCTGTAATCCCAGCAGCTCAGGAGGAAAGGGCCGTGAGTTCAAAGCCAGCCTCAGCAATTTAGTGAGGCCCTAAGCAACTCAGTGAGACCCTGCCTCTAGTACAATATTAAAGAAGGCTGGGGGTGCTGGGGTTGGGGCTCAGTGGTAGAGCGCTTGCCTAGCATGTGTGAGGCACTGGGTTCAATTCTCAGTACCACATAAAATAAAATAAACATATTGTGTCCATCTACAACTAAAAATATTTTTTTTTTAAAAAAAAGAGGGACTGGCAATGTAACTCAGTGGTTAAGCACCCTTGGGTTCAGTCCCCTGAACCAAAAAAATTAAAGATAAAAATTTAAAAGTGGAGGTTCCTCACCTGAAAACCTGTCCCTGGCTCCTCCTGTCCCTCTTTCTATCATCACAACCCTCTCTGCCCACAGGTTCAAGGTGCCAACCTCACACAGTGTCCCACAGCATGGAAGTGTCACTCTGATGAGCAGGCGCAGGTTAGCACCATCCCTCTCCCACGTGATAAGCAGGTGCCCCTTTAGAGGCCCTCAGTGCTTGGTCTCAACGCAGGGGAGATCTGTGAGCACAAAGGCAAACAAACCCCAGGGACCTGACCAGTACTGGCCACTGCCTCCGGTGGGCTGTGCACCCTGTCCCTGGTGGTATGCAAACAGGCTGCATCCTGGAGTCAGGTCCCCTTGAAAAAGGATTTGGAGTGTTCAGTCTCATGCTCTCCACCCCTTACCCTGGAGGTGCTTCTAGAAAACAAGAGGCACAGGGCCCACAGGGTGGGGGTCGGGTCAGGGAACCGGGGAGGCAGCCAACTTGAAAACCTAGCCCAAGGAGGTGAGCTGAGGGTAGGGGTCTGTGGCATCGCGAGACACTGCTGGTATGTTGTGCTGTCCTGGACCCTGGGTTCAGTGCCTTTGTACCGTACTCACTCTGAGAAACGGGTTACAGGTTCCCTTATTCCCTAGGGAGGTTCCCAGAATCTGAGGCCCAACAACTTGCCCAGAAGGTGCGGCCACGAGTGTGAGCAGGGTGTGCCACGTGCAGCCACACAGCCCACCTCACGGTTCTGCAGTTTTCAACCTCGGAGCTCACACACAAGCCCTTTATGTCACACAAAGAGATCTAGGGAGGAGGGGTACAGCAGGCTCACCCTGATCCACAGCGTTGAGATCCTGGCCAGCAGAGGTGACCCATCACCCCAGCCTGTGGCACCTGGCCTGGCTGGACATGTGGTATCCCTTGGGGGAGCAGCGGACCTGGGCAGTCAGTCCAGCTTCTCATCAGAGGCAACAGACTATGGCAGGAATCTAGGGAGCCCAGAGCAATTAAGAGCTGTCTCGCGCCTCAAATCTTACCAGCTGCCACAGCTGTCACTCAGGAAGCGAGACTGGAGCAAGGACCTGGGCAGTGGTAACCACGGTCCCCTTCCCATTCGTTCAGGGTCCTGATCCCTGGGGCAGCCTCCCATCCTGCCCCAGGTGTAGGATCCCACTTCCCGGAGGGAAAGACTAAAGTCAGGGACAAGGATCTCTGTTGTTTCCTAGGCAGGACACCCCCAAGCTCCTCTCACCTCTGCCCAGTCTCAGTTCCATCCCTGCAGGTGAGAGCATGGGTTCTCACCCTGACTGCCTCTAGATGCTCCTAGGGGGCTGATTAAGAATGGTCTTGGCTGGGCGCAGTGGCACACGCCTGTAAACCCAGTGGCTATGGAGGCTGAGGAAGGAGAATCACCAAGTTTGAGGTCAGCCTGGGCAACTTAGTGAAACTACGTCTCAAAAAAACAAAAAAATTTAAAAGGGCTGGGGGATTCGGTTCCCTGTTAGAGTGCTTTCCTGGTAAGTGTGAGATCCTGGGTTCAATCCCCAGCACGCCAAAACCAGTGGGAGCAGAATCTCAGAGAAGGACCTGTGTGCCTGGATGGACTGTTTTTGTTTTCCAGTTATGGATTCAAACCTGCCTGGAGGGCCAGAAGTTTCTCCATTTCTGAGGCCACACATCTCCTCTGCTTCCCAGCTCCACCCAGGGAAGCCAGGTAAGATCGCTCTCGGGCTCAGGGGATTCTAGAGACCAGTGAGGGAGATTCAAAAGGACCAGATTCAGGGACAGCAGCCTGGCACTGTGAACTCCATCATCTCAGTTGATCTGTGCAGCAGGTTGAGTGGTGGTAGCATCCACCCCATTTTACAGGAGAGAAAACTGAGGCCGGGACAGGTGCCACATTCAAGCACAGAGCTAGTGACAGTAGTCAGGCTTCATTCCGTTCACACTCTACCTTTAGTGTGAACCCCAAGTTGCTTCTCTTCTCAAGGAGCAACAACTTTAAGGACCTGTCCCCTTTGCCCTATTTTCCCCATATGGACTTTGTTCCCTGATCTTCTGTACATACTCACCACCATTAGGAGCTGGGCCTCTGAGGGCTCAGAGAGGGTGGCCAGAATAGGGCAGGCATCAGAGCAGACAGGAGCCCCCAGATTCTGGACTGCACCCTCTCCCGGCCCCAGCTTGCATCTGCAAGTCTATAAATTCCATTATTCATCAAGTGATTGCATGAGTTTGCCGGGACAATGAATATTTTATTCACCTCCAGACACTGTCCCCAGCGAGTTCTTGGAACAATATTGTTCTCCAGCCAAGGAGCAGAGGCCAGAGCCTCTGCTGTCACTGGACACCCCCTCCCTACCACCTGTGCCTCCTCATCTCCCAGCATCTTCTCTCCCAGCAGGTCCCTTGGTTCGGGAAGGGCTGCAGTCAATAATCTAGGTATGACCTTGGACTTGGCGCTTACCCTCCCTCCACTTTGATTTCCTCCTCTGGACAATGGGTTCACTGGTGCCCTTGGCTGGCTTTCCAGGGCCCTCTACCACTTCATCTTACCCGCGCTGGGCCCTGGGTTCTGCTGGGAGCTCTCCCTGGTGCTGAATATGGGTGACAAGAGGATGCGGGTGTCAGATGAGAGGTCTAGCAGGGGCCTGTGCTGGTCTTGAGAAGAGAGGGTTCCAGTGTCCAGGGAGCAGGATCCCAGTCTCTGGTCTTGGGAGGAAGGAGTTTGGCCTCTGGACACTGCGATTCCCCTTTTCTCCCCTCGCCTTTCTGCCACTTGGGGAAACTCCCAGAGTCACAGTTTTCAGTGGATCACCTCTCCTGTTGTCTCTAGTCCCCTGAGTCAAGGATTGGTGAGTGAGGTCCCCAGAGACCCTTCTTGGGGAGGCCTAAGGCCTGCACATCTTCCGGTGGGCACCCAGGGAGTGCAGTGTGATGGCGGCAGCACCTTCCCCAGATGGGGGAGCGACAGACATAATTCACACCCTGCAATCCTGCCATCTGCTCCTGTGACGTATAGAGGAGAGGACAAGGCTGCCGTGCCGGAGGGCGGGTGGGTGAACAATCATTTATTCATTCATTCTCTCATTCATTCTGCAGATCGTCTTCCCAAGCTCAGTCCGGCCCTGTGCCAGGTATGGGGAGTGGGGGGGCCTTGGGGATGCAGACTCAGATCCTACCCTTCAGAGCCCAGAGCAATCTTCTGCACTTCCGAGCTTTTGCCCAACCTCGTTCCTCCCCTAGACATTCCTAGATTTGTAATAAGAGCCACCAGATTCCGTGTACTGAGCACTTTACATGCAGGATCTCATTATTCGTTCAAGGGCTAGAAGTGTTCCCATTTAATAGGTTGAGTAAACTGAGGCTCAGAGAGATCACACAGAAAGCTCTGACTTCTCCACGTAGGGCTCTGACTGCTCATGACACTGCCTCCCAACCCCATGTCCAGAGACTTTTTAAGTCCTGCCACCATGTTCCTCTGTAAAAACATGTGCACCCCGCAACCTGTCAGCAGAGCATGTGAGCTGCAGTCTTGCCATACCACTCAGTCCTGTGACCCTTGCTCTGTGAGCCCCAGGTGGAAGCAGTTCCATCCTTTGAGTTCTGGCCTGGAATCCGGGGCCTGGCACCCTGGGTCTGCCCAGTGAACCTTGGTGCATAGCAGTGGAGGGCTTAGGAGGTCAGCAGTGGTTCCAAGAGGCAGCAGGGTTCCAGCTGAGCCTGGAAGAGCACAGAGAGATCAGCCTGACCCAGCCTGGCCCCTGGAGTCCCAGTGTCTGCCTTTGACTCCAATCCCAGCTCTGCCTCTGTGGCTGTATAGCCCAAACTGGTCCTTTCAGCTCCCTCAGCAGACATGTCCTTGCCTATGAATTGGGGACAAGGCATGTAATGGGGGCTGAACAGGTCACATGTACAGCCCGGGTGTGTCCTGTGCATCCACCAAGCAGGTACATCTGTGGCATGTGGAAGTGTGATGCTGACCGGCTGCCCACACTATATGGAAAGTCAGCATCATGGGCTGTGGCTTTGCATCAGGGGAGAGGACAGGGATTGAGCCACCAGGGAACTGGGGTGAAAGAGATGGCCCGAACAGTGGGGTGCATCACAGTGTTAGAGATATACTCCCCAGCAGGCCCTGGAAAGAGACTGCCTCAGGGAGTACCCTGGTCCCAAGATAGACAGTCAGACCCCTTAGCCACAGACCGAGGCCAAAGTCTGGAAGGAGGCTCACGTCTCCATGGATATCCAGCCTTCCCTCAGGACAGACTCAGGGCCTGGCCATCCTAGGGAGGTTCACTTGATTTGTGCTTGATTCACTCAGGGACTTTTTCTGTCCCTTCCTTTTGAAAACTCCCCGCCAGGGTGGCAAAGCCAGGAGCTGCAGAGGACTCGGGGGGAGCCGCCCCTCCGTCAGGCGAGTGCCAACATGCTCTGCAGCAGCTTCCCAGGGGGTTGCTGGGAGCTGGGTTTCCTGCCAGCCCCTCAGCCCTCCCTTAGCCCAATTTCCAACTGGCTGGCTGGGCCAGGGCAGCCTGGGCACTTAACACACTGAGGACTACTGCAGCTCCTACTCTCAATCAATACTCAATGCTACAATTGTTATTAATTCATATTCCGGAGGGGGGTTCATTCTAATAGGAAACTCCCAAGAGCTGCAGGGAGGCACTGCCAGGAGGCACTCATATTTTTCATATTTTATATTTGTTCATTCTCACTGCTGCCTGAGGGTGGCATTGCAACTGTGACTTCACAGGTGGGGAAACTGAGGCCCTGCCTGATTAAAGTTCTATGGTAAGGAGGGGGCAGATGGAGGAACCAGGAGTCTACCTGACTCCAGGTGCTGTGTTCTTTCTTCCTCCCCTCTCTGCTCCATCAGAAATCCCAAAGGAGCTCAAAGCATTCAGTTGCATGGGTGGATTATCAGATAACGGAACCGGTGGAAGAGGAGAGCTTTGGGGTGGGGACTTTTCTGGGGCCTGTCCCACCTCCAGCCCCAGGTCTTATTAGGCAGTCAGCTGGCCCATACACCCGGAGAGACAAATAGATGGACAGCTGCAGGAGCAACTGGTTCCTCTGCACGTCGTGGGTGCTACTGGAGTAGTCCAAGCAGTGCAGAGAACCAGGACTGGCTCACTGAGTCCCCTCTCTCCAGGCCCGGAGACAGGGATATGATTAATCAGCGACAAAAGCAGAAACAAGTAGAAAAATGTAATCAGCTTGGGAAGGGCAGGGCCGGGCAGGGCTGTGGCAATCAGCTTTCCTGCTGGGGCCTTTGGCTGATTGGACCCAAGGGGGCAGGGAGGTAGTTCTGGTGGGGGCTTCGGGGATAAGACCCAGACTGAGGCCAACCCAGGCCAGAAAAGCATCATCCTGTACACACACCCAGACCCTTCCCAGCCCAAGGACTTGCACATTTGACCCCACCTACCCACAGGCTCTGGCCCCTTCCCCCTCCCCTGCCAGTTCACAACCATGGCATCCCCAAGTGACCAACACTCCTAACACTCACCCATCTACATGTGGACTGGAAAACACACGTAGGAACACCCGGTGGCACATGTACACTTTGGGAAAAAAGATATACGCATGCACATGCTGCTCCCTCAAACACTTGCCACCTCCCCACCCCCACACGCACACATGCTCTGGGCCTAGGAAAGCCCTGCATGCACATTAAGTGTGACTTGCAGTCACGTGAACACAGAGGCCCTCACACCAGACCCCACAGGCTCCAGGCCCCATCTCTCCCTCACTGGTCCTGGGGCCATGAGACAAGACCATCTGCAAAGTGAGTGACAGAAGCTCAGGAAGGATCCAGGACTGGGACCCCATTCTGGGGAACAAGGTCAACTGCTGGTGTCAATCACAGGACAAGGAAACCTACCCCAGACCTGCCCCCAGCTCCTGCCTGCTGCCCACATCCCATGACCTTGGTCAACGTCCTTCTCTCAGCCTCAGTTTCCCTACCTTTAGCTTCTCCTGGCACCAGCACGGGAATACTTTTAAAGGAACCAGGCATCTGGGACTAACCTCACCTTTCTGGGTCTCTGATCCTCAGTTTCCAGGTCTCAGCTCCTGGGGGCGGGGACCTGTGGGGAAGGTGGGCCAAGGGGTGCCAAGCGAGGGCCCCATCCTAATTCACCCCCACCCTGGTCCTGGTGGCTGCGAACGTGCGGTGTGGGAAATCTGAGGGAGACCTAGGGGGGAAAGGGGAATCCGGGGCCGAAGGCAAGAAGGAGCCCGCCGGGCTTGAGGCGGCAGCTCAGGGGCCGGCGGCGGCCAGGGGCGGGAGGTGGGGAGCGCGGAGGGGGCGGGCAGGCGGCGGGCGGGGGAGGCGGGGAGCGCAGCGAGCGCGGCACAGAGCAAACGAGCGAGCGAGCGAGCGAGCTGGAGAGGCGGCGAGAGCCGGAGCGGCGGGCCGGGCGGCCGCGCCGGCGAGCGGACGAGCAAGCGGCGAGCAGCGCGGAGCGCGCGGGGCACCGAGGAGCGGGCGCGGCGGGCGCAGCGCGCGGCGGTCGGAGCAGAGAGGCCGGAGCGGCGCCGCCCCCGCCGCCCCTGCGGGGCCCCGGCCGGGAGCCCGACGAGGGAGGGGGCGGCATGGCCCGGCGGCCCGGGACGCGGGGGCGTTAGGCCCCCGGAGGGGCGCCCCCCGCCTCGCCGCCGCCGTCCTCCGCAGCCGCGCGCCCCGCCCGCTCCAGCCGCTCCGGGGGCCACCGGCGGCCCATGAGCCCCGGCCTCAAAGTTTGCGGCGGGCGGGCGGGCGCGGAGCCTCCAAGATGCCGTTCCACCCGGTGACGGCGGCGTTGATGTACCGGGGCATCTACACCGTGCCCAACCTGCTGTCGGAGCAGCGCCCCGTGGACATCCCTGAGGACGAGCTGGAGGGTGAGTGAGTGCCCCGCCGGGACCCCTGCCCGCCGGCCCTCCTACCTGTGCGCCCAGGTGAAGCGCGAGCTAGGGGCGCAGCGGGGTGGGGGGCTGTCCGCAGGTACCGGCAGCCAGGTGGACCGCTCCAGCGAGCAGCTGCGCGGGAGGCAGGATCCTTTCGCACCCCTGGGCGCCGCGGTGAGGGTAACCGAGGTGGAGGGGCGGCGCAGCCCCTGTCCGCGTGGTCCCCTGCGCTGCGGAAACTTGCCGGGCCCCGCAGCAGGGTCACCGGGCTGCGCAGCCCGCGGTGACGGTGCGGCAACGCGGTGGACTGGGGTGGGAGTCCAAGCTACGCCCCCCGCGCTGGCCGGGCCAGAGTACCCGCATCCTGATCCCCTCCGCGGCGCCCGCCCGTGGCTCTGCGCTCGCATTGACATTCCGCTCGTGTCGCTTTAAAAATCCAATCTGCTCCGGCAGCCGGAGAAGGGGAGAGGGCGACTGCTCTGCTTTTGCGGGTTGTGGGGCCGCCCCCATCCCTTTCTGAGGCCGTAGCCCCTACCCCTCAGCTCTGCGGGGACCCCCAGCCCGGAGCGCCCGGAAGGCGGCCGGGGAGGCGGTGGCGACAACAAGTGGCCGGATTGGGCGGCTCAGTCGCGATAACCAAGCTTGGAAGGGAAAGGCAGAGAGACAAGGACCCAAACCTGCCCCCTGCCCCAGTCCCTCGGCCTCTCAGACATGAATGGGGACCGCAGGCAACTGGCGAGAAGAAATCAGAACAGGGGACCGGTGATGGGGTCTTCATAAAGAGTGTCCTGGGCAGCAGTCAGACCCCAGGGCCTGCCCAACTCTTTCCCTGCTGATATGGGGGGAGGTGCTTGGGATTCCCCTCCCCCAGACCTCCTGGTGCCCCATATGGAGTGGAGTTGGGGGCTCTGGGCTGTTGGGAGTCTTGGCCTCTCAGGATCTGCTTGTCTGCTGCTGGGGGAGGGGCCGAGATCACTTCAAGGATGAGCCTCTCTGGGTATCTTGGGTTGAAAGGTCTCTCTCAGATCTGGGGTCTCAGTAGGGCTGATGAATGTGCGACCGAGGCAACAGTGCAGTAGGGATGGTGGTGGGAAGCCAGGAACGGAAGTTCCTCCAGGTCCCTAAGCCTGGAAGGGGACAGATCTTGGGGGAGTCACACTGAGTCAGGGGGAAGATCCAGAGAAGGCAGACACCACCACGCTCACTGCACCACAAGGCCATGAGCCACCTGCTCCTCTCCAACACCCTCACAAACCCTCAGGTTCCAGGAGAGTTTTGGAGACCAGGTCTGGGCTCTGGTGCAGGCAGAACAGATGGAGGGACACGGGTTTCCCTGACCTGCCCTTATCATTCATTCCCAGAGCCCTGGTCCCACCCTCTCTGGACCAAAGCCCATGGTCTAGAGCTTCCTGCAGGGCCTGGGAAAAGGAGTGGGCTTGATAAGGGGCAAGAGGGCAGGGGAGGGAGCATAGGCCATTTTTTCTCCATCTTCATTCCCTCCTGCCCTCGCCCACCCAAATCTCCTGCCAGTTTCCTCCTCCAGAGACCCTCATCCTGGTCACTTCATCCTGGTCACTCAAACAGGGGTCCACATGCTTCCCCAGACCCCAGGCAGCTTCTACCTCATGCCCTTCCCTCACTCCAAGTACCCCCAGCATGACCCTAGCACCCCGGCTCCAAGGCTCATTGGGTCCCACCTCCCCCAGTGCTCAACCCTGGAGTGACGGCTCTGAGGAAAGGGAGAATTTGAGAGGGGGCTGGGATGTAGTGGTGTGGACCACAGGGTGGGCTGTCCAGGGGCAAGGAGGCTGCAGGCTCCCCTTGGGCCACCTAGCCGACATGCTGGCAGGAGCCCAGCGGTGTTAGTCACCATCACACCAAACACACTCCCTGCTTCTCTCCCGCCCCCTTCTCCTGGGCCAGCAGAGGGGCCCTAGTGCAGGGGGCACCTGAAGGGCAGGGGCCTCCCTGGGGACCTTTGGTGGAGGGCATGGAACCAGCAGATGCCAGGGTGGCCCTGGCCCACTTCCTGGCCTGCAGGCATCTACAGATGAAGGCATAAAGTCTTCCAAGATTGACCCCTTTCTTGGCTGCAAGGAACCTCAGAAGGTCCCAGGCTCCTTGCAGTGGGCCTTGAATGCCAGGACAGGGTAAAGAGTGGCCGTCCCTGATACAAATCCCCTTTCTGCTGCCTCTCCAGTGCCCTGTTAGTGCTTCTTCCCTAGGACTGTATGGTTAAGACCCAGACCCTTCGCTGGGAGGAGGCCATTGGTGGGGGAACCACATGCGCCAGCAAAAGGGAGCCGGGCAAACTGGAATAAAATGCTGCAGAGAGTTTGTGCCTGCCTCCCCCCTAATCCAAGGGGCAGTCAGTGTGAAGGGGGAGAAGATGAGGAAAGGAGATGGAGAGGGCATGGCTAAGACGAAGGCTTCCCAGCCAGATAAAGCTAGATTCAGATCTCTGCACCCTCGACTCAGGGAGTGACCTTGGACAATCTCTTGCTTCTCTCAGCCTTGGTCTCCCCATCTATAAAGAGGGGGTTGACATTGCTCTCCCCAGGGGTCCTGCGGGCAGAGGATGCATTGAAAGTACTCAGTGCAGGGCCTGGCAGTGTGTCAGGGGTCCCAATATCACAGCAAGGGAGATTGAGGAGGGAACCGTGGAGGAACGTAAGCCTGGCGTGTGTAGGGTCCCTGAGGCAGGGCTGCAGGGTGTTCAGGGAACTGGGTGAGGAAGGGCAAGCTGGGGGCTAGGACCAGGTCTGGCAGAGGCACTTGGGAACCTGTGGCCCTGGGGAACTATGGATGATAGTTGACAGGGTAAGGATATTACGGTTGGGCAGAGCTGGCCTGGGGCCTACCCAGCCCCGCATTCCCTCTGTACGACCCACTATGGCTCTGACGCACATGTACCCACAGAGAGGCTTCCAGGAATACTGAGGCTGCTCCCAAGGTGCCAGTGGGCTTGAGCACCTGAGGGTGGGCATGGGACGGCTGCAAGCTATCACCCTCTCTGGCCAGAGACAGGAGAAAGCATTAGGCAGGGAGATGACCACCAGGGCAAGGTTTGGGGTTGGCACCTGACCTGCCCAGGCAGACAGAGAAGACTGCATTAAGAATGGCCAAATGGGGACCTTCTGAGTGGGAGGAGCCTGGGTAGTCTCCTTTCTGCCTCTGGTCCCTGCAACCTGAGCCCAGCAGCCGCCTCTGCACAGGCCAAAAACTCAGGGAGGCTGAAGAGGTGGGGCGCAGGGCCAATGCCGCGGAGAGTGACAGCCTCTGCAGAGGATGGACACTGCCCCTTCCAGTGACCTCCATCCGGTGCCCCGTTTCTGGACTTGGGCTCTCTTGACAGAGCCCTGGTGGCCTTCGGGGCCTGTTAGGGACTCGGGCCCTGACCTAGCTCCACGAGTTCGGGAGGGGACTGGGGAGGTCAGACTGGGGTGTCAGATGGGGAGTAACGTCAGCCTGGAAACCCAGTGGCCCTGCCAGTCCATTCCTGGGCCAGGCATCTCCATGCCAAGATGGAGCACAGCAGGCTTCCCCTGGCCTCACGAAGCAGGAAGGGAACAAGACTTTCGGGGAAATGGGCCCAGCTATGATATGTTGGTGGCACGCCGTGATGGGGAGTCGTGACATCCGCCTCTCTCAAGGACCTCTTACGCCCTGTCTGCCCCCATACACACACAGAGGCCAGGCCTCAGCCACCAGGCAGGAGTCTCATCCCCATTTCACAGACCAGGCACCTGAGGCTCCACAAGGGAAGTGCCTTGCCCGAGTCACTTGGCTGCTGAACGGCAGAGCCAGAACCTAAGCCCAGGCCTTGGGTCCTGGGCCCGGCAGTGGGCAGACCAAGTTCACCCAGTCCCCCCTCTCCTTCTGGCTCTACCATCTGGGACAGTCTGATTAACAGCCAGGCCTGGCCAGCACTTACGTGCTTGATTTTCTTGCTTAATCATCCCAGTAAGTCCCATTGTACAGGTGAGCAAACTCAAGGTCACCTAGCCAGGATAGAGAAGAGTTGGGTATCAAACCTGGGTCTGTGTGATGTCAGGATGCCTCTCTGACCAAAGAAGGTGGGGCCTGAGCTGGGCCTATATGAGCACAGGGGCTGAGGTGGGCCGGGGGGCTCCCAGACTGTGGTGTGAGCTGGTTGTGCAGTGAGGGGCGGGTGAAGGGACACGTGGATGGGGAGGTGGAAGGCTGTGGGTTTGCCTAGTGGCCTTGGGAGGTCAGCCCTGCCTGAGACACGACCCCAGGACCTGCCGGGCTGCCTCAGAGCCTGTCATCCGACTGCTTTCCGCTGCCGCTGCGCCTGCGTGGTACCTCTCTTCAGGGTCTCCAGGGAAAGGAGTTGGGTTCCAGTTGAGGCAGCCCTGGACTCAGGGATCCACTCCAGCCCCTGCCAAGGTGGAAGGAACATCTGGAACTCAGCTCACTGGAGGGATGAGGGAGGCTGCCTCTTCAGCTCTCAGCTGTCTTTGCGGCCCCACCCTGAGATCCCCCAAATAAGGTTGTACAGAGGGGGAGACCAAGGACTTGGAGAGATGTGGTTCCTGACACTGGATCCCCCACAGTCCAGCCCCTGGGTCAGCGACCCAAGGGTGGTCCTCCATCCCTACCTTAGCTCCGTTTCCCTCTTCTGTGGGTGAGGGTGCTGCCCTTGAAGGCTGGCCAAGGGGACAGGCAGCCTCCTCAGCCTCCCTTCCTGCTTCTTGGCTGCTGGGGAGTGGAAGGCAAGCGCTTCCCATTGCTGATTGTTAGCGGGCTCAGAGTGACCGCCTCGTGTTGAGCCGTGCGTGAACTTCTGTTCAGCTCCTTTCTCGGTGTGCTCCAGTGGGTGGGTTCCTCACATCAACCATTCATTCATTTCATCATTCACCCAGCAAGTGTTTATGCTTGAGTGACAGGCCCTGTTTCAGGTAATGGGGACAAGTCATGAACAAGATCCACCGGCTCCCTGCTCTTACAGCTTTCATAGTTCACAGTTCAGGATGGGGGAAGAGCAGGTCTGTGGGGGCTCAGAGGAGAGCCGGGGTCAGGTGGGAGCAGGGAGGGCATGAGGGAGGTGGGGTGTCCCAGCTGAGAACTGGGGCTGCATGGGTGTTGGCAATAGAGAGAGGAAGGGCGTTTCAGGTAAAAGGAGCTGCCTGTTCCAAACCTGGAGAGAGCAGCGCCGGTGTCCAGGCCTGAGAGGCCCCCTGGGGCTGGAGTTCAGGACACTTGGCCAGAGCCCATGCCTGGGTCAGCACTGGCCAGAAACCCGTGCGTGTGAGCGTGTATGCCTGCATCTCTACCCAGAGACCCCCAGCACCTGGAGTCCTCCGTGGGTGCCAGGCCTCTGCTTATACACTTCTAGTCATGGGAAACACACTGCTTCCGTGGTGGCTTAGGAAAACGCTAGGCGGGAGTTGGCCTAGAATTTCTAGAGTCTAAGGTTTGCAGAAACCCTGGGCCTGGCCAGCTCAGCAGTTTGCCTGGCTCCCAGCTTTACCTGGGTTGCGCCCAGGCAACTCAGGGGCTGCTCCGTGCTTGTCTCAGGCCTGCTTGTGAGACTCTGACCTCGGCTGAAACCACCAGGCTGTGGGCCATGGCTCCTGGTCTGTGGTGGAACCAATAGGCTGAGCTGGGCTCCCCTGTCCCTCAGAGACTAAGGAATAACCTCAAAGTATAGGACTCTACAAGCCGTTTCAGGACTCACAGACCCCTAAAGTAAGTCTCTGATCACCTAACACGAAGCAATGGTCCTGGCTCCCACTGAGCAAGGCTGGCTGCCCACCTATCCGGGCCTCAGTTTCTAGGTTCTGGAATATGGGGCATTTCTGTGTCTCTAAGGAGCTCAACTCTGTATGCTGAAATCCCACCCATGGGACAATTTGGGCAAAGGCCAGCAGACTACCAAGTGAACAAGGAGACCTCCAGGGAGCTGACACTAGTGGACTGAGATTTGTCCCCCGAAGGGAAATGCTTTTTAAGACCCTTTTGGGACTGAGATAATGAAAGAAGCAGAGGTGGAATGAAGGTGAGCAAATTAGGACCCCATGCAGGGTTCCTGGTTGTCGTCCTCACATCGTTCTACCCATTTTGCTGTGGGTAAGACTGAGGCTGGCCCAAGGTCATACTCTGAGTTGTTAGGTCCCAGCCAAGTGCGTTATTCCCCAACTAAGTGACCCAGGTTCTCGGGCCTCAATTTTCCCCTCTGTACGTGAGAAGAAGATCCCCACATCTGATCTATCATGAGCCTGGTGCGGCCCCTCCATCCCTCCTGTCTTCCCCCAAACTGGAAGGCAGCATGTGCCCAGCTGTGAGCCCTTTAGCTGCAGCTGCTGCTGTCTCACGTGGCTGTCATTAGCAAGTGCTGGCCAAGGTTGAGGAGCTGAGTCTCAGGAAGAAGCTCAGGATGGGGATGAGGGAGAGAGGGGAAGGGATGGGCTGGGAACGAGAAGCCCAGCATTGTCCCTGTATCTACCACACGGGGGCGTCGTGGGCTCATCGGGAGAGGGTCTGGGCGCCTGACATGCTCAGACTCCAGGGGACAGTCACTGTCAAGGGTCAGGTAACCCCTCCGCAGCCTGGCTCAGCCTGCCCAGAGACCCCAGAATGCAGCACTAGTGTTCCCTTGGGCCACCTTATAACTGTTTCTCACCAGATCTGCAGATGCTGGGTTGGTTGGATCTCAAGGGTCTGACCAGGGGGCTGTTGGGGACAGAGTTGAGGTCCCAGCCTATTCTGCTCCCCCCACAGAGATCCGCGAGGCCTTCAAGGTGTTTGACCGTGATGGCAACGGCTTCATCTCCAAGCAGGAGCTGGGTACGGCCATGCGCTCCCTGGGCTACATGCCCAACGAGGTGGAGCTGGAGGTTATCATCCAGCGGCTGGACATGGATGGTGAGCACAGCCCCTGCTTCAGTTTCCTCACCTTTCACCTGGGCCCCAGGGATGGGGCAGGGTCTGGGGCCTGAGTCACTGAGGCTTAAGTCCACCCTTGGGCCTCTGGTTTCCCCTACTCCAAGTCACCCCAAAGTCTGTTGCAGGTTGCAGCCAGATCTGGCCCCATTTCTCACCATGGAGAATCAAGGCCAGATAGCCCCAGCCACATGTGGGGTCAAAGACTGCTCCTCTCACTCTGTAGACTGAGAAATATGGAAAAGAGAGTATATAATACATATCCCAGCTCCCACCAGCCCAAACAAAATTGTTTAGTTGTTTTTGCCACCTGGTATTTTATTAAGGAAAAACTCACAAGAGGGACCAATAATACCAAGTCCCCTCTGCTTCCTCCCACCAGAGATCTCCTCCCCCTCTTTCCCTCAAGAGAGCAGGTGACAATGTGGGCAGGTCGTCCCCTCCTGAGCCTCATTTCCTGCCTGTTTGGTGGAGATGATGTCTGGTCCTATATCCACCCTGCTCAGCGACAGGGTGCAGGGGAGTCATGGATGGTATTGTATAAACTGAACTCTGGGGGTCACCTGCTGCTCTCCACCTCCACCTTCCCCAGTGGGGCCTCATCACACTTGGTGGCCTAAACATTAGCCCAGAGGCTGGCAAGTTAGGTGCCCCTGAAATTGACTCAAGACTTAGAAGAGGAGGATACTTGCCTGAGGTCACTTGGTAGGTCCAAGATGCCAGGACTCTATCCCAGGTCCTAAAGCAGGACGGGACCTGCCCTGCCTGCCCCCAGCTAGGTGTCAGCCTGACAATCTGATTGGACCTGTGCCCACTGTAGGTGATGGTCAGGTAGATTTTGAGGAGTTTGTGACCCTCCTGGGACCGAAGCTTTCCACCTCGGGAATCCCAGAGAAGTTCCATGGCACTGACTTCGACACGGTCTTCTGGAAGGTATGTCCTGGCTGGTTGGGACTCAGGGCTTTGGAGAGGTGTTAGGGGTTTTTAAAGGGGAGGTGACCACTCCACGTCTCGTCTACTGGAGGGCCATGGGCTCGCTGGGAAAGGCAGGTGTTGGTCAAGGACTCTGTGGGAATGAAGCCAGTGTCTTCCAGGCCTTCAGAGTCTGCAGGACTGTCACTGGGCTCTGTGAATGCAGGGTGCTGGGTGGGGACTGTGGGGGGGGGTGGCCAGAGCACTATTCCTCCACTCCCAAGTGCGACATGCAGAAGCTGACCGTGGACGAGCTGAAGCGACTGCTCTACGACACCTTCTGTGAGCACCTGTCCATGAAGGACATCGAGAACATCATCATGACAGAGGAGGAGAGCCACCTGGGCACAGCGGAGGAGTGCCCTGTGGATGTGGAAAGTGAGTGACAGGCCCCTGGGACTCCGTGGGTGGGCTCAGCCACTTGAGCAGGCGGACATAACCAGGCGTTTGCAGAGTGGGGCTGGGGGGTCCCTGTGTTCCCCACGGGTTGAGACTGTGCCGAAGTCTCGAGTGGCCAGCTTCTGATTCTGCTGCTTTGTGTCCCCTTCTCTCCGCTCCCTGGTGCTCCCGGTGGGCGGCCACAGCCTGCTCCAACCAGCAGATCCGCCAGACGTGTGTGCGCAAGAGTCTCATCTGCGCCTTCGCCATCGCCTTCATCATCAGCGTCATGCTCATTGCGGCCAACCAGGTGCTGCGCAGCGGCATGAAATAAGAGCCACCTGGGCCCCTGGCTGGCACACGCAGTGCTGGGCCCACTCCACACCCACCGCCGCCCGCAGCCCTTCTCCCTCAGCTGGCTCTGGACCACCATCCTGTGTACTTCAGGACCTGGACGTCTGCTGACCCCACCCCTCTCATTCCATGGGCCTTGCATGGAGCCGTGGCTAGGCTGTGGAGAACCCGGTGGTGACCCTGAGGACGGCCCCCAGCCCCTACACCATGCCCGTACCCCTGCCGAGCCTGTATGTAGCGCTAACTCTTCCTGCTGTCCGGGGGCTCCTGGGAAATGAGGGCCTTGAACAGGAACCCCAGGACCCAGTCACTGCTATGCCCAGAGAGGGCATCTGCCTACCCCAGCTCTAATCTGAGGTCTGCCCAGAGCTGTGGGCAAGGGTGGAGGCGGTGGGGGCAGAAAGCCTCCTTCAAGGCTGGGTCTCCTGAGTCCTTTCCTCTCACCCAAACCTAGCCCTCCTCCCCGATGTACCTGCTAGGGCCTGAGCCTGCCCATTTCACAGGTGGGGAGCCTGAGGTTCAGAGGGACTGATTTGGCCTCAGGTTACCCTCAGGGATTTTCAGGAAGGGCAGAAGCTCATGGCAGGATGGACCTCTGAGACGGCCCTGAGGTCCTTGAACTTCTGCCCCCAGCCCGCCCTAGCAAAGGCCCAGTGGCCAAGGGTCATATTGCTCCCCGGCACAGAAGCTAGAGCTGTAGTCCAATGCAGGAAGGAAACAGCCAGGGCCAGGAGGCCTCCGGTAGCCTGAGCAGGCTGTGATCTCCCCCTGGCCAGGGCACTCCTCCTTGCAAACCTTGGGAGGGCCCTGGGTGGAGGAGCGGGCATAGCTCACCTGTCAGTGCCAAGAGGTGTGGCCAGGCCGCTCTCCTGAACCCAGGCCCTGCCTTCTGCCCTCTCCTCCCTCCATTTCTCTGCACCCTCAAGACCAGAGACCCGGTTCCTGTCCCTGCCCCAAATGTGCCATCCCAAACAGGTGGCATCAGCTCAGCATGGGAAGATGCAGGGGCTGCAAATTCTGCTAGGGGTGGAGTGGCAGATGGCGTTCTTGCGCTCCTCTCCCCAGGCCTGGGACCGCTTATCACCTGGGCGACGAGCGCAGCCACACTGGCACACCCTTTGCCTGGCCGGCTGAGCCTCTGCAGGTCTCTGTTGAAGAAGGGCTGGGAGCACAGATCACCCTGGAGATCTTGCTCATCCCAGCCCTTCCAGTCCCCTGAAAAGGGTCGGAAGTGGAGCTGAAAACTCCAGCACAGGGAAGCACAGTCAAACCACCATGGGAGGCTTTCTTTATAGACATCTGCAAGTTCTCTCGTCCATCTTCTCGAGACATCCCAGGAGGGAGGGTGGGTAAAGTAGAGGGTGAAGCTGCCCAGCACAGACTGGGACCAGACCCACAGTCTCAGAGGCTCTGTGGGCATAAAGGGCAGAAGGCTCAGCCTCCCCTGTAGGAGCAGTTGTCTTTATTGTGACAGATGAGTGCTGACCAGGTAGGAGTTAAGCAGGGGCAAGGGGTTCAACCCCACTGGACTCTGGGCTGCAGGGGCCACCCCCCAGGTGGGGGTGCCCTCAGGGATGGAGGCAGCTCCTGGACTGGCGGCCAGCCTATGGGGTACTGGAAGACAGTGGCTCTGATGGGTTCAACCCTGGAGAGGAGGAGAAAGACAGAGAATTAGAGTGGGCGCAACTGAGGCCCAGGGTGGAGCACAGCCCAGACCCAGCTCTCCCTCCCACCACCCGGGGTATGGGGAGGGTCAGCTGCCTGCCTGGCCCTTCTGGAAGCAGAGACTTGAGGATACACAGACCCTTAGAGCCAGAAACCTCCTCTCCAGGAATGGAGCCCAAGGAAACAGTGAGGTTGTAGGCAGATATTGAGCTACGAGAATGGCTTTGAAAAAAGTGGAAATAACCTTAGTGTCCACCTGTGGGGGACTGATTAAATACATATGCACATCCAGTGGAGAATGCTATGCAGCCTGTGTAAAAATTAAGGCAGACATATATGCACTGATGAGGAGAGACATATTATGTGAGTAGGGAAAAAAGCAGCTTATAAAATAATGTATATAGCATGATACTATTTTTGTTTAAAGATATATAACATATATAAATGCATAAAAAAAACCTGGAAGACACAGCAAAATGTTAACTGGTTCTATCTGAGTGGTGCAATTATGGGTGGTTCTTTTTTTTTTTTTTTTTTTAAACTTTATACTTTTCAAAAGTTTTCCAAGCACGCGAGCCTTTGAAATCCGAAAAAAATATTGTCTAAAATGTTTTAAAAAGCCTCATTTCTCATGCTATTCATGGTCCTCCTTAACATTCATCTTTCCCAAGTCACCTCTCCCGGAACTCAGGGCCTATAGGAAGTGCCATCCATGCAAAGGCATCATCTATGCCCAGCCTGGAGTACCCCAACCTAAGCGAGCTGACTGAGGCCCAGAGAGGCACAGAGGCAGCCTCCCCATGCCCTTTCACCTCTGCCACCTTCAGACCTGTCCGCACTGGATCCCACTCAGGCTGCTGCTCCAGAGCTGCAGTGCCCTCCTCGGGCTACAAAGCACTGTGAACTCACCCGGGAGCTCACGTGCTGTGTCCAAAGGCCTGCAGCTCTCAGCGGGTGGGGTAGGGGTAGCATTTTTCTGTACCCCACTGCCCAGAGCCAGGCCTGATACCCAGAGGCAACCCAGTAACTGTGTGCTGAATGACGAACAGCCGTTCCAAGAGCTCTTACTGACTAGGCACCACAGCCTAGAGAAGCCTCAAGAATCCCCACAGGAATCCTATTTTTCAGATGAGGCAACTGAAGTACAAGGAGTCATCACATTTCTAAGTGACACGGGATGAAGGACGAGGGGCTAGAATGCAATTCTGACATTGTCCCCTGCCCCTTCAGTTCCCTCTGCTCCAGCCACACCCCACCCCACCCTGTGCCCTAGTCTTTGTGGAAGGTGAAGCCCTGGAAGCTCCCAGCAAGCTTGGGCGCCCAGTGGCCAGCCCTCTGCAGAAACAGAAGGGCCTGGGCCCTCTGGGAGAGGTCTAGACAGGCCTCAGGCCTTCAAAGTGGAAGCGGAAGCCCCTGAGAGTTTGCACCCCCCACACCCGCACTCAGCTTGCCCTCTCTGGGCCTGATTGATAGTACGGAGTCAAGGACTTCTGGGAGCCCTAAGTGCAGCCTCTAGGACTCCCCCTGTGAGAGGACAGGGACATCCCCTGCTCGGGGAGCTGCTGCCTCCTGGAAAGCACAGAAAGCAGCTCTTAACATGATTTATGGTGCCGGGGAAATTTCATAAACTCCACTAAGACACAGAAGGTTGAGAGTGGAGGAGGCCACAACTGCTAGAGCTGTGTGGCTCTCTAAGGGGTCATGGTGACAGTGGAGCTCCCCCAGGGAGGGTGTGATCCTGGGACGCTCCTGCCCCTGAGCCTCAGGTCCTTATTCTAGCAAATGGGGCACATTTGCAGGCAGCTGGGACATAGCTACTAAGTTCCAAGGCTCAGTCCAGTGTCCCTTCCTGCCTCGAGGCTCCCAGCAGGGGTCGGGCAACCCCTGAGTCTGCTCAGACACTGGCGCCTTCCCAGGGCCCCAGACATGCCAGGCCCTGGGCTTTACAGCCCACCCCTGCAGCCCTGGCACAGGGTAGACAGGGACACAGGTACATGTGTGGTAAGACTTCACTTGAGGCTTCTAGCATGGCCTGTTTACCCTGTGTATAAGGACAGAAGCAGTTCCCTGGCAAAGCCCCAGCTGTGGTCCTTACCGAAAGGAAATAGAGTCTTAATGGAGGTGGATGGGCCAGAACAGTAGCTCCGGCCCAGAGAGGGGGGCATAGGGGAGATTAAGAGGGATAAAGTCACAATCAGAAGAGCCAACAATGGGAAGCAGGGACGGGCACTGAACTGGCTGGGGATTAGTCTGCGTGTCTAAGGCCAGCCGCTCCCTCCCCCAACGCTGTCTGCTCTTGGCAGATCCCTCAGGGTCAGTCTATTGGGGGATGAGCAAATGCCACCAGGCTGCACCTTCAAGGAGTCTCTGTGTCCCCATGTTTATAAGGAAGGTTGGCTCAGCTCACCTGTGCGTTGTGGGCATTCCATTTGGCCATCAGATTTAGGTGGTCCCAGGGGGGAAGGCAGCCATCTACTCCCCGGGAAGGAAACACATACCCAAAGAGAAAAAAAGGGCTGCTAAAGTTCCCAGACCAGTCCCCATACACTGATACCCAGGTGACAGGCTTCCAGGCTGGCGACCCTGGCTCCCCTAAATGCACACACATGTAGTTGTCATGCGCTGGGTGCAGCTCCGCCCGATCAAGGCTGTGAAGGGAGATGTGTCTGCCAAAGCTCACAGGCTGGCGAGGTTTGCCAGGCCAGAGGTGCAGAGGCAGTTGTAGGCAGAGGAAACCGCATGCACAGGTGCCCTGAAATCACAAATGACTGTCCATCTAAGAGGCTGCTAAAGTGTCCACCGTGACTGACAGAGGCTAGATATGAGAAGTGATCAGGTGACCCCATAAGTCTGGTAGGCAGCAGGGAGGTCCCCTTGGGTCCTGCGAACTAGGTTGTGGAGAACAGGCCCTCCCAAGGTGGAGGTGGCCTTGGGAGGGGTTAAGCAGGGAAGGCCCAGGGCTGGGGTGTGTTTTGGAAGCTGGCTGGGGTTGTAATACGGAGGATGAACTGGGGGAGCTGAGGGGAGGTGAGAGACCTAGGAGAGGGCTGCTGCAGCCTCCTGGGACAGCCACGGTAGCCAGCCCAGAGGCTTGAATCTGCTTCCCTACAACCCCACAGGATGGGGTCCACGGATTCAATAGCACAGCCCAGATCAGCAGGTGACCACCCTGCAGGGAGAGGGCTGTGGAAGACCAAGGTAGCAATGACAAAGCAAGAACAAAAGGTCACCTCCTTTTCAACAACTCCTTTTTCTTTTTTTAAATTTTTCTTTGGTTGTGAATGGACCTTTATTTTTTTATTTATTTATATGTGGTGCCAGGAATCGAACCCAGTGCCTCACTCGGGCTAGGCAAGTGCTCTACACTGAACTAACCCCAAAAATTCCTTTCTCTTAAGGCTGCGCAGGCCTGCTCTTGCTGGAGAATAATTCATATTGGCCTGAAGCCTTCAAGAGGCAGGTGGAAGGTGGAAGGTGGGGAGGGGGCAGAGAACGTCTGTGGAGAAAGCAGATCTCTTGGAAGTGGCCAGGTTGGTTGGCCAGAGGGAGAGGGGCCTGGGGGAGCGGAGTTTAGAAACCCCCAGAGCCTTGGGTAGGTCCCAGTTGCAGGCATTCCAGAGACACTCCTGCCATCCTGGCAGATCCAGTCCCGCTAGACTGGAGACCACGGGGTCTTCCTGAGCCCTCCTCACAGCCCTCAGAGGCACCGAGGCTGTAACCTGTTCCTAGGAGGCACCACAGGGCAAAAGCAGGCAGGTAAGTGGCCAGGATGACAGGAGCTTGGAGGAACTCATATGCGACCAGGTCCAAGGAGTGGTACAGAGTAGAGGCTGAACTGAAGAGGTCTCAGGAGAACGGGGACCCCCAGAACTCTCGAGTCAGACCAGCCCTCCAACACACGAACAGAAGAAACCTGGAGTTCAGGACATGGATCCCTGGAAGACGGCTGGTCCCACAGAGGTCACCCACATGACCAGTCACAATCCCTTCAGACAGGTCCAAAAGGAAGAGCTGTCTCACTCCAGCATCTGAGTTACGTCCGACTAGATAGTTTTAAGGTAGGGGTACACTGGGCATAGATTACAGTAAAGGTAAAATACAAAGTTAACTTTAAAATGCCTTAATAATCACTTTCCATTGGACCAAGAAATTTGGCCTTCACCTTCTGGCAGAGGCCTGAGGGAAATCCTTACCCCATGGGCTGTCTAACCAGGCCCTCTTGGCTCAGGTCAGGTACGATCCCATGAGACCACACCACAGAGGTAATGGGGTCTGAAGCTCTACTGCAAGATGGGGAGCAAGATGACGCAGGGTAGAGCAGCTTGTACAAAGTCATGTGCAGCTCACAAGCACATCCCTTGGTCCCCTTTCCTCCCCTCTCTTCCTCCTTTTTCCTCCCCGCTCTCCCTCTATTACTGGTCGGGGAGCCCAGGAGCCCTGGACTTTGTTTGGCTGTGATGCTAGGTGGCTGTGGAAGCCCCTGCCTGTCCTTGTGCGACTCGTGTTAATGGATAGTGTGGGCTGCCTCCCTCCCATCCAAAGAGAGGGTCTGAGATGGCATGCAGCCCAGAGTTGAGGGCCCCTGGCCCAGCGTGCTCCCTGCATAAGAGGTTCCTGTCCATTTCTGAGCATCCTGAGTGCTCAAGTCCCTGTCCCTTAGGGAGGCATGGGACAATGATGTTGTCATACCCCTATACAGTCCCTGCTCTGCCTATTCCTGGCTGTGTGTCCTTGAGCAAGTTAAACCTCGCTGTGAGCCTCAGTTTCCCTTCTACAGGGCCCTAGGGCAGGCAGCGGAAGGCAGGCCCACGGGGAGCTTGGCCACCAGCTCAGGTCCCTCCGTCTAGCAATGGACTTAGTACTGTGGAGTCAACTTCCAGTCACCACTTCCCCTCCAGCCAGCACACCCTGCTGCCATAGGGAATGAGACATAAAAGGTAGGGACCAAGGGCAGGCACCTTTAAGTGTACACCCCTCTGGACAGGGCCTGGGGACCCAAGAGCCTCCAATGTAGCCCCACTTTTAGGGATCTCTGGTGCGGGGTGGGGAAGAGTTCAACTTTGGCCCCTGAATTTAGGAAGTTCATGGAGAGTCCTCAGCTTTAGCAAAGAACCAAAGGTCAGGCTGGCTGGGGTCTTGCTCCCAGCAGCACAGGAAGACCTGGGAGTCCATACCTGCTGCTGGGGGTTGAGCTCAGTCGCTTGGCTCTCTTCTCCAGCCAGTCCTCCAGGTGGCCCTCAGGAAGCTCGGTGGTGTCCATAGGCCACTCCCTGGCCCGCCTCTCCTCTGTGGGGAACAGGGGGACAAAGGAAGGTGAGGGGCACAATCCTGCCTGCCCAAACCTACCATCCCACAAAGTAACAGGAATTGGCAGGCGCTGGGGCAGCCCTGGGATGCTACAGCAACCTTCCAGAGAAAAGCAGGCGGGTAGTCCAGGAGCTCTGCTGCTAGCTTGTCCCTTAATTGCTGCTACTGCCTCAGCCCATCTGCATACCGTGACCCTGTACTATGGGCCTGGCTCTGCAGTAATGGCTGCCTCCCAAGCTTTGGGGAGCTGGAAACAGGACAATGAGTGTAGAGGCTAGCCCTCAGGAGGGGTTCAAAACTGGGGTGCAGGGAGCAATGCTGGCAGTAGAACAAGGCTGAATCTTGGCTCTGCCACCTGCCAGGTCTCTGACCCCACACCAGGCAATGAGCCTCAGTTTCTCTGGTTTTTCTTGTCATATAATGTTGTACAAAAAAACACTGGTCATTGAACCAAAGCCAGGTGACAAGTGGTCTGAGTTCACACACGCTGGTGTGGGTGGGTGATGGGGTCAGAGTACTCCACTCCAAGTGGTCTGGGGTGGGCCATGCGCCAGAGGAAAACAGTCAAACTCATGGCTTGACATTCACTCTGGGGCTGGCCCTGGGCTCACTGCACAGGGTATCACTGCCTGCGGCATCATCACATTTGACAGGTCAGGACATTGTCTCCAAGAGGTAAAGCCATGTGCCAAGGTTACAGAGGACGTGGCAGAGCCAAGACCATCCACACTGCCAGCCTCCATGGGCCTCACCCTATCTCCATCTCCACTAGCATCATCGCAGCCTGAGCTCCCCACGCAAGTCAACATTCCCTGAGAGCCTATGGCCCAGGAGAGCTGGAGACACCACCACAGCCAGGACTCACTGGCTGGCGCCACAGGGCCTCACTTCACCCAGGGAGAGCTCCCGGAAACCCCGTGGCAGTGCCAGGGTTGTAGCCACACCACCACTGGCTCCCCAAGGCAGGGCACGGAGTCCACAGGATCTACCTGGGCAGAGGGAAGTGAGGCCTAACATGGGATAAGGGCAAAGGTCAAGCTGCCCCAGGCACTTGGGCAGCTAGACAGGGAAGCAGCAGCACCCTGGGAGACCCAGAGTCTGCCTGAGTTGCTGCGGGGCTCTATCAAGGCTCTGTGGCCTGAGTGCTGGCCTTGGTTTCTCCATTTGTTCAATGAAGGGGCCACAGGATATTAGTAAATATGTCTAAGAGGGAACTTCCTTGTTCTGTAATTGGGAAGTGAGGGGAGCGGTTCCCCAGGGCACACATGCCACTTTCCACAGAAGCTGAAATTGCCCCTCCCTGCAATCACCAGGCTGTGAGGATCCTGGGGGCAGAAAAAGGGCTTTCTTCAGCTCCCTTTTCCAAGTGCGCTGTAGGGAATCTGTCTAGTAGGGACTCCCATGTTGCCAGATCCAGGGGGAGAGGGAGGGGGCCACCAACACCTGCTGGGTTAGTTGCAAGGGCAGCTGGGGCTGAGGCCTACCTTCAGAGCTCCTGGGCAGGAGCCACACATTTTTTGCTTTCAGAGGACACACCTGTGTCTCTGATGTCCACCTCAAACTATGGATTTGGGGATTCCCTATTACCCTGAGCAGACCTTGGCCTGCCCACATGGTGGCTTCCAATGAGGGATGGGAGGGGAGGCACAGAGCAGTTTCCCCAGTCACAGATTCCACATCCCTCCCCAGCACTCCATTCCCGCCTTGCATGGGCCCCTGCTGAAACGCACCCTCCACCTGGATGCTCAGCTCCTGCAGGTCTCGCTCTGACATGTGGGAAAATCTGCAGTTGGAGCCAAAGTCACACTGGCCTGCAATAAGAAGACAGAGTTACTTGCCATTCAGAAAGGGCTCCTATCACAGGCTGCGAGCACCCTGATGATGGTTCCTGAAGTTTTAGCGACAAGGTTTTAGGGTCTAGAGTAGCAACTTCAGCCTGAAACAAAAAATGGGACTCTCTCTGGTCCCAATCACACGCAGCAGTTCCAGCAACCTTGCCTGATCCATCACGCATTGTGCATGACCCTCTGCAGACAGCCCCCCATGCTGAAGACCAAACCTGGTCACAGCCAGTCAGGACTGGGCTGTACAATCTCTGCAGGCTCTCTCATCACCAGCCTCCTCCTCCCTGCCTCCATGAACTACATGTGGGTTCCTGAAAGATCACGCTTCCTCCTCCACTCCAGGCTGTTGCACATGCTGTGCTCCGACCTGGTACCCCACTTGCCCATTTGGCTTGCGTGAGCAGCTGGACTCCTCAAAAAGACCTCAGCAGCACCTTTGCCATGGAGGAACCAAAGTTTGGGTGGTTCTTCCAGTCTCAAACAGGGAAACCAAAGTGTCTTGAAATAACAGTATGCCAGTGTCACCTACCAGTGTCAAATGCTCCTCAAAGTCAAGTCTATGGGAAAGCCCCGGATCTGCAGGCCTGGTGGCCATTTTGGGGGGCAACACCATTTCGTGAGAAGAACACGGTTGTTCATCCAGCTTCCCAAGCTCAACCACAGTCCCTCTCCCTAGTGCTAAGCTCCCTTGCAAACCAGGTGAATCACTGTGGTTTTCCTCTTTCCCTTGGCTTCCAGGAAGCTCAGGGCCAAACCTTCTAGTACACAGACTTCAAGAGTAAACATGGAAACTAGTTATTCTCCTGGTTTGTCTTATTTTTTTCTACCCTTACTTTCCTCTGCCTTGCTTACCAAGGTCTTTATCTCTTTGAAGTATAGTTGTTTTTGTGAGCTGAGTATTGAGCAGTCAAATCAATACTTACTTCTAAAAAGCTGAGGACCAGACCAGGGAAAGAGAGGAGACCCTGACTACCAGTCAGCTGGAGCCAAGCTGCAAAGTGGGCTTGGGTTGGTGTCCAGGGTTGGGGAAGATACTCTACAGAGATACAAACAGGCCAGACAAGGTATTCTTGATCCCTGAGGGGACCCAAACCAGCAGAGCACTTTACCTGTCAGCAGGAACTTCCTGCAGGGTCGCTTGTTCTGCTCATCTAGCAAGATGGCGGCTGCATCTACAAGAGAAGAGAGGAGTTGGGTTCAAATGGCTCCACCAAGGAGGAAGTAGAGTCTCAGGGAACTGAGGAAAGAAAAGAGCTCCCCACGCACAGAGGAGTATTAGCTGCAGTTGACCACAGGTAGGGAAGTTGGACAGAGGGATCCAAGTTACAGTGACCTCCACCCCTCACCTCACCCAGGGTCAGCCAAAGGAGGCAAGAAATAGGTTTCAGGTCAAAGGTACTTTACTTTGACTGCACAATGGACTTACATAGGGAGTTTTCTTTTTTCCCCAATCAAACACAGAGGAAAAAAACCTTTTATTTTCACATAAAATCATTTTTCAAGTTTTAGAACATCTTAGGGCTAGGAATGTAGCTCAGTGGCAAAGTGTTCGCTTAGCATGTGCGAGGCCCTGGGTTCAATTCCCAGCACCACAAAAAACAACAATAACAACTGGCTGTCCCAGAACATCTAGAAATTTTAGGGAACTTTAATCAAAACATAAAAAAGTGAGAACTGACATGGACATCATGTAGTCTCCCCATTCAAGAACGTCATATGTCTCGTGTTATCTCCATCTTCTCTTTATTCCCTAATAAAATTTAGAAGTTTTTAAATAATTTTATTGCTCTTCTCTTTAAAACTCGACCTGGCAGATGAATTCATCAATTTAGGGACCACCAATTAACAGGACTTAGTTTTATGGTCATCCTGGTTGCAAGTGGCCCAATGAATTATTTTTTAGCTTAGCAGCCATGTTCTCAGCTGCTATATTTGAATGCTCTCCAAAGGTCCTGGTCCTCAACTTGGTATTGAAAGATAGTGAGTGCTCAGAAATGGCAGCAGTTCTTATTTCTCCTCATAAACCCACTGTACAGTGCTAATGTCCCCATTCTGCAGAGGGGTAATACTGAGTTTCAAACAGGGAAATGACCTGTCAAGGGTACATGATCAGGAGGTGGCAGCACCAGTTTTGAACCGTGGTGTATGGAAATCTACAGCCCTTGTTCTTTCCAAGTGGCTGCTGATTGCCTGGTGCCTGGATAAATGGCCCATTAATGGGGATGCCTCCCTGCAGGACAGTTGGTGGCTCAGTGGGGAAGAGGATCTGCTGGGGTTGGGAGTTGGTTATCCAAGGATTCGCTCCAGGGGGTCTGGCAGAGCCACAGGTGGAGACAGCAATGTGGAGAAGGGTTCATCCATCAGCACCAGACCTGTCAGACTCAGTTCACCCACTGGTGATGGAGACACCATGGCCTGTCCTGCCTGCCGTCCGTGGGGAAGTTGAGCTGGTGGGATTATGTGGATGTTGCCTAGGACCCCCTCGAGGCTAGGACCACTGAGGCAGGCAGGAGGGATGAGCCTAAATCCCAGACTAGAGGCACTGGCTAGATGGCTCATTCTACCCTGCCACTGGCCAGTGGTTCTCAACTCTGACATGCTTCAGGATCACCATGCAACTTTTAAAGTACAAGGACACATGCACCTGCCCTGGTCAGATTCTGCTTCAGCAGGGGAAGGGCATCAGAATTGTTAAAAGCTCCTGGGTACCTCTAAAGTGCACCCAGGATTAAGAACTCCCAGCCTAGGCCCTGTACAAAGAGGCCCCTGCTCCTCCACATCATGTCCAGGGCTCCTTGTGATCTCACCTGCTGGTCCTTCTCGCTTCATCTCCCAAAATGAACAGCTGCCTTGGTGCCCCATGTTTATTTACCCAGTCATTTAGACATTCATCTACCAATTGTGCACGAAGCACATCCTGTGTGCCAGGCACTGCGCCAGGATGAGGGTTTAAGTGGAGATCAAGTCAGAGCGGGTCCTTCCTTCCAGTCCGACAGCCACAGTAATCCATGTGGATATAAACGGGGTAAACACTGAACATGAACAAATGACCTGGCCTGGCCTAGGGCACGGGGAGGGCATCCCTGAAGATTTACTGCCGGAGTTGTGTTCTGAGACAAAGGAACTACCTTTGAGGACAGCAGGAGGACAGCAGGAAGGGCATGCCCACAGAGAGGACAGTCCATGCAGTGATCAGTGTGGCCAGGGCCAGGAGGGAGAGCCCAGCAGAACATGGAAACCCAGGCAGGACACACTGTGTAGTTGGGTGGGAGGTCACTTAGAAGGGTCCTGTTTTATCCATCTTTGAATCTTCAGAGCCTGTCTGGGGACTGAGGAGAGGCAGGTACTCACTGAGCACTGGCTGAATAAATGTGGCCATCAGATAAAGGGCCTGAGGCCAATCCTTCTGAGGACACAGAAGCATCATTCCTACTTAGTATAAACCCTAAAGTGCCAGTAATCATGGGATTACTGAGCCCTTATCCCATCCCTGGGAGGTTGGTACTGTTGTTATGGCTGTTTTACATGTGACAAAACAGGACCACACTGTTAGTAAGTCACAACTTGGTATTGACACCCAGGCAGCCTGGTTCCAGGGCCTGTCCTTGTCCTGACTATGGCCAATGGATCATCAGCTGCTCTGAGGGCCCAGGGATTTGTCAAAGGCCACAAAGCTGGGAGCAGAGAACGGGTTGCTCAGGGTAAGGCAGGCCTGGGGAAACCTCTTGAGGAAGAAGAGAGCTCATAAGTCAGCTTGGCCACCAGCAGCTGGGGACCATGAGTAAGGCAATCTACTGGTCTAGGTTTTAAATGCATCATCTTTAAGTGGGGAAACCCAGCCCACCAGCCTCCTTAGCAGAGCTGTTTTACTTTGTTTTGTTTTTGAATTCAGAAGCACTTTACCACTGAGCCACAGCCTTTTTTATTTTTTATTTTGAGAGAGTCTCACTAAGTTGCTAAGGTTGGCTTTGAATTCACAATCCTCTGCCTCAGCCTCCTAAGCTGTTGAGATTACAGGCATGTGCCACCATAACAGGCTTCCCTGCAGAGCTGTCCCAAGGACTAAAAGTGGCTGGGCATGTGAGAGGTTGATGGGAATGCAAGAGCCCTGAGGAGGGGACTATGGCACCAGTCTTTTTATTTTTCTATAAGGAACACAAGGATTTCTACCCATTAGCCCTGGACCCCATGGCCCTGCTGTACTTGGCTGAGGGTCTGGGATTAGGAGCAAACACCAATGTGAACTTGGCCTAGCTGATGCCAGATCACAGCACCCTGCTGGGTTTGGAAGATAGGGAGCCTTTCCCTGATGCCAGGATCAGGGGCTTCTCAGGTACCTAGGAGTCCGTGCTGCCCCCAATCCCCCATCTTGTCCCCACTCCCAGACCCTCCCAACCACAGCCATGTTTGGCCTGCTGAGCAGCCTTGCAGGTCACCTTCCCTCCCCAAACTTAGAAGCCTCAGTTTCTTTATCTGAAAAGGGAAGCATCTGGGAGAGCTTTAAAAACACCAGGCCTAAGCTAGGTGTGGTGGCACACACCCATAATCCCAACAACTTGGGAGAATGAGGTACAAGTCCAAGGACAGCCTGGGAAACTTGATGGGACCCTGTCTCAAAATAAAAAATAAACAGGGGACAACTGGGTATGAAGCTCAGTGGTAAAACACTTGCCTAACATGTGCAAGGCCCTGGGTTCGATTCCCAGTGCTGCAAAACAAGAAAACAAACAAACAAACAAAAAAAAAAAAATCAAAAACCATGCCTAGTCTTTTTTTAAAAATATTTTTTAGTTATCAGTGGATTTTAATTTTTTTTAATTTATTTATATGCATTGCTGAGAATCAAACCCAGTTCCTCACACATGTGAGGCAAGTGCTCTACACTGAGCTACAACCCCAGGCCATGCCTAGTCTTTATTCACCCAAACCCAGTGGGGTGGGGAGATCAGTTCTACCATGCCCAACTAGACTTATCTATTTAAATGTCTCTTGGTGATTCCAATCCATAGCCAGGGTTGAAAACCACTGCCTTAGAGAGTCACTGAGAAGTAAATGACAAGCCCAGCATGCAGCAGGTACTCAATAAATGCTCACTCCCTTCCAGTGAATTTTGAGTCTCAGACCAGAGAACTCCTTCCGTCTCCCTTCCCCTCTCTTCCTGGCTGCCTGAATTCAGTCTGTTCCTTCCAGGCTCTGGGCCCTGTCCTGGAACACTGCTCCGCACCTGTGGAGCATCACCCTGTCCGAGCTTATTCTAGGGGCTCCTAGTCTACCTCTCTCGAACTGCCAAGTTCCTCTCCTTTCAGCTCAGCTCCTGCCTGGCCCACTCTGGCCCTCCCTGACCACTCCTTGGTGTGACAGCTATGCAGCAGCACCCGTCTACAGGCATCCTGGAGGCTAGGCCGTGATGGATGCTTCTGACCTTAGCTCATTCACTCCAGTAGCACCTGCTTTGCAAGAGCCCCCACCCAACCCCAGCAGTTGGCTTATTTCTTCCTCCCTCCAGCCAATCATTCAACAGACACTTCCTGCACCCCACTGTTTACCCCACAGCAGAGTCCTTGCTGGCAAATGCCACATCTGCCAAAAGCTCTTCAGAAGCTGCACTCTGCCCTCAGGACAGTCTAACTTCCTTGCTGTGGCCTCCACAGACCTGAAGGATCTAGTCCCTGCCCGCATCCAGCTTTGGCCCCTACCATCGTCCCCATCACTGGCTACACCCTGTCCCCTGTGCCTGCAGGGCATTAGGTGCTTTGCTCATGGCCACCTGTTTGAAAGTACTCTTTGCAAATCCTTGGCCCAGAATGACATGGCTGGTCCTATTTCAGCTGCTGGCTCAAACATCACCTCCTTGGAGAAGCCTCTTTCTGTTCTCCATATCCCTAGGATGTTCCACTGTGGGTAGAGCACAGAGCCCTCAGTCAAGGTCATTGGAGAAAGGACCTTCCATTTTGGCTTGTCTCTATTCCTGGGGCTGGCTCTCTCTCTCTCTTTTTTGCTTAGCATATGCTCTATCACTGACTTACATTTCGGCTCCTTCTTCTCTTTTGATCCTCAAAAGAGTCCAGACTGTTACTGACCCACTGTGGTGCTGACCTAATTGTAAGAGAGATCAGAGTGCAGACTCCAGGAGCTCGGTCACAGAGCCCAAAGCACCCACCTCGGAACATGTCGTACCACACCTTCTTGGCCTTGAGGTGCTGCAGCCCATTCAGGTGCTTCTTTCGATTGTGGAGATTGTCCTGGAAGGAGCGGTCACAGTAGTCACAGAAGTATCGCTTCCCCATGGCTGCCTACACCAGGTGCTGAGGCTGCCTGGAAAGTCACAAAGCTCTTGGTCAGACCACTGGAGAAAAGGCTACAGGCCAAAGCTCTGGGGACAGGGCCCCTGAACTGAGCGCTCCTTGAAGGCCAGGCCTGAGCCAAGCTTTACTTACAGGCGCCCTGTTCCATGAGGAACTTCTATAGCTGATAAGGGAATAATAGGCCTAATACCAGAGGGATCTTTTAATTCTGACACACAGCTTCCAACCTCAGTCAGTTAAAACGACCTTACCCAGTGTGGAAGCACACGCCTATAATTCCATCTGCTCAGAGACTGAGGCAGAAGGATTGGTACTTCAAAGTCAGCCTTGGCAACTTAGTGAGACCCTGTCTCAAACAGGGCTGGGAATGTAGTTCAGTGGTACAGCACCCTGGGTTCAATCCCTAATGCTGCAAAAACGTAACTATAAGCTAGAACCTCAGAAAGTAAGGCCCAGGCTTCAGTATTATTTCATTTTATTTCTTGATACTAGGGATTGAACCCAGGGGTGCTGTACCACTGAGTCATACCCCCAGCCCTTTTTATTTTTTTGAGACAGGATCTCACTGACTTGCTTAGGGCCTTGCTAAATTGCTGAGGTTGGCTTCAAACTTGCTATCCTCCTGCCTCAGCCTCTTGAGTTGCTGGGATTATAGGGCATGTGCCACCATTCCCAGCTTTGGTATTTTTGAAAGCTCCCAGGTAATTCTAATACGTAGCTAGGCTGGAGAACCCCCACCTTACAGCCTCCAGCCAGCCTCCCTCATCCCCTAGTACATCTGACTCCTGACCTCCTTGTTCTGGTTTCCTCCATGCTGGCCCGTGGGCCTCCTCCCTGCCCCTCACACAAGTCAGGCTCATGGCTGCCTCCGAGCACATGGGTTTGTCTCTTTGGCCAAGATGTTCTCCCTGAGATGCCTGCCATACTTGTTCCATTTTTTTTTGGACTGAGGGTTGAACTCAGGGGCATTGACCCACTGAGTCACATCCCCAGCCCTTTTTGTATTTTATTTACAGACAGGGTCTCACTTAGTTGCTGAGGCTGGTTTTGAACTTGTGATCCTCCTGCCTCAGCCTCCCGAGCTGCTGGGATTACAGGCAAGTCTCATCACATCGGGCTTCCCTCCGTCCTTTGATCTTTGCTCAAATGCATCTTCCTGGCAATCTACAATGATCACTTTATTTAAAATCGCAGAACCCTCCCCTTCATTCCCTGCTTTATTTTTCCTCATAGCACTTAATGCCTTTGAAATAGTAAATTACTTGTTACGGTTATTGTCTTTCTCTTCCAACAAGAATATAAATCCATGAAGGCAGATATATTTTTGCTGTTTATAGCTGGGGCCCCAGCACCTAAAATACTGCTTGCTACAGAGTAGGCAATCAAGTATTTGTGGAATAAATGAGTTAATTTTCATTTTTCATTCGGTACAATCAGAGATTCAAGAGAGGAATAGATTTGTCTGAGGTCACACAGCTGGTAAAAATAATGGAAATGCAGGTCCCCTAAACTCATGTTTCTGGGTGTCTACTAAGCCAGAGGGCTCAGGCAGCAAGGCTAACAGCTTCCCAAGATTACTAAATTCTAAGGTGGTAGGTCCTCATCCAGTCTCAGACAGAAATGAGAACATTGCAAGGTCTTAAGACCCTTCTGTTGGCTGGGCATGGTGGCGAGTTCAAAGCCAGTCTCAGCAACTTAGTGAGGCCCTAAGCAACTCAGTTAAAACCTGTCTCTAAATAAAATACCAAAAAAAGGGCTGGGGATGTGCCTCCATGGTTAAACACCCCAAGTTCAATACCCAGTACTAAAACAAACAAAAAACCCTCTATCATGGTAACCACAGCTGCCATTCCTGTCCAGGAAATCTGCAGCCCAAGGTGAGTGGCTTTCACAGCCAGCATCTGGGTCCTCCAGCTTGATGTCACAAGACCAGAGAAAGAATGTGTCCACACGCAGCTACCAAGTGGCACCTGTAAAGACTGAGCCTAGATCAGTCCCTCAATCTGGAGTCTGGTCCCTCACTTCACAGAGCAGACTTCTGAGGCCCAGAGGAGTATGGGAAATGACTTCCCTGAGGTCAGAAGGTGGCTTCCCAGGCTGTTAGCCAAAGTCCCAGATTCCCAGGACCTGGCAAATAAGGATGAAGCTGGGACCCGAGCCACAGAGCAGACGGATGAACAGGGAGGTAGCGTGGGACAGATGGGGGAATGCTTCTTGAAGAAAGACTAGGGATAGATGCGGAGACAAACAAGCATTCTGGCAGTCCAGACAGACGAGCAGGCTGATGGAGAAAGTTGCTCCTGCAGCAGACAAGGACAGCAGCCATTAAGTCAGGGGCTGTAATAGGATCAGGAACAGCCAGTCATTCGAAATGAAAACGTATAAAACCTCTCTTCTCCCATTACTGCTGAGAAACCTCATTTCAGACATGTGGACTTGATATATTAAATTTGGCAGCTCTAATACATCCCGTCTTGCCAATAAACTTATAGGAATTGGATTGAAATTGTAAGAGATGAACGTTTAACGGCCGAGTGCTTAACCAAGCCATTCACGAAGCTTGAAGCTCCAAGGAGCTGCGGGCTCTGGAGAGCAACGGGGAAGGGAGGAGAGGGAGTGTCCCTCTGTGAGACTGACACACAACAGTGGCTCTGCAGCAGACTGAGCTGGACCACACAGGGCACTGAGAAGCTGGCTGTGTGACCTTGGCCAAGTCACTGCCCTCTCTAGGACTCTATTTCACTGTAGGAATATGAGGCAGTGGGTTTGAATGATCTGATTATTTCAGGAGTGTACAGAGAAGTTTACTAATGCAAATGGATTAAGGCTGGGGATGTAGCTCAGTGACAGAGCACTTGACTAGCATGTGCAGGACCCTGGGATTGATCCCCAGCATCACTAAGACTAATTATGTCTAGCATTAGCGAGTGTTCAGTAAGTGTTAACAATTGTTAAAGTTAGTGGTTTATTGAGCACCTACTATTCTCACTCATGTCCTGCTTGGGCAAGGGAAAGGGTTCCCATCAGAGGGATGGGCTCGCTGCAAAATAAAAGTTAAGATATATATACATCAGAAATAAAGACAAAAAGGCAAGAATAATTTTGAAGAAGGGTTGTGACTGATTGAACTGTCCAGAAGGTCTGGCTCTAACAAAGGAAGGAGCCCGTGTTTGCTTTATTTATAGTGGTAGAGATCATAGGGGACTGCCAGGAGTTTTTTCGAGAAAAACAGGATGGGGATGAAGGTAAGCAAGCCATTTGGCTCTAGCAGGTCACTCCACACTGATGCTTGTATCTGAACCTGAGCAGTGACCTAATGCAGGATACCACATGACTCACGTGTTCTCAAACAGTGATCCAACTGTGAGTTCCTGAGACCAGATATTCCTGGTTAATGGCTCGAACTTTGCCCAGTTCTCACACAAGTCATGGATGGCTCCTGCATATTTCCCCTTTTCTATTTTTTAAATGCAAATGATGGGCAGCTACTTCGAGTTCCAGAATCCTAGTTCTGAGGGTATGGCAACCTATTATTAGGATACAAAAAATAATTAGTAACGAACATTACCATTCCAATAATATACCATGCAGAATGTTTCAATATATTTCTAGGAATAAAGTCATTCAATTCATGAAGTATTTGATCAGCTAGAGATGGTCCATGAGATTAATTCTGCTTTTCTGAATATCCTGGATGTGATGATGTAACACCATAAGGCTATTATTATTGCTATGCCAAATGCCCGTTAGATGATTTTTAATTATTTCCCAATCCCACTGGAAAGTATGATATTTAGCTGCAGTAACACAGACATACTTATAGTCATGGCATTTAAGCCTTCGTTTAACTTTGCGGGCGGAAAGTTCATTACTGATATTTGTAACAGTAGCTGTTAAAGCATTTAATGTAGTCTCAATCTTTTCATCAATACTTACCTAATTGTACAGAGCTTTGAAAGTATTTTGAGTCAAATTATTAAGAAAATGATCTTGGTTAAATTACATTTCTTAAAAGTTACATGATATTTATCATCTTTTTTCTTACTTTTACATTTTCAGTAATTAAAGCCTAAGAGGATTAAACATAGGCTTGTAGGCCATAGCAGGAACCCTCCTCATAGTTCTTGCCTACAAAATCAGGCTTAGGGTTATCTGTATAATGGAGAAAATCTGAGGCTACAATTAAACACCAGAGATCTTTCTGAATATCATCTTCCCTGAAAGTTAGAATATTACCAACAAAACTTCCAGGGGTCATAGCATCTTGACAGAATGGACTATGCCCCTACATATAGTGAATATGTCTGTACAGAAGCCTGAAATACATTAAAATATATAGAACCCAAATTATTATCAAATAAGAAATAACCACTAGAAGCCCAAATGTGAATTACTGATCTTTGTAGTGTAAGATCAATCAGTTTGCTGGGCTCTGATTTGGTCTCCATTACATGGTTACTAATAGTGCACAGCAATACCCAAACAATAGGGAGTAGTCTGAATCACACGGAGTTTCAAAATATCAGAATGATTGTACATCTAATCTTATTTTTGTATTCTGAAAATAGTTCTAGATAATTCAACTATTCTAATTTCTTAGATATTCTACTATATTAAAAATGCAAATTAAACATGGTTGCCTGTAAATTCTTTTCAAGAAGTAATCGCAAAACACATTTAGTGTCAGTGCTGACATGTTAAGTCTTCCTGGTTTTGGACATTCTGATGTAACTGTCTTTTATCAATTTTTTAAGATCAATCCAAAACATATTCACCACTTTTAGAGATTTTATGTTGCATTGGCAAGACATTTGCACCTTTCATCCATTTAGGAAAGGTGCCAAATTCTATTGCAGAACAATTAGGGCAGTAAGGTATTAATGGATGTTCATGGAAATGACTGGCTTGTTATGAGTAACTCCCATTTTAATAACTGATCGGACATATAATCTTAAGTTCCAAGGGCCAGTATGATTGGCTGGCCTAGGTCTTCCCTATGCTATTTTTCCCTCAAAAGTTACCTTTAAATAGCCAGCATATTTATCATGGGACCAGCATACAGGTAATTTCCCACTGTAGTCAGTATAATTAAATCCAGTATCATGAATAAAAGTGATATGTTTATTTGTAAAATTTCACATCATGTGGTATCATTAGTAAATACTGGATGGATTCCCCAGTCCACATTGCTGGGTGCATTAAAGGTGGATCTGGGAAATGGGTCCAGTGAGTCTCTCCATGGATTCTACTTATCTGACAGCTCAAAAAAGCTAGTATGGCTATAACTTGGTGGTTGGAGTCTTATTATCTCTCTGTTGGTGAACTATCTGTTCAGCCTGAAGTGTCAGGTCTTACAGTTGTCTTCACAATGACAGGTTGGTTTTTCTGGAACTATACAAGTATAGCCTCTACTCTTAGTATTATAGAATCTGATTTATTCTATTGCTGCATGTGTCAATCAACAGTGGTGAGACTATTAATATCACAATTTAAAAATTTTTTTTTGAAATAATTTTGTGAGATTTAGTGGGTTTATGTAAGGTTGTTTGCCCCTTTTTCATTTTTTAAAATTGTAGAAAAAAGTTGATGAAATAGGGCTGGGGAGATAGCTCAGTTGGTAGAGTGCTTGCCTCACAAGCACAAGGCGCTGAGTTCGATCCCCAGCACCGTGCAAAAAAAAAAAAAAAATTGATGAAATATTTTTATTTGGCCAGGAAAATTAGTAAAAGTTACCTGTTAGGCATGTGAGGATGGTTAAAGTCATTGCTATTGAGCTAAAGAGGGCATTACAGTAAAAGAAGGCCTAGTTTTTACCAAATGTATGATTTGATTTTGTCTCTAGCAGTGGGCTGAGCAACAAAATTATAAAATGGGGTCAGTACAGATACTGAAAGTCAGTTTTACAACTTGTTTGTCTTATAGGTAATGGCCTTATTAATTTAAATTAACTTGTTATATTAGAATTGGTATTTGTATAAGGCAAAAATAAACAGTAGTTGCAAGGTTTATAAGGGAAATATAATATTAACAAGAGTAAAACATTTAATTTTTATAATAGTTATGAATTAAGAAATATAATTTTGTATAACTTTAAATATTTAGTTATATATAATATTTTCTGTTTATATTAGGAATACAGTAAGTTGTATAACAAAAATTTATCTTTTGAAGTTAACCTTAAACGAACTTGAATGATTATCTTTTTTTTTTTTTTTGAATGATTATCTTAACCTGGAAAGAGATGCAGTTTTTTTTTAATTTAATAGAGGTGGCCTCTACAAAGGATACAGAAGATATCAACGGATATTAAAAAAAAAAAAAAATAAGAACTACATATGTTCAGTGAGCACAGGAAAAACCTTTTCTATTTAATAAAAATGAAGTAAAATAAGTAGCTTTTTACCTACCAAATTATGAAAAAATTTATATTATCATCAAATTTGGTGTTGATCCAAGTATGGGGAATTAGTACTTTCAAATATTATTGGGCAGAATGTGAATTGGTAGTATCTGTTAGGACAGTGATCCAATAAGTTATTCAAAAGTCTTAGAATTTTACATGTCACTGATCTAGCAATCATGTTTTAAGGGATTTATGCTAAAATAATTTTTGTATGAATATTCTTAATAATTTTGGTTTTTAAAAAATTTTTAGTTGTAGATGGACATAATAACTATATTTTATTTACTTTTTTTTTAATGTGGTGCTCAGGATCGAACCCAGTGCCTCACATGTGCTAGGCAAGTGTTCTGCTGCTGAGCTACAACCCCAGCCCATAACTTTGTTTTAAAATAGCAAAAATAATTTAAATGTCCAACATTGGGTTTTGGATAAAATGATAAAAAACCTGGCATTAAAATTCATACTGTGAAGGAATATTAATTATGTGTAATTTAAAATAATTTGACACATCTCTTTTTATGCTTTTAAAATTCTCTTTGCCTTTACTTTGGACATTTTGATTATAATGTGACTTGGAGATCTATATTAGACTATCATCAAATTTCTGAGAAGAAACCTTGTAGACCAAGAGAGAATGAGATTATGTATTAAAAATCCTCACAGAAAAAAAATAATTGCCAGTCATCAGTGCTAAATCCAGAAAAGCTGTCCTAAAAAGATAAAAGAGAAAAGAGATTAGTTAGAGGAAAGGGACCGAAGGGTGGGAGGTGGGGAAGGAGGGGGAAAATGCTGGGGAGCAATATTGGCTAAATTATATCATTATATTGTGTGCATGTATGCATATGTAACAACAAACCCCATCATATGTACAACTATAATGCACCAATAAAAAAGATGTGGAAGAAAATTAAATAAATAAAATTGTACAAGTTTAAAAAAAATTAATATGATTCTATATGTATATCTACAAGTACATGTACGGAAAACAGTTTAGAGGTTATGTACTAAATGTTAATAGTAGTTATTTATGAATAGTAGAATTTTAAGAGATTTTTATGTATACTTCTTAATTTTTTTTAAATGGGACTCAACAAATTTTAATTTTGAAACTGTTAGTTTCTTATTTGAATATTATTTTATAAAATTTTTATATGTAATTTTTTGGATTAATATATATTAGGTAACAATTTAATATTATATCTGAAACATGAAACAGACAAGAGAGTTTTTTTCTCTCTCTCTTTTTTTTTTTTGCGATGCTGGAGATTGAACCCAGGGCCTTGTGCTTGCAAGGCAAGCACTCTACCGACTGAGCTATCTCCCCAGCCCCAAATTATGTCAATTTTGATATCATGTAAACATAATGTAAATATAACCATTGTGTGCACACATTTATAAATTAGTCAAATAGACAAAAAGAAAAATTTTTATAACTTTTGTAAGTGGAGCTCCACAATAAAGGTACAAATACTTATCAAAGTTTTTATCTGATTTAACCTGTTTAGGAATTTAAGATATAACCAATCAAACTTTTATGATTTGGCCTGCTTTGATGGATAACAGGTTTGAAGTCCAAAAATAACACTGAAAAGTATTTCAGATTGCTGACATTTTGTCCTAAAACTGTTAAACTCACCCTTAAAGAGAAGAATGAATCCATTAAAAAACACAATTAGAAAATCTTTTATTAACTTTGGAATTAAAAGAAAAAACTTTTTTTCTAGTTTAACTTTAGCTAAATACAGAGAATGAGAAAAAGCGAATGGATTCCTATGATGAAGCCTGTTGGTGAAACAGTGAATTGCAGCTTTTTAACCTTAAAATAGCTCAGGTTTTAAGTAGAGAGCCACCGCCCAGTGATTAGCACCTTCCTCTTGGAAGTGGGAGGTCGTTGGTTCTAACTCAGCCGTAAAGATTTTTTATTTTATTTTTTTTTGCCAGCTAGTTGTTAAATCAGGTAAGTAAAAGACTGCAGCTAAGATTTTAATTTTTCTTTCTCCTCATGCAGTAGGATTAAAAAAGGGTTAGCTTTCAGGAGCAGGGGAGCACGGGGGAAGGGCTGGGAAAAGCCTGTGAAAACTGTGCGGGTCTGGAGACTGGGCTGGCCGCCATCCATCTGTGCGCCCTGTGCGATTTAAACTCCATGGTAATCCCCGCTGCCCTTGCCGTCGGTGCCTCCTATCTGCACACTATCTCCCCCCCCATCTTGGTGGCCTGGCCCTGAGGGGCTCTGCCTGGGCAGGAACCAGCCACGCTCTCGCTCTCGTGGGGCAGGCAACATTGCGAGAGCCTTCCCAGCGGCCCCGGCTGCTGCCTCGCAACCCGGCCACTTCTGCAGAGCGGGGAGCTGTGGCGGGAGCACACATATTCAGATTATGAAACTTGCCAAATAACGTCCCTATTTTAGGTTAGAGATTTTCCCGTATTCCTGATTAGGATCTTTTCTCCCAGCCTTTTAAACTCCAGCATCTAACTCTGCTAGCTTGCATCACCATTTTTTTTGCAGCGCTCCCGGCAGAAAAAGGAACCGTGGGCAGACTAGGCAGGCAGACTTGCCGATCGCGTCTGTATGATTTAAAGCAACCGAGTCTGTTACCACTTTTAAGAGTTGTAGAAGTTGCATTCTCTTTACTGAATTTTCGCTCTGACCAGGATATCAGGTACAGCTGGGTAGATTTCTCTCTATTTACAGTCTGAATTCCCTGTGTTTATGGTCATGCTAAACATAGATTCCCCTCTCCTCTCAATAAAGTACTCCACCTGTGTGTTCTCTGTTTCCAGGAGAGGAGGCCAAGTACCCACCTGTGACTTTTCTTCTGAATTCCTCGAGATTGGGGCCCCACGTTTGGGTGCCAGTTCTTGCTCACTTCCCTCCTGAAGGGAAACGGTTCCTGTGGGAGGGATGGGCTGGCTGTGAAATAAAAGCTAAGAAATATATACAACAGAAATAAAGACAAAAAGGCAAAAATATTTTTGAAGCAGGAGCGTGACTTATTGAGTGGTCCAGAAGGTCTGGCTCTAACAAAGGGAGAAGCCTGCACTTGCTTTATTTATAGCAGTACAGATCAAAGGGGACTGGCAGAAAAATAGGATGGGGGTAGGAGAAAAACAGGATGGAGGTAAGCAAGCCATTTGGCTCTAGAGGGTCACTCCCACATTCGATGCTTGTATTTGAACCTGAGTAGTGAGCTAACTCAGGCATTCTCAAACAGTGATCCAACTGTGAGTTCCTGAGGCCAGATATTCCCGGTTAATGGCTCAAACTTCACCCAGTTCTCATACAGGTCATAGATGGCTTCCCGCATACTATGCTAAGAACTTTATATGCATCATATGTAATCCTCAGGATAACCTGTGGGGACAGAATCTATAATGCCCTTTCAGATGAGGGCACAGAGGCTCCAAGATGTGAAATGACTTATCCAAGGTCATACCACTGGAAAGCAGCTGAGCTGGGCTTAAACCCAGGCAGCAAGGCCCACACTCTTAATCACTCAACCAAAGTCTCCTCCAACAATCAGACCACAGGCAGTTTTCCTTCATTAATCACTCACCATATGCCCAGGACCATGCTGGCCCTATGAACTCCAAGAGGTATATATTACAAACCCACTTAAGAATGGGAACACTGAGGTTCAGAAATGTGCTCCTAAGCTCCCTGGGTCATATTTGTAGGAAGAGAAAATAAGCTTCAGGATGGGAAAGCCTGTGTTCATGCCGTCTAACTGTTCCAAACCCCCAACTTATCAGGAAATCGAGGGCACAGGCCCCTCTGACACTCTGCTCAGCCATACTATGAAACAAATAATGAGCACTCAGTGGGGGCTATATCTGGGTCTCTCCCCCCCCCCACCCCACACACAAGGGCAAACCAGTTAATGGTTCCATTTATGTTCTTAACTTATCAGCCTCAGTTGAAGGTCACAGCTTCCCACCCATACACTCCTCTGCCTACTGCTCATCGGGCACATGGGAAATGTTTGGCCATCCTGGAAAGGTCTACAGGACCCCATGTTCTAGTTCCAGCTCTGCCAAGTGATGTTGTGGCCATCACTTGCCTTCTCTGGGCCTTAGTTGCCCTATGTGTGAAGTGGCAAGAGACTGGCTACACTAGGTGATCTCTAAGGACCTCTGCATTTCTAACATCCATTAATCAGATGAGAAGGTACCCATGATCGTCCCTTGGCCCAGTCATCCCGGCTGGGGACAGCATTGAGAACAAGGCCATGCAATTATTTGGGTTGCATGCCTGGCAGGCTGCATGAGGCAAGGAGTACGGGCTGGGCTCTGGAGGTAACCTCAGGGTTTACATCCACTTTCTCATTTGGTGATCTTGATCATCATTTAACTTCTGGCCTCAGTTAATGCTATGAAGACTGAGATAAATACTAGCTGTACCCCTCAAGGGGTTGCAGTGAGGACGAGATCATCCACATACACACTTAGCACAGAGCTGGGCCCACAGGAAGTGCTCAAGAAACGCTGGCCATCCCCATCCATATTATTGGCTTCCAGAAAACAAAGGCTCAAACAAGAAGCAGGATGTCACTGCCCAAATAACCTCTGGGGTCAGCTGGTCCATATTACAGATAAGGAAAGGGAGGCCAGTAGAGGGGAAGGGAGCCCCCCAAAGCCCACAGCAGAAGAGGCAGAAATGGAACTGGAACCTCAACACCCATGGTAGGCCTAGTTGCCTACCCTGAACAATAGCTCAGCAGAGCTCCCACCACCTGTAGAGGAACCAAATAACAGCCCTCACAGGGGGGCTAGTGTTCCCATTTACCTCAAAAGCTTGTCCCCACAGTTATGTGCCCAAAGTCCCATTCCTGGGCAGGAACTGGCCTTTGCAAGGTGACCTCCCAAGGCACAAAATTCTAGACTCCTGACCCAACTGCCTCCCACTCCAGTGTTTTGGCGCACATTAGGAAAAGGTGCGATCTGCACAACTGTCTTGACAGATACAGTGTCTTGCCAGACACACACCTTGACAAACAGAATGTTGGCTAGATTTCAGCTCCAACTCACCACTAGCCAGGCATCCTTGCACAAGACAACCCAAACTACCACACTTAGCAGCCCTGAGTGGGACCAGGGACCCTGAGTAAGGGGCCGGGACAGGGACTGAGGGAGACAGCTGCAGCATCTTTAGGTGTCGGGGCCCAGACACTAGCAGGGGGTGCTGACTAAGCTGGCCTTCTCTGTTATGATTCATCCTCATCCTCTGAGGGTGGTGTGTTCAGCAGCATGTGAGCAAGGCACTGTCCCCTGTCCAGAACACAGAATGATCCAGCTCCACTTTCCCACTAGGAACACAGGTGGTGCCACCAACCCACTTCCAGGGCCCAGGTCTATGGCTGCTACATTTGCTGACTTCCCAGAGCTTTGCCAGGTGCCAAAGCTGGCTCCTCATAGCCAAGGGGCATTGAGATGCTAGCGGGACAACACAGGTCTGGATCTGAATTCCAGCTCTGCCACTTACACCTGGGTGATCTCTGAAAAATTATTTCATGTCCCTGAGTCTGTCCTTGGTTATAAAACAAGGATCCCAGAGCTGCAGAGGATTCACCAGGGTCGTTGTCATCCTTTGTCGTCCATGGGGGATTGGTTTCAGGACCTCTGTGGATATCAAAATCCTTTGATGCTCCAGACCCTTATATAAAATGGTATATTTGCATATAACCTACACATGTTCTCCCACATACTTTAATCATCTCTAGATTATTTATAATACCTAATACAATACAAAAGCCATGAAAATGGTTGTTGTATTATGTTGCTTAGGGGATGATGAGAAAAATCTCTGTCATGTTCAGCACATTTTTTTTCCTGAACATTTTCAATCCAAGGTTGACAAAGAGGGCCACGGATACCAAGGGCCCACAACAGCATAGAGTAAGTGCTCAAGAATGGAGGTGTAGGGCTAGGGCTGAGTGGTAAAGCCCTTGCCTAGCACACGCAAGGATGTGTTCCATCCCCAGCATTCAGCATTGCAAAAAAAAGAAAGAAAAAAAGGAGGTGCTACTGCTGTTAATGGTATCACCTGGGCACTCATTCCCTCACCCACTTGGTAAACATATCCTAATACCACTTAAAAGTGCAGTCAGCAGAGTGCAATGGTGCACACTTATAATCTCAGCTATTTGGGATGTTGAGGCAGGATCATAAGTTCAAGTCCAGCTGGGCAACTTAGGGAGACTCTGTCTCAAAATAAAAAATGGGAGGCAGGAGCTTGAAATGTAGACCAGTGGCAAAGCACCTGAGTTCAATCCCCAGTACTGCATGCACATGCATGCGCGCACGCGCGTGCACACACACACACACACACACACACACACACACACAATTGCAAAGTCAATTTCACAGGCACCCTGGTCCCTCTTACACCTGGCTGTTTTCTATAGCATGTCTCCTCACATGCTGATTGCTGTCCTGAGGACCTGCTTCCTCCACTAGTATACAGGCTTCTCCTGGGCAGAGCTGTCTGTCTGTCTGACTGACTGCTATTCCCCAGCACCTGGAACAGGGCCTGGCCTACTCCAGTGGCCATTAGTGCTTATGGAATGAAGGAGCAAGCAGCCTACAAAAGTCAAGGACTCCCACTCTCTTCTCAATGCCAGTACTTCCCTCTTCTCCATCTGGGTATAAAGATGAGGAGCATGCAAGGGAGACAAGGAAAGCCCTGAAGTTCTCTCACTGCCACCTAGCTTCATCCCACAGGACATCTGTGTCCAACAGAGCCCTGGCCTGCTCCACTATACAGCTGCCCATGGAACCTGATTCTACTGGCTTACTCCTCACTTGGCTATTTCCCGGCATCTGATTTCAACCCTCTGGACTCAAAGAAATGATGACCCACTATTTGAGACACTGAGGCGCAGAAGAAGGAAGAAAAGAGACTGCGGGTGGGCTGAGGGAAAATCACTTCAGATTTAATTCTCATGCAAGTCCTCTGAGTCTAGCATGGGGTCCATTTTGCAGATAAGGAAACAGCCTCAGAAATACTTCTAATCTACTCTCAGGCATGGACAGGAGAGACACAAACAATAATGGTAGCAATCAGTGTCAATAACAATGATGCTGTGCCAGTTCAGCATCTTGAATTCAATTATCTTGAATTCTGCTGGGCCAGCAATGCTGAGAACCCCACATTCCACCTCTTGGAGTCTTCACCACGATGCTGTGAAGCTATGTGCTGGAGGCCCACAGCCAAGGCACCCAGAGTCAGTGTTCTTTCTTGGGTCTGGCTGACCCCAGAGCCCATTCTCTTCCTATCCCACTGTGAGGCTGCTGCAGGGCAGACATTTGTACTTCATCAATCTCTCGGTTCACTTCACTGTGTGCATCGCAGGGACAGAGCTGGCTTTGGCACAGGGCTAAAATAAGCCAACAGCTCAGCTTGGCCAGGGGCTGGGATGCACACTGTAATTATCTTGGACTTGAGCTCACCACACGCTGCCCTCAAGCTCACCTGTCATTTCTTCTAATTATGGCACCACCAGAGTCCAGGTAAACAGTAAACCACAGCCAGAGGACAGCTTTATCGCACGCCCACTAGGAGCACGGAAATGTCCCAATGCCGCGTATGTCAGCTGTCTGGAGTCTGGTGGTGGCCCAGACTGCCTGCTTGAGCCCCTGCTCCAACAGAAGTGCCAAGGAAATGCAGATGTCTTCCCTGACAGGAGCTCCCATATGTTAGCGGCATCCATCCTTCAGACGCCCCGGTGTTTGACTGTAACTACACAGTTTTCTCATTCTAACCTTGTTTGTGTGTGTGCTTCCCGCCCACCTTGGGGTGAGGTGCTTCATCTTATTCACAGCAGTCTAAGGTAGTGGGAGCCCCACCCACAGAAATTTCTAACTTGGCGGTCTGGGATGGGGCCAGGATCTAAGCAGGCTGATTCCAAGTCCTCAGAGCAATGCTAAGCTAGGGTGGCAGATGACAGAAAAACAGAGAGGAGGAGAGTCTACCCAAAGTCACACAGACCATCCTGGTCTACCCTTAGAAGTTACTTTTTCTTAAACACAGACAGTTCTCAACTTCCAATGGTTCAGCTTTAGATTTTTTGACTTTACGATGCTTTGAAAGTGATACTCATTTTCATCTTCCGGGATGGATCTATGCAGTGTGATGCTGGGCCACGGCAGTGCACCACAGCACCCAGTCAGTCCTGCTAGGACAAGGGGAAGCTGATACTACACAGTATACTGTGCTGCTAAGCTGCGACGTTAGGTAGGTTAGTCGTATTAAATGCAATTTTTCTGTGTGGTGCTGGGGACTGAACCTAGAGCCTCATGCATGTTAGGCAAGTGCTCTAATCTTCAGCCACATCCCAGCACTTTAAATGCATTTTTTATTTACCATATTTTCAACTTACAATGGGTTTATCAGGAGGTAACCCGACCTAAGTCAAGGAGTATCTATCACTCAACCCAGGTCTGAATTTCATCCCTGTCACTCTCTGATGGTATAACTCTCAGCAAACTCATTATCCTTCACATCTCATCTGGAAGACAGGGTAATAATGCTATTCTAAAAGATGACTACGAGCACTCAGTCATGCATGCTGGGTGCTTAGCACAGTTCCTGGCCCACAAATGATGCTCACTGTGCACTTGTGGAGGTAGCAGCCAGCCTCCATGGCCCCCAGGGATCCTTCCTCCTGATTTCTCCACTTCGTATGGTCCCTCAAGAGCTGCATCAGAGTTGGTCTGTGACCGAGAAGAGAGGTGATGGAATGCCATTTCCATGGACAAGTTATAAAAGACACTGCAGCTTCCTTCTTAGTGTCTTTCTCTAATCACTTCATCTAGGGGATGTCAGCTGCCATGTGGTGAGGTGAGCAGCCTTATGGTGAGGCCCATGTGGAGAGGAACTGAGCCCCTACCAACAGCCAAGTGAATGATATGAGGTGTCCCCCAAAAGTTCATATGTTAGACAATACAAGAAAGTTCAGAGGTGAAATGATTGGCTTATGACAGCCTTAACCTCATTAGTGTTAATCCACTTAAGTGGATTAACTGAGTAATACCTGTAGGCGCATAGGGTGTAGCTGGAGGAGGCAGATGACTGAGGGTGCACCTTTGGGGCTCATATTTTGTCCTTGTTGAGTGGAGCTCTCTCTCTGCTTCCTGATTGTCAAGTCCTGAGTTGCTGTCTTCTTCCACATTCTTCCACCATGCTACTCTGCCTCACCCTCGGCCCACAGCAATGGAGCTGGTCATCTACAGACTGAGCCCTCTGAAACTGTGAGCCCCAAACTTCTCCTCCTCTAAAATTGTTCTTCTTGGGTCTTTTGGTCACAGAAATGAAAAGGCTGAGTACGATGGTGAGAAAACTTGGAAGCGAACCCTCCAGTCCCAGGGCAGTCTTCAGATAACTATGGCCTAAGAAACAGTTTGCAACCTCCAGAGACTAAGTCACTTCCAAACTCCTAATCTTGAGAAACAGCATGAAATAATAAATGTCTATTGTCTTAAGTCATTAAGTTTTGGGGTAATTTGTTATGTGGCAGAAGATAACCAATACAATGGAATAAAAGAATGTAAAAAATTATTTTAAAATCTGTGGGAACCATAGGTACAAAGAGCTCCATGTCCCAAAACACTCCTAAGTCAAAGGAGGCCCCTCTTCCCACTCCTACATGCACAACCCCAAGGTTCCATGGTTCTCTTTTCATTCACTCATTGACCAGAAAAACATTTGCTCAGCAATTTCTCTCTGCCAGATAGTGGTTCACATCTCACCACAGAGTCCCTGATCTCACAAGAATGTAGACTGAGATGTGCCGAGGCTAGCTGACAGTATGTCCCCGATACTAGTATTAGGTAACAAGCTTTGTGCCCAGTGGTACCAAATGGGTACCTGAATCCAATTTATGTAAGAAAATGATCGGAGACAATCACAAAGTTCGTGGGTACAGATTGAGCATCCCTAATATGAAGCTTCTGGTCTTAAGTATTTTGGATAAGGGATACTCAATCTGTACCCCAATGATCACAACAGATGTAATTTATCCTAAAATGGAAACCTGAATGTCCAGCAGTAGGAAGAGAAGTTATCCACTCCTCATAGTCCTGTGTGGGTTGGGGACAAGGGTTCAATGGCAAGGTACACAAAGCCTACTATTGTTATTCTCATCTAACCCTGAAAAAACATCGTGGCCACAGAAAGCTCACATTTGGCAAGCACCATGAGTAGGGTATGGATCACATCAGTTAAACAGCACACCATACAGCCATTAAAAAGGCAAAAGCCAGGACAAGGGTTGTGGTTCAGCGGTACAGCACTTGCCTAGCACGTGTGAGGCACTGGGTTCGATCCTCAGCACCACATTAAAAAAAAAACAAAAATAAAAAAGCAAACAAACAAATAAAGGTACTGGGCTCTTCTACAACTACAAAAAAAAAAAAAAAAAAAAAAAAAGACAAAAGCCAGGCACAGTGGCACATGCCTACAGTCCCAATGACTGGAGTGTGAGGCAGGAGGATAGGAAGTTTAAGGCCAGTCTGGTCAACTTAAAGAGACCCTGTCTTAGAATAAAAAACAAAAAGGGCTGGGTTCAATCCCCAGTACCGTGAAAAAAAAGAAAAAAGTCAAGTCAAAGGAAACTATTTCCTCGTCTGGACAAATGTTCACTCTATATTGCTAAATGAAAGCAATACATAAATAAAGTGGCTCATTATGACATAAGTATGTTCAATATGATACCACTGTTTTAAGGAGAAAGTCTCCTCTTCCTATATACACATAGACTAGAACAGAACAAAATATTTACTGTGCTTATGTCTGGATAATAGGATTACACGTGGATTTTTTTTAAATTTTGTGTTTTTTCTATTTTTCTAAGCAGTTTCTACGTTTAGTGTGTATTGTTTTAAAATCTGAAATCACTTAAAAAATGTGGAGTCTGGGGATGTGGCTCAGTGGGAGAGCTCTTGCCTAACGTGTGCAGCCCTGGCTTTGATCCCCAGCAACACACACACATACAAACAAACATACACACACACCCCACATGGGAAATCTGCCAAGCAGGGTTAAATCCTATTCCTTCTCCCTCAGAAGACTGCCAGGATGGTTCCAGGTACCTGATTTGCCTGGATAAATCAGTTAGGGTTGGTGGTTGAAAGGGACAGAATAGATAGTTCCCCTCAGCTTCTGGCTGAAGATTGACAGGGTAAGCCCTGATTCCAGCTTGACCTGGCCTAGCATGACCTAACGCCCAGTGAAAGTCACCAGACCCCAAATCTGGGCTCCAGATAGCTCATTAGATAGTTATAGGTTCCAGGAGCTCAATTTCCAAATAGGAAAGATAAAGATAGTCTGGAAGAGATTTCCAAAAGAGATATGTGGACTTAGAACCACCTCTGTTATCCTCCTTCTTCTGTGCCCAGTCTGGACTTCAAATACCATCTGACCCTCTGTCACCACTGTTCCTGCTGCCCAAGGCAAATCTCACCTCTTTACATCTGGACCCAGCCTCCTCAGTTTACCCCACCTGGGTTGCATCGGATCAACTGTCTTAAATTACCCCTGCTCAAAATTTTCCATACCTCCCAGAAGGGAACCATTTTAAGAATGAAGTCTCCCGGGCTGTGATGTAGCTCAGTGGTAGAGTGCTTGCCTCACATGCATGAGGTCCTGGGTTCAATCCCCAGCATACTCGGCTCCTTGGTCAGGGTCAAGAAATCCTGACTTAACAGATCGGGAAGAGGATTCAGAAATCTGCATTTTAACTAGTAAGTCTAGTATTCCTAGTAAGGATCTTCTAAGAAACAAAAGCCTGAAGGAATGAATTTCCCCTTGACTTCCAAAGGCAGTCTGTGGTGGGGACAGTCATTCCCAGTAGACATCCCCACCCCTGGATTTGTGTGGCAGCAGACAGAAATCAGTCTGATTACAAATAAACTCAGCTCACTGAAATGGTAACCCCAATTTGATGCAAAGCATAACATTTTCTTACTGGATAAGTATCTCGTCATATACTCCAGGAAAGTTTATAACTGAAAACAGAGGTGAGGTGGAAGAATAAATCAAGTTCACTGTACTAAGGTGCCTGACCTAAGTCTAGTAAAAATCAGCATATACCTGGTATTTAAAAGCATCTGTAAGGCTATGCATGGTGGCATATGCCTGTAAACCCAGTGATTGGAAAGTTGAGAGAGGTGGATCACAAGTTCAACATAGGCCTCAGTAACTCAGGGATACCCTCAGCAATTTAGCAAGACCCTAAGCCAGTTTCAGCAATTTAGTAAGGCCCTAAGCAACCTAGTGAGAAAGTATCTCAAAAAAAAAAAAAAAAAAAAAGGTTGGGGGTGGGCTGGAGATGTGGTTCAGAAGTTAAGAACAAAAAGTATCTGTAACACTGTGCCTGGCTTGGTGGTGAAATTTCAGTGACTCGGGAGGCTTTGAGAGGAGGATCACAAGTTCAACATCAGCCTCAGCAACTTAGGGATCCCCTCAGCAACTTAGCAAGACTCTGTCTCAAAAAATAAAAAGGGATGGAGATGTGGGGATGTGGTTCAATCCTTAGTACCAAAAAGAAAAAGTATCAGTAATATTGAAAATAACTTGACATTAAATATTTAATAAGTATTGTGATTCTAATTTAAGATATAAAAGTTAAAATGTACAGTTAGGTAATTGATATATTTCAATAATTGACATTAGACTTGTGATTTTAGTTTGAGAGGTTAGCAATAATTGGAACACTGTATATTAGAATCACCTGGGGTGCTACAAAGGTTACTTAAGGAAGCCCCCATATTCTGATTTGTCAGAGAAAGAGTCTATATTTTTTAGATGGACAAGAACCACTGACAAGAGAATTTTACTAAGTCTGTAAAAAGTATTAAATTGTTTATAAGAACTTGAAATTCAGTATGTTTGTAAGTTTAATTATTAGATTTTCTAGTAACTAAGTATCCTTGGGGAAATTAAGCTTGTTACATTATATATCTAAAGGACTTAAAAAGAAAATCAAATATATTAAATTTATAAATGGAGTTAAAATGTTTAAGGGAATGTAATTAAGCTGCAAATAGGGTTGAGTGTTTAAAGGAATTTAGTTTGTTCGACTTGAGTTCAAACATCAAAGGCAAAGTTAAGGCCATTTTTCTTACTTTCCTAGATTTATGTACAGAATAATAATTTCTAAGTTGAAAATGATGGCTTAAAGATAATTAGCTTTTCAAAAATTGTTGTTCTGCGGGGCATGGTGGTGCATGTCAGTGATCCCAGTGACTGGGGAGGCTGAGACACCAAGATTGCAAGTTCAAGTCCAGTCTCAGCAACTCAGCAAGGCCTTGTCTCAACATGAAAAATAAAAAGAGCTGGGAATGTAGCTCAGTGGTAAAATTTCACCTGGATTAAATCCCCCATATCAAAAAGATAAATAAATAAAAATTGTTATTCCAAAGTGAGAATTTCAATTTAAAAGATAAAAAATAAAACAGGAGAATAAACCATATTTTTAACTCCCTGTATTCTTCCCTGTTCATCCCACCTAAAATAATTCCCTCTGAACTGTCCATCAGCCAGATTAGTTCTTTGCAGAGTTGTTGCAGGTGATTAGCCAGAAGTAAGTAGTCTTTCCCTTCAGGCTCACTACTTTCTGCCCCAAGGAGTTACCAGGATGCTTTGCAAACAGTAAATAACCGCAGGAAGTATAACTCATCCCAGGTGTAGAACATTTCACGCTTCTCCTTCTAGTTCCCTAACCAGGCATTACTGTTAATTTCCCTACTCACCTTCCCACAGGGGCTGAGTCCAGAGGCACTTTGCCATCATCACTGAGATACATTCCCAGTCCTTTTCATTTTTTATGTTGAGACAGGGTCTTGCTAACTTGCCTAGGTTGTCCTAGAACTTGTGATTCTCTTGCCTCAGTCTCCAGAGTAACTGGGAATATAGGCATGGGCCAATCAACTGTTGCTCGTTACAGATGAATTAAATAGGGCCAGAAGTCCAGACCTGATCAAGGTCACAAGCAAGAGGCAGAGCCAGGCCTGAAGTCTGGTCCCTGGTTTTGAATGCCACCCCTATCCTGATGGCTACTATCTCAGGCTCAGACTTCTCTAAACTGCAGACACAGATCCCAATTCACCTGGGATATCTCCACTTCAGATATAAATGGAATGTGGCTAAAACAAAACTAAAGATCATTTTTGTTGATTTTAAGCCATTTTGAGGTCAAAGCTCCATTCCTCTTTCCTGCACACATCTGCCAGTTGTTCTGTTTGCCCTACCACCTAAAGTAATAAAAAAAAAAATCTGGTTGCTTATTTAATCAACGACCTAATTTAAATCATCATCATCCTTCAGTTGATCTACAGCAGTAACGTCTCCTCTTCAGTTCATTCTCCAGAGAGCATCCAGAATAATGACATTAAAATATAAATTAGATCTTGTAGCATCCCTGTTTAAAACCCTTCAGTGGCTTACTAGCGCAATTAAGAGAAACTAAGACTCCTTACCATGGGTTACAAGGCTAAACTGAGCTGATTCCAGCCTACTTCTTCATAGTCCACCCTATTTTCTCTTAAAATATCCCAGGACTGCAGCCACCTCAGGACCTTTGCACCAACATTTTCCTGTTTGACTACTAAAATCATTCAGGTCTCTAGTCAACTGTCACGCTCAGAGCTGCCACCCAGGCAAAACTAGCACCATCATGCTACCTCAAGCATCCATTCTCTTGTTTTTCAAAGCACTACTTTGTTAACTGTCACCTCCCTAACAGCCCATACAAAGTACAATGAGCGCTCCTCAAGACAGGGGCTTCTTCACCACGGAAAACATTTAATGAATACCCTTTACCCCAAAGCCCTGGCTCTTTCTATTCCCAAGAAGTTCTTTCTATTCCCAGGTCACCTACATTCTTGGACTTGAAGCCCAGAAGTGAAGGCACAAGAGAAAGCACAATCAGAATCGTTCCTTCCCCAAAGGCCAGGCTGAACAGCTCCGCCCCCAAGACCCCAAGGACTTTTGGCACCTCTAAGCCTGTACTTGGGGCGGGCAGTGGCAGAGAGACGAGCAGGGTCCAGGAAGCTCAGTTCCCTTAGACCCTTTACCCACTCCCCACCCTAGTATATGGCGGGACAAGGCATATCTAGAAGCAGGAGCCCAAACCCTCCAGCTGGAGGAGAGATTAAACCTCGCCCCTCACGTCCAGCCAAAGAGGTACCTGGCTCCGCGGGGCTGGACGGCTACGAGCTCCTCCTCCAATGCCCTCGCCTCGCGCACTGCTTGCTGGTATTCATAGTCCTTTCTTGGGCTTTAGCCCACCCTTCCCAGAAAGCTTCGCAAAAGCTAAGCCGAGACCGCGTGGGAGGAGCTGGGTAACACGAGGACTTCTGGGAGTTGTAGTTTTAAATATTCAAGCAGCAAGGAAAGACTGGGGAAAAAACTGGGTAATAAAGAGTATCAAACTTGGGCTGTGGGGAATATGAATTTCTTGAGATTTATTTTCTCGTGTGCAGGTTATTAGTTACCTCTGTGATTCAAAACGACGAGCATTTCTATTCATGGGAACTACAAATCCCAGAAAGCGTTGCACGAGGAGGCCCTTGGAAAGCGAGGTCGGCCTCGGCACAGGCGCGGTGGCTCGAGTTCGGCTGTGAGGAAACATGGCGGCTCCGGCGCTTACTGCGAAGTTGTACTCCTTGCTATTCCGCAGGACTTCCACCTTCGCCCTCACCATCGCGGTGGGCGCCCTGTTCTTCGAGCGCGCCTTCGATCAGGGCGCGGACGCGATCTACGAGCACATCAACCAGGGGGTGAGGGCTTGGGCCATTCTGACCTTGGGCCCACCTGCGGGATGATGGTGGGAGTGAGTTGGAACGGGGCTCCGTCCATCTTCACCGGGAAAAGGGTAAACCATAGGCGTCTTTTGTCGCGACTGCCATCAGCCCGCCCCGTTTGTTGTGAATCCTAAAACGATGAATGAAATCCATCGATCCTATTTTGTAGGGGTTGCAAGTATTCATAATGTCTCACCTTACATGCCCATACGTTCATTTGCAGAAAACTAAAACCAGATTAGACCAAAGGATTTATGAGGGCCACACCACTAGTAAGTCAGTTGCAGGTCAGAGCTGGAACCCGGACCCTTGTCTCCTCCGAGAGTTTCAAGAGCAGATTGAAACAGTCGTGAAAAGGACACCTTAAGACACCGTGGATGACCTTTTGAAATTGCACTTTCAGTTCCCAAGACGTTCCATGCTGGCAGCTTTGTATTTATGATTAAAAATAGGGCCTAGCTGCGGAGTTATATTGGGTATTTATCGCCTTTAAAAAAAATTTTTTTTTTTAGTTATACATGGACATCTTACCTTTATTTTTATTTACTGTATTTATGTGGTGCTGAGGATTGAACCCAGTGCCCCATGCATGCAAGGCAAGCACTCTACCACTGAGCCCCAGCCCCCATATTATATTCTTATATTGTGTGCATGTACGAATATGTAACAATAAATCCCACCATTATATACAACTATAATGCACTAATAAAACATGTAGAGGGGGGAAAAAAAAAGGTTAGGCGATCAAAGAGCCTATCTGGGAGTACTGGGCCTTGTCACTTAATAACAGTACTATTAAATCGGACAAGTTATGTAACTTCTCTGAGCTTCGGTTTTATCTGAAATAGAGATCATAATAGTACTTCGGAATACAGATACAGTGCCTGATAGATGTACCGCTTAAAAACAGCATTCATTACATTTCTTAGAGGAAGTAAGAAGGCAACAGCAACACTTTTTAGGTTTACTGTGCTAGGTTCTGTACATGTTTATATCATCAAATTGTGACTGTACTGGGAAAGGCCTGGTGCAGACAGCGCTGTTCACCATTCCCCTGTGTTTTGCCATACTGTCCTAGGCCAGGACAACTTCCTGCCCACACGAAAGTGTTGCTACTGTTCCATTTTTTGTAAGCATTTCCACAGGCCTTCCCCACTGATCTGGAAAGGCATCTAAGTATGTTGTCATAACCCACCCATTTTTCTGTGCTTTTAGGAATGATAATTGCAATCAATTTAGGTTGAGTAAACAAAACAGTAACTCAATGTGAAATATTTGGGAACTGTGAACTTAGGACCTCTAGATACCTGGGTGTCAAAGAATTGAGACATCTTTCAGACCTTGTTTAAATTAAATTTTTTTGGTACCAGGTATTGAACCCAGGGGAATTTAACCACTGAGTCACATCCCCAGCCACCACCCCGCCCCCCTGCCCTTTTTTTTTTTTTTTTTTTTTTTGAGACAGGTCTCGCTAAAGTTGCTGAGGCTGGCTTTGAATTTGCAATCATCATGCCTCAACCTCCTGAACCACTGTACCTGGCTTCCAGGCTGTTTCTTAATAATTGTGTTCTTTGGAGATTCTCCAAATACGTGTGTCCATTCCACCTTCAAAGTATTTTATAAACGTTAAGAATTGTGTATCAAACCTAGTGTTGCTTCCATTCTGCCCGTCACAGCTGTGCATTTTTATTCAGAACATGACACTGGTTTCTTTCAAGCTTGTTTTAGTTGGGCAGTGGAGTATTTGTAAAGTGGGAGAGCAAAGGTTACAGTTTATGGTTCTTGTCTTTTAAATGCAGAAGCTGTGGAAACATATCAAGCACAAGTACGAGAACAAAGAGTAGTTTCTCACCTCCAAGGAAATGAAAGGACCAGGTCCACTCACCAGCTGTTTGTCCAGAGCTGGGGCCACAGCCTGAAGATGATTCTCAAGTATTCGTCTCGGACCACCTGTAGCTGTTGACAAGAAATGGCTCCACCTAACAAACAGACTATTTAACTTCTACTGTGTTTGAAGTGTGTTTAGAGTCATCAGCAAATAAATGTAAATTGTCCTTGAGACCTGCTTCTGCACTGGGTCCTTTGTTTACCTGAGCTTCACTTGTCAGTTAAAGCCTTCTGCAAATATCTGACGGACTGACTCCGCCAAGTGGAGTTTTCCATTAACTTCCAAAGAATTCTGGTTTTCAGAACAGGCCGAGTTGGAGGTACTGCCTTCAACATTGTTCTCAAAACTGTTCATTACATTCTTAAGTCACACAGAGGTGACCTTACTCTCTTGGCCATGGGAAGCATTGTGGTCTCTGCTGGGGGAAATGGCCTTGGGTCCTTTGGCCAAACCTGCCTCAGTCTAGTCTCTATTCTGCCTTTTAACTTGATGAATTTCTTGGTAAGCTGCTGGGCCACAACCTCCTATCAGAGTTCAACTTGCGAGTTCAGGTTATTTGAATGCTAGGTTGGGTTTGAATCCCACTCTTGCACTTGACCTTGCTGAACTTCAGTTTCCATATCTCAGATGGGGATAATACAAATACCTGTTGCATGTGGGTTTTGTGAGTTTTTATGTACTTCTAATACAGGTAGGGATGTTGTAGATGCTGGTAGTTGGAGGAAGCTGTTGGCAGAGACATGGTTTCTAAGGACCTGAGCATTCTGCTTGAAAGCTAGAGCAATAGGAATGTAAGGAAGAGGAGATCTAGAAACCTGGTCTGGTCATTAATTCAACAAAAGTTTGGGTAGCCACTGTGCTAGCAGGATGTATTGTGGAAATTAGCAAATGGAGCTTTAATTCCCATGGGGGGAGACAGTATAAATGCCATCCTACATAATTACAGACTAGGCTCAGAATTGGGGAACAGTGCAGTGTGACTAAGTTGAGACCTGGAGGTGATAAGGCTGAGCCACTTAGATTGGATATTGGAACCAAAATAGGAAGTAGCACGTTTGATGGCTCCATACTGGGGAATGGATTTACTGTTTACTGTTCAAAGAATAAACAGCCTAGGAGTCTGAAGGGGGTTGAAGGTGATCCTTCAGGACCTGGTGCGTCAGTAGAGATTCTGGATTTTGCAAAAATTAAAGTGGAAATGGCTTAAGCAAGGGAGCAACAAGTTCTGTTTTATTAAAAAACCTCACTCTAGCAGGACGAGTTGATTAAATTGGAAGCAGGTGGGAGAAAACGCTTCTACCTAGGAACCTGCCGATTCCATGCTCCTGGCTAGAGCCCATGACTATAAAGAGACCCTGAAAACTGAGCAGCCTGGTTTAGGGTAGCAGTGGAGAACACTGGAAAGCACTGGGCAGGTGTAGAGCAGCCCAGTTTTTGTACCTGGGAAACTGCTTGACCTGGGAAGGTAAATGACTCACCTGGTAAGTGTCTATATCACTTTGAACTTGGTGTGATTTAACCAGACGGCTGGATCATCCAGAATCTTCTCTGAGGGATGAAGATTCAGGTCTCCACCCATGTACAGGTAGAAGAGAACTTAGAAATTTTTGTCCTTCCTGAGGCGTATCTTCATGAAGTAGACGCCTAGAGAAATTGTCCTGCCGGAGGTGGTACTCTTGGGTCAGTAGAGCTCAGTCTGACTTCATTTCTTTATTTTCCGCAGCACTGGGGCTAAAACCCAGGGCCTCACACATGCTAGGCAAATGCTCTACCACTGAGCTAATATCCCCAACCCTGGTCTTAAGACTTTTAAGAATGATCTCAGTTTCAGCACTGTGGTGCATGCCTGTAATCCCAGCAACTTTGGAGGTTGAGGCAGAAGAATTACAAGTTTGAGGCCAGCCTCAGCAACTTAGGGAGACCCTATCTCAAATTTTAAAAAGAGGGCTTGTGGGGGGGCATGTAGCTGTATGGAAAGTGAATGTTTCTGGGTTTGGTCCCCTGTACCAAGAAAAGTAAAAAGTGATTTTGGTATCATGTGGAGGATGATTCTGGATGTAGAAGAGTGCCACTTCCCCAAAATGTAAGGCAATGTGCTGGTAAAAAATAAAGCAACGAACATTCTTGAAGAGTTTTTCTGTTATTCTACAGTACGTGATGACGAACTTGAGGTGGGGCACATTCCCTGACTCAGACTCAGCCCAACCAGTAAGTATATCCATAAGACGCCTCGTTACTTGTCACCAGCATTTCTAGGCTACTGTAGTGTGTGTCCTTTCAGTAAGAGTTGAACACTAAAATAATAATTAACCCTGTTTTATGTATTGTCCTGCCAAAATTCATATCTACCTACAACCTTAAATGCAACCTTTTTGGAAATAGGGTTTTTGCAGATGTAATAAGTTAAAATGAGGTCATACCATTGGGATAGGCTCTAAATCCAACCTTATAAGAAAGCCATGGATGCCAGGTGTGGTGGCATACGCCTGTAATCCGGGTGACTCAGGAGGCTGAGGCAGGACAATCACAAGTTCAAGGTCAGCCTGGGCAACCCAAGAAGACCCTGTCTCAAAAAATAAAAAGAGGGCTGGGGAGATAGCTCAGTCGGTAGAGTGCTTGCCTTGCAAGCACAAGGCCCTGGGTTCGATCCCCAGCACCACAAAAAAAAAAAAAAAAATTAATTAAAAAAAATAAATAAATAAATAAAAAGAGCTAGGGCTATAATTCAGTGGTAAAGCACCCCTGGGTTTAATCCCCAGTGCCAAAAGAAGAAAGAAAAAAAGAAGGAAAAAGTCACCTAAAGATACATGAGGATGGAGGTCACATAAATATGGAGGTAGAGATGGAGTCATGCTGCCATTGGCCAACACATGCCAAAGATTGTCAGCAGCCACTATAAGCAGGGAAAATGGCAAGGAAAGATTCTTCTAAGATGTTGGAACATGACCCTACTAACACCTTAATTTTAGACTTCTAGCCTCCAGAACTGCGACATGATAAATTTCTGTTATTTTTAGTCACCTAGTTTGTGATAATCCACTACAGTAGCCCTAGGAAACCAATACATCTATCAAATTGGTCAAACTAAAAAATACTATAGTTGGGTGTGGTGGTACAAGTCTATAATTCCAGTGACTTGGGAGGCTGAGGCAGGAAGATCACAAGTCTAAGGCCAGCCTCAGCAACCTAATGAGGCCCTAAAGCAACTTAATGAGACTCTGTCTCAAAATAAATAAATAAATAAAAAGGGCTGGGGATATGGCTCAGCAGTAGAGCACCCCTAGGGTCAATCCCTGGTGCCAAAAATAAAATAAAAATATTATCTAACCTTATTGAGAACATGAACAACTAGCACTTATGGTACCACTAGTAGGAGTGTATGACATAGTACCATATTCCTGGAGGATATTTTATTCATACATATTAATTTTTTTTTTGTTCTTTTTTGGTATTGGGGATTGAACCCTAGCGTGCTTATCCACTGAGTCACATCCCCAGCCCTTTTTGAAAAATATTTTATTTAGAGATAGGGTCTTGCTAAGTTGCTTATGGCCCGCTAGTTTGCTGAGTCTGGCCTTGAATTCCCAATCCTCCTGCCTCAGCCTCCCAAGCTGCTGGGATTACAGGCATGCACCACCTGGACCAACCATACATATTAATCTTAATACACATACCTTTCCCCTAAAATTCCACTTCTGGCAAATTCCCCCCAACACGTGTGCATGCACACACGCGCACACACACACACACACACACACACACAAAGTGCATGTTCACGTAAGATGTTCATCACAGTGTTGAGGTGAAATGCTGTACATTATTCCAAATGTTCAACCATTTAAAACCATGTTTTAAGTTTGAGAAAACAGTCAACAAATACAGTAAAGTTCCAACTGTCTTAGTCCTTTCAGGCTGCTGTAACAAAATACCATACACTGGGTGATTTATAAACAACAGAAATTTATTTCTTACAGTTCTGGAGGCTGGAAGTCCAAAATCAAGGACCTAGCAGATTCAATGTCTGAGAAAGGTCAACGTCTTATTACATCTTCTTATTGTGTCTATTTGGTGGAAGGGATGAGGCTCCCCAGGGCTTAGAAGAGCACTAATCCCACCAGCCTCATGACCTAATCACCTCCTGAGGGCCCACTACCTGATAGTACCACACTGTGGATTAGGTTTCAACATATGAATTTGGGGGAGGGGGACACAAACATTCAGATCATAGCATCAACCTAATAGAGGAAGCAGGCTTCCACTTCAATAAGAAAAACAACGAGGGCTGAGGGTGAGCTGGGTGGTAGAATGCTTGCCTAGTGTTCACGAAGCCCGGGGTTTGATTCCAGCTCTGTGAAAAAAAAGGAAAAAAAAATCACTCACTCAATAGAAGCTAGACCAAATGAATCAATAGGCAATCAAGACAGGAAATACAAATGACCACAAACATGAAAAGATGCCCAGTTTCACTAATTAAAAAAACACAAAATGAGATACTTGATTTTTACTGGTTCATGCCTGTAACCACAGCTACTCAGGAGGCCAAGGTAAGAGGATCACAAGTTCCAGGCTGGGCAACAGAGCAATATCCTGTCTCAAAATTAATTTTGGGGGGCTGGGGAGATAGCTCAGTCAGTAGAGTGCTTGCCTTGCAAGCACAAGGCCCTGGGTTCGATCCCCAGCACCCAAAAAAAAAAAAAAATTAATTTTTTTATAAAAACGGCTGGGAATATAGCTCTGTGATAGCATACATGAAGCCCTGGATTCAACCCCCCAGTACAGCAAAAAGCAAAACACATTTCTTGCCTATCAGATTGACAAAGATGAGAAAGATGATCAACTTCAGTTTTTGGTGAAGGATCAGTTACTGCCCACAGATGCCGAAACAATGGTTTTGGAGGGCACTTCCACAATTTTTTTTTTTATTTTTTGTGGTGCTGGGGATCAAACCTAAGGCCTCACACCTGCTAGGCAAATGCTCTATATCCCCTTATAATTATTTATTTGTTTGGTACTAGGGATTGAACTTGGGGTGCTTAACCACTGAGCAAAATCCCCAGCCCTTTTTTATATTTTATTAGAGACAGGGTCTCGCTGAGTTGCTAAATGCTAAATTGCTAAGACTGGCTTTGAACTTGAGATCCTCTTGCCTCAGCCTCTGAGCCACTGGGATTACAAGTATGTGCCACCATGCCCGGCTGCAATATCTATCTATTTTTAAATGTGCTTTCTTTTTGACTCTGAAATTTCACTTCTGAAAGCAAATGAAAGAGAATACAGAAAGAAAAAGAAATGAAGGCAGACCTCAATTGATCAGCGATACTTTATGATGCAGAGTAGGGGCACATTTTCAAGAGGGAAAATAGTAACTGGCTACAATAAGGGTTTTATAGGGTTTAGAGGGGCTGAGTCCTGGCAGGAAATGTGTTGGTTATAGCTGGAGGGAGACCTTGGGCAGTCAGGGAATAAGGAAAATGGCAACAAGTTCAGAGGCCATTACTCTCCCTTTCTTCTTGGGCGTTGTTATTTTCCATGTCCTTCAAAGGGTGTGGATAGATGTTGGATATGGAAAATGACAAGTCCCAAAATATTGTGGCCTGGAAAAGGGAGTGAAAAAGAATAGCATTGATCTTTTCTCAATGCAAAACAAACCCTGGAGAGAAGATGTCCATCAAACCTAGAATGACAGTCTGTAATGGTTAATTTGAATTTTCAACTTGATTGTATTAAGAGATGCCGATGATTAAGAGGCTTCTGGGTATGTCAGTGAGGGTGTGTCTAGGAATGATTGGCATGTGGGATAGTGAACTGAAGTGGAGCCCCTCCCTAAGCGTGGGCAGCACTGCCCATTAGGATGGGACTTGGTTGGAATAAAAGTTGGAAGAACAAGAAAGCAGATGCAGATGCAAGTTCAGTTCTTCTTTAGTGGTTTCTTGATTGCTGCTTCAATCATCTGACAATAACGGACTCTTGCCTCTTCACTCTTCCCAAGTGGACTCTGTCATTGATTCTCCAGGTAGTTTCCAGAAGCCTTGGTCTTAGACTAGGGTAGCACTGTTGAACCTTCTTGTTCCTGGGCTTCTGCCTCTTGGACTTCGTAGCTGCTGTTTCTTCCAGCTCTCCAGCTGCAGATGGCCATTGTGAACTATCCACAATGTTGAGTAAGCCAATCTAATAAACCCCCTTTTATAATCACACTTCCTATTGATTCTGCTCCTCTAGAGAACCCTGACTAATATACAATCCCTGGGAAGAGACTTAAGCATTGATCTCTCCCCAAATAAATCCTTTCCAGGTGCTGGCCACAGACCCCTAACCCTCCACCTTGCCCAGTAAAAACAAAACCTCAAATTCCCAAGTGACACGTTCTGAAATTGGTTAAGTCACCTCTCAGTATAACCTATGTAAGCGTAGACTCCCCCTTTGGGCAGTGGCTTCTTCTCCGCCAGGGGAGTGGGTTCATTGGAGGTGTAATCCAGGTCCTGAAGAAAATGCTGAGACGCTTGGTGAAGTTTGCATCCGGCCTGTTCTTTCTGTGCTAACAATAGAGATCATGGGGGCCTCAGTTCAGCAACAGGTGGGGGCCAGGTGCAAGTCCCTTCTGGGCTCTCCCCATTTTCCCTTCCGGCCTTTCCTCCTGCTGAGGCCTGGGCTTCCCTGCTGCAATGACACAAGCTCCAGTTCACCACCAACATCTCCCCACACACCTGGCAGGAGGGCGGGTAGGGGAACAGTTGTAGATAAGGCAAGTTCCCTGGGGCCTATTGTCCATATCCTTCAACTTCTAGAAAACTATCCTCGGAATCACCTGGGTGCGTGTGCAAACACACACACACACACACACAGAGTCACTGGGGCACTGTTTAGAATGAAAAGAACAAAATACATCTTTCAATGAAGTAGCTAACTAAAAGGCAGATTTACACCATAGAAATCTGTACAGAGGGGCTGGGGAGATAGCTCAGTTGGTAGAGTGCTTGCCTTGCAAACACAAAGCCCTGGGTTCAATCCCCAGCACCACACAAAAAAAAAAAGAATCAGAAATCTGTACAGATATTAAAAAGATTGAGGTGACTTAGGGCGTAATGGTAAAGAATGATTAAGTGGGGGAACTACAAAGTGGAATGTTTAGTTGTTTAGTCCCATTTATACACACTGAAATTCTAGGTACACACAAAAAGTTCTACAGAGTCAGGCATGGTGGTACCTATAATCCCAGCGGCTCTGGAGGCCGACGCAGGAGGATAGCAAATTCAAAGCCAGCCTCAGCAATGGCGAGGTGCTAAGCAACTCAGTGAGACCCTGTCTCTAAATAAAATACAAAATAGGGGCTGGGGATGTGGCTCAGTGGTTGAGTGCCTCTTGGTTCAATCCCCAGTACCTACCCCCGCCCCCAAAATATATATGTGTATTTATAATATGCACAAAACTCCACAGTGGTTAACTCTCAAGGATGAGATTTAAAGGGACTTTACTTCATATACGGGATTTATTTATTTATTTATTTATTTATTTATTTTGTACTGGAGGTTGGACCCAGAAGTGCTTTACCACCAAGTTACATTCCTAACCCTTTTATTTATTTTTTTATTTTGAATCAGGGTCTCTCTAAATTGCTGAGGCTGGCCTTGAATTTATAATCCTCCTGCCCCAGCCTCCTGAAGTGCTGGGATTGTAGGTGTATGTCACCATGCCTGGTGAGATTTTTTTTTCTTGTTACAGGCAGATTTTGATCTTCTGATCAAAACATATTTTATAAAAATGATTTAGTCAAATGTTCGCACAAGACAATAGTCAAAAGATATGGTTAAGTGAAAAAACTGATCACAAAATCATATAGAATATGATTTTTGTTTTTGGAAATATGTATAAGAAAAATTGGTAGAACCTCATGTTGTGGCTCATGTCTCAGGAAGTTGAGGCAGGAAGATCACCTATGCCCAGGAGTTTAAAAAAAAAAAAAAACCTGCCTCAAAAAGACCAGAAACAAGTCAGGAGTAGTGGCACATGCCTGTAATCCCAGCTGTTTCAGAGGCTGAGGCAAGAGGATTGCAAGGCCCTAACAATTTAGCAAGAGCTTGCCTTAAAATAAAAAATAAAGAAGGCCTGGGGATGGCTAGGGTTGTGGCTCAGTGGTAGAACACTCCAGCACTAATAAAAAAAAATAAATAAAATAAAGTTATTGTGTCCATCTACAACTAAAAAAATAAAAAAGACCTGGGGATGTAGCTCAGTGGTAAAGTACCTCTGAGTTCAATCCCTAGTATGCCCCCCAAAAACTTGCTCACATCAAATTGTCAACAGTGGTTGATGTCCTTGGGTGACACCACAAATCTGAGCTGGGCCTCCGCAGAACTCCCTGGACAGGTCGGCCATGCAGGTGGGGAAGCAAGGATTAACACCCTCCTCCTCAGACTGGCACCAGGAAGCTATTTATTACTAGAAAAAAGTTCTCTCTCGCAAGCTCAGCCTGAGTCATTTCCTGGAGGCAAGAGCTGGGACAGTCTTTCAAGCTAGAATGCCCCCAGCACCTTCTACCTGCTCCCCAGGAGACGGCATTATATAAACACGTGGCTACCATGTAAAGCATATAAAGACAGTTCCAGAAGGTCTCTGAAATCCTCCTCTGAGAAATCGGCCTCTTACAGAGCTGTGTGCAAGCAGGATCACCCTCATATCCGAGTCCCCTAGCTTTACTCATGTTCAAAAATACCTCTCCAGACCGAGGGTGTCGCTCAGTGACACAGCGCTTGTCTAGCATGTGTGAGGCCCTGGTTCCATTCCCAGCACTGCCAAACGACAATAGCAACAAACAACAAAACCCTCTTCAAATCTGTCAAAGTCATTCGTTCATTCATCCATACATACGTTCATTAATTCAGCTGATACATCTTTATTGAATATCTATTCTGCCTGGCACTGTTCTAGACCCTGGGCACATAGTGGTTGCTGCTCTCTTGAAGCTTATATTCTGGCAGGGAAGACAACGAACAGGAAAACAAGAATTTTAGCATGTGTTAGAGTTATGAAGAAAATAAAACTGGGTAATGAAAGGAGTGACTCAGGTTTGAAAAGCAATATTAGGTGGTAGCCAGGATCAATTTCTCCATAAAATGATAGTTGAGATGAGATTTGGATGGAAATCTCAGCTGGGCAAAGATCAAGAGTAGGCACATTCTGAGAAAAAAAAAAAAAAAAAAAAAAAAACATCAACAGAATGTGCAAAGGCCCTGAGGTGGGCATGAGCTTATGGAAACAAACAGGTTCAGGTACTGTGTAGTCTTGTAGGTCAAGCTAAAAAAGTGTGGATTTCATTTTAAGAAGAAAGGGCAGTCCCTCAGGGCTGGGATTGTGGCTCAGTGGTAGAGCACTTACCCATGTGAGGCACTGGGTTCAATTCTCAGCACCACATATAAATAAATAAATAAATAAATAAATAAATAAATAAAATAAAGGTCCATTGATAACTTAAAAAGTCCCCAAATTTAAAAAAGAACAAGGGCAGCCCCTGAAGGGTTTCTGTTTAACAACTAATATTTATTAACCATTTACTATGAATCCAGTCATTGTACAAATGCTTTGCACTTTACCTCTAATTTAGTGTGAACAATAATTTAGGGGTCACATTATTCATCCCTCTGAATACTGAAGTATAAAGAGCACTGATTTTAGAGTGGACAGTCCTGACTTCAAGCCTTGTGATTCACTGGCTGTGTGAACACAGGCAGGTGGCTTAACCTCTCTGAGTCCGTTTCCTTACCTGTAAAATAACTCCTGTGATAGTGCACAATGGCAGCTATGATGCTTGTTATTTCTGTCATCTGGGAGGGGCATCAAGAGGAGTAAGTAAATTCTGTACATAAATCTCCACCCAGATACCTGCTTAAATAATCCAGACAGAGGCTACCCTGGAAGTTTCTGGAAATTCTGGGATGTGTGTCAAGACCCAAAACTTTTCAACTCTTGAGTTGTCCTTGCAGATCAAAGAAAGAAGGCAGGTAGGCCAAGACCTTGGAACATTTTAGTCTTATATACCCAGCACATTTTGAGATTGTCCTGGGGAGAAACAAGGATGCTCCCTATTCATAGCTTGGGTTCCTGGGCGGTGGATTCTGAGCCCAGGGTTAGCATGCAAGAAGTTTGATAGAGAGTGCTCTTGGGGTCAATACCCTTGAAAGGGAAGGGAAAGAGATAGAGGCAGAGGGTGATGTTGGAAAGAATGCAGATGCAATTTCAACAGAGGTCTCAGGAGACCCTGGGAGTCTTTAAAGCCCCCCCCGGGGGAGGTCTCCCTGGAGCCTGCTGTCTAGGAAGTCAGCTGACCAGGGCAGTTCGGCCAGTCCCTAAGGGGGCTGAGGCCAGCCTGCAGACTCCACCTCCAGCATTGGGAAGATCAGTCCTTCATCCCAAGGGAGCCTGGGCAGCAGAACTGACCACCTGCCACACCTCATTCCCTCCAAACCATTCTCAGACCCACATCATGCATCATACCTGCATCTGCTCCCTGAGGATTTCTAAGCGAAGCCAAGTCCTCTCCAAGTCCTCTGGAGAGAGAGAGCAGCAGACTGGATGGGCTGGAGCGTGGGCAGTGAGCATGGGCCGTGGCCTGCGGGGAGCCTGCCATGCACGGTGGGCCTGAGGAACCAGCATTGAGGCAAGCCAGGGTGCCTGACCTGTCACCCCATGCCAGCCCAGCCCAGGGGAGCATGGACACCTACTCCACACAGCCCTGCAGCTCTGAACCTCTGAACACCCATGATCCACTGACCTCAGCCTCCTGGGAAGCTGGGATTGCAGGCCAGCAACTAGAAAGCTGAAGTGAGACAGACCTGAATGGAAGTTCAGACTCAACAGTTAACTGAGAGTGTTGGTACTTCTCCAAACTCTGATTAGCACACATTTGGACCAATGGCATAGATCCATGTCCTATATAAACCCTTAGACTAGCCCATGCAAGCAGCAGCCTCATCAGGTCCTCCTCCCACCCTGCAAGAGTTCTGTCTCTTTTCTTCCCACATGAATAAATCCCACTCTTTTGTACTCGGTCTTTCTATTCTGTGAATTGCCTTCGTTGGATTTGAAAGACAAGAACCTGGAAAGAACATGTCATGATCTTCTTGGGGTCTGCTGTAACCCTGGAAGGCATCGGCTGCCCAAGATCTGCAACACACCCCTCAATAGCAGTGGAGAAGAATCTGGCTTCCGAGGATGTGGGGAAAAAGGTACACTCATACATTGCTGGTGGGGATGCAAATTAGTGCCATCACTCTGGAAAGCAGTGTGGAGATTCCTCAGAAAGCTTGGAATAGAACCACCATTTGACCCAGCTATCCCACTCCTTGGCCTATACCCAAAGGACTTAAAATCAGCATACTACAGAGATACAGCCACATCAATGTTCATAGCTGCTCAGTTCACAATAGCCAGATTGTGGAACCAATGTAGATGTCCTTCAATTGATGAATGGATAAAGAAACCGTGGTATATATATACAATAGAATATTACTCAGTCATAAAGAATAATAAAATTATGACATTTGCAGGCAAATGGATGAAATTAGAGAATATCATGCTAAGTGAGATAAGCCAATCTCAAAAAACCAAAGGACGAATGGTCTCGCTGTTAAGTGGATGATGACACATAATAGGGGGTAGGAGGGGGGCAAAAATGGAGGAAGGAGAGACTGTACAGAGGGAAAAGAGGGGTGGGAGGGGTGGAGGGGAAGGAAAAATAACAGAATGAATCAAACACCACTACCCTATGTAACTGTATGATTACACAAATGGTGTGCCTTTACTTCATGTACAAACAGAAACAACATGTATCCCATTTGTTTACAATAAAAATTAAAAAAAAAATTAAAAAAAAAGAATCTGGCTTCACCAGCTGCAGTTCTCAGAGCTGATGGTGGCAGGCATTCCCTGCCTTGATTAGATACTGACACTACAACAGGCTTTCTTGGCTGCAGACCCCACCCACCAGCAGAAGAGAAGACTAGATTCATCCATAACTCTGGTTTTGCAAAATGTGCAAAGTAAAAGCAACAAGACACATTTTGACTTATTAAACTCACCAAGGCCTTTTGTTGTGTTTTGCTGGGGATCAGCTCAGGGCCTATCAACTTGCGAGGCAAGCACTCTACCAACAGAGCTATACCCCCAGCCCTCTTTGTTTTGTTTTTAATGAGTATAAGACCCATAGGGGAGAAAGCCTCACATCTCTGGGGCTGGAAGACCCATTCAACATTGGCAGTCTCTCCCTCTAGAGGTGGCCCACATTCTCCCTGAAATGTGTATTCCTCGCTTTACCACCAAAGGCATCTCTCTCTTGAGATCACCCCCATTCTCCCTTGAATATGTATCTGCCCTTATAAATAAACCTCTGTCTATGACTCTGGGGGGAAAAAATTCAGTTGCACGAGGCCTAGTGGTTCAAGCCTGTAATTCCAGTTACTAGGGAGGCTGAAGCAGGAGGATCACAAGTTCAAGGGCATCCTGGGCAAATCCTGAAATCTCCGTGAAATCCTGTCTCTAAATAAATAAGGGCCAGGTTGTAACTCAGTGGTAGAGCACTTACCTAGCATGTGTGAGACCTGGCTTCCACCCCACCAGCACCACCAAAGAAAAACAAATTGACCCCACAATTCTAAGAATTTAAATTAATCTGGAGAAAATACAATCATGGATGTGGCCAAATATTTAGCTTCATTGTTGTTTTATAGCAAATAATTAGAAACAACCTAAATGTACAACAACAGGGAATTGCCTGGCTAAAGCATGTATAATAGAAAATGAGCAAGTCATTAAAAATGATGTAGAGAATTGGAAAGATGTTCACAGTCTGATTAACTGAATGAATGATTATATTTGCATGTGTAGTGTGATCCCATTTTTGCAGCAAACCAATGTGCATATATTCCTTTTTTTCTCCAACAATGCTGGAAGGATAAACCCGCTAATCCTAACAGTGACTATTTCCACGTGGTGGGATTATCAGTGTCTTTTTTCTTGGCTTATTTGTGAGAACCATACCCAGCATGTTACTGCTTTTGTAATAAGGGGGGAAAGCAATGCAAGCTATTTAAGAGAAATAGATTTCATCCCTGTAACTCAGTCAGCCCTTCCAAAAACAAGGCTCAAGGACTGTCCTACAAATGAGTTTGAAGTCTTCCAAGGAAGGGACAGAAATCAATGAATTTTAAATGTCTGAATGCTGTGCATAGCTGGAGGGAATACAAATTCCTTGGGCAAGATGGAAGTTGCTTGAGTGATAGAGAAGGATGAACATCCTGTACCAGTGCAAGCAACCGGCACACACTGAAGATCACACACACAAAAATAGCTGCCTTCTCTGGGCACTCACCCAGGGCCAGGCCTGGGCTGGGTGCTGGAAATGTACTCTGTGTCGCCGGATCTGCATTTCTAGTGGGTGCTGCTCTTCCCTTCATTTGATAGGTGGAAAATGAGGCTCAGAGAGGTTAAGCATCTTGCCCACAGTAACACAGCTAGTGGAGAGCCAAATGCAAGAGAGTTGGCTGATAGGCTACTGTTCCATGCCGTGTAAAAATCATTGTTCTCTTTTTACTGGGGCCTTCGCCTGATATGCTTGAATTGAGATACAGACTGCCAAGGGCAGACTCCAGCCAGCACCAAGGACAAGGCAATGATGGAATGTAGAGAAAATGTTGGCTGGAAGCCATCTGTGGACAGTCCAAGCTGACTGCCTTCCTGCTGCTTCCTGTCCTCCTTTCCAAATTCCTGCACAGAATCACCTATGAGGCTCTAGACTCTTCCTGTCCATTGCACTTTATATATATACACACATATATTTTAGTTGTAAGTGGACACAATATCTTTTTTTTTTTTTTTTTTTTTTTTTTTTTTTTTTTTTTTTTTTTTTTTTTTTGTGGTGCTGGGGATCGAACCCAGGGCCCTGTGCTTGTAAGGCAAGCACTTTATCAACTGAGCTATCTCCCCAACCCACAATATCTTTATTTATTTTTATATAGTGCTAAGGATCGAACCCAGGGCCTCACACGCGCTAGGCGGGCGCTCTACCACTGAGCCATAACCCCAGCCCTTCATTGCACCTTTATAAGGCTGCCAGATCAACTACCCTGCTCAAATACCTTCCATGGCTCCCCACTACCTATAAGATCAAGTTCAAATTCCTTTGTCTGGGTAGGCTGAGGCTTCTTCAAAACTCCCTTTGCAAACCTGCCAGATAGGATCCTTGCTGTGCTTCCCTTCGCTCTGTCATCTTGTGCCTAGGCACAGATTGTGGAATGCCTGTGTTAGAATCTTGGTCCTGCTGGTCTCCCGCTGGGGGACCTTGGGCAGGTTGCTTCCCCTCTCGAAGCTTCGGTTCCCCTGTTTGGAAAAATGGAATATTAATGATAACGCTGCCTCTCAGGGTGGCTGGGGAGGTTTTTAATAGGGCTCGTGATATACTTAGTGCAGGTCTGTGGGGCAATTTTATTATGTTACTTCAGGGAAGGAATTAATGGAGGCTCCCTGCACAGTCTTCAGGGACCAGGGCCCAATTAGCATATTTGATCCACAAAATGCAGGCTGAGCACTTTGGGGATGACTATACAGCTGAATCATCCAAGTGCCTCCCCCTCATTGTCCCAGCTGCTTTAAAGCCACGTCCCTGGCTTCCTTTCCATCCCTCCGAGGCCTGATCACGTTCTCGTGCTCTCCTCTCTATCCCTCGGCCACCTCATGTTCAGCCTCTCTGACGCTGTTTTAAACTCCGGCAGCTTCGTGTCCCCCTCAGGCAGCCCTTATCTCTTCCCCACACCTTTGGCTCTGTAACGGAGTCCTCTTCGCTTCCCTCTGTCCCTGATGTCTGAGCAGATTTCTGACTCCCTCTTGTACAGGCCTCCAACAGCGAGGGACACCTCTTGCCCTTGGACTGCGATTCCGCATGATACCCAATGTCCTTATCTCATTAAGCTTTCCTAATGAACGCCTCCACACTGAGCCCTCTGAGGGGAACGCCTTCCCCCGACTGACAGGAGAGGCTATGACAAAGTGAAAATGAGGGAAATATACTATGCCCAGCTTCTTACTTTCCTCGACTCCTCGTCGATGGAATGACTTGAATTATAGGTTGTATCAGCAGAGAAAAGGCGTTTAGAAAGAAGGAGGTGATAAACCCTCTTTTTCAGTCTAAACCGACCATATGTGGAGTATTGTGGCTTCTAGTAAAAGTGACAAGCTATAGGGAAGCAGGAGACCTGTGGGGCTGGAGAGCAGGGACTTTGGAGGTCGATTGGAAAACCTGGGTTTGAATTCTGCCTTAACCACTCTGCAGTCACAAGCAAGTGATTGAACTTTTAAACAAGGCTTATTGTCACGTTTGTCATCAGGCCTTATTTTGAGGATTCAGTGAAGTAATTTCCAGTCCTGCAAGGCTGCACAGGGCCTTTCTAGATTCCCGGGGTTCCTATGACATACTTACCAGAAAGGCCCTCTCTCTTCTTTGTCGAAGCTCTGAGTGTCCATTCCATCTGGAGCCTGAGGCTTCTGGGAGGATAGCCCTGGAGAAATCAGGACAGTTATGCCAAGAGGGTGAGGGGTCAGTGTCCAGAAAGCCAGCTGGAGCAAGGGCAGGAGGTACCTGACACCCCTCTCCCAGGTCCCTGTGGGTGTAACCTTGCGAGTTCGCTAGGTTGCATCACAAGCATATCATGTCCCAGTCACCCTGCCTGCAACTCCACTTACAGATCAGACACTGTGGCTTAGCAAGGTGAGACCACCTTGCTCAAAATCCCAGAGCCAAGGAGCTGCTGAGCCCAACTCAGTTCTGACCCCAGCCCCAGCCGTTGTAAAAGCCTGATAAATCTGGTGGAGTCTTTCTACCTCGCTTTGAGTTAATATCTGCGGAGTCTCCTCCACTGTCTTTCTGCACAGACTCCTCCTGAGCCGGGGTGTGTGGGTTTCCAGGTGTGACAGCCTGTAGAGCTGATTCTCAACTATGGCGGCTCTCCTGTGACAGAGGCCATCTTGCTCTGGAGGCTGGGCTCTGTCCACTGGATGTGTCATGTAGCACCTGGGGAGCCATTAAGGGGGGAGGGCAGAAGTTTCACCCACTTCTAAATGAGCATCTCAAGAGCATCTCAGTGAGATAGTCCCAAGGATCCCCTACAGGCATGGACCTGGGAAGGGCTGTTTCATGACAGGACTCACCCAGGGAGGCAACAACCTTGCAGGTTAGGCCATCTCCAGGTAAAGAACCACTGGCCAAAGCCCAGATAGAGGCAATTCTCAAACTGCCCATTTGTAGCCCTGGGACCCCAGGATATTATGCTCTTTGGAACAGCAGGTGGTTTTGCAAAGGGATTTCCAGCATGGTGGTTAAAAGAGAGGCTAGTCGGGTTTGGCGGGGCATGCCTGTAATCGCAGCTGCTTGGGAGACTGAGACAGGAGGATCACAAGTTTGAGTTAGCCTGGGCAACTTAGTGAGACCTGCTCTCAAAAATTTTTTAAAATATAATTAAAAAGTCTGGGAATTTAAAGTATTTTCATAGCATGCACAAGGACCCAGGTTCAACCCCCAGTACTATGAAGTAGTAATAATGATGATGATGATGATAATAATAATAATAATAATAATAATAATAGAGAGGGGAGAGTAGAAACTCCCACAATTGCAGGGTAGATAGGCTGCACATCATAGCATTCCCATCTCTTCTATTTGAACAGGGTTCACTGCTTTCAGACCCTCAAAATAATCTCATCTGACCTTCACAATTGCCTGTGGCCCTGAGGCAAAAGGGCAGGGGAGAATGCTCATTGTCATTTCTCTCTCTGTCTCGGGATTGAAACTCAGGGATGCTTTACCACTGAGCTATATCTCCAGCCCTTTTTATTTATTTATTTTTTATTTTGAGACAGGGCCTCACTAAGTTGCTGAGGCTGGTCTCCAACTTGTGATCCTCCTGTCTCGGCCTCCTGAGTCACTAGAATTATAGGTGTGCACCACCAGCCTTGGGCTCATTCCTATTTCTCATAAGAAATGGAGGCCCAGAGAGGCCCAGTGATAGATCCAAGGTCACACAGCTTACTGAAATCTAGAGCATGGTCTCTAGCCTCCTGATTTTCCATCCAGTGTTCTTTTTACTAGTACCAGGCCACCTTTATGAACAAATTAGCAATAAAAAAAAAAAAAAATGGGTATGATGAGGCCTGGAATCTGTGTGAAAGAATGCTGAGTAAGCAGATTAGGGTGCGAGGTGGGAGATAGTGTGGGAGCCTGCACGGAAACATTGCAGAGAACATTCCTAAATTTACAGGAATAATTGGTGCTCAACCCACTGGGGGCTCTTTCCCTGCCTGGTTCCTCTGTGAAAACCACTTTCCGGAGGAGAAAACCATAATTACCTCCTTGGGACAACAGAACAATTAAGGGACATGTCACAGTGTTTGAGGGTGGACTTCTGCAGCTAGAAAAAGCAGAGCGGGTATCAGAATTTCGTATTTGGAAAACTAGAATTTTGATCCTAGAGTTTTTCTATTTTTTTTTTTTTTCTTTTTCCTGGCATTCAGACCAGAGCAAATAAAGCTGGAAGAAGTCTCTGTGACTGGCAGAGTCACAGAAGCCCAGTGAATTCTAAAGCAGGACAAAGCTCCCTGCCCCCAGGGGAGGACCGTGTATCTGAAATGCCACACCTGAGGTGGGGACTTGTTGAGGGTTTAAATAGCCTGAGAAAACCCAGACTAAATGCGCTTTCAGGTTCTCTGAGTTCTGTCAGTCTGTGTCAAATTCTATGAATGATTATTGATTGTTGGAAGAGAATTTTCTGTATGAGTGAAGTTAGAATTTCATGCCCATTTTAAGGAAAGTCCCTCCCTGCCCCCAGACTACCCTCTGCCCCGCCAGCACCCCCTACACATTTAGGGCTGCAGATGGTAAGCTTTAGAGAGGATGAACATTTTTATTTTTTATTGTTTCAGTGCTAGGAATTGAACCCAGGGCCTTATACATGCTAGGTAAGCACTCTATCAGTGAGCTACATTCCCATCCCTTTTTATTTTTTGAGACAGGGTCTCACTAAGTGATGCAGGCTGGCCTCCAACTTTTGATCCTCCTGTCTCGGCCTCCCCAGCAGGTGGGTCGACAGGCATGGACCACATGTCCAGTTCAGGATGAATTTTTTAGCCTTGATTCAAACTGGAGAATTTCAACCACCTCTGGCCACAGTCAAGGCCCCTCCCTTGCTGCCCAAGGACCCAGGACTCTAGAAAAGATCAGAGGCCAGGTTGACTGGGGCAGATTCTGCAAGGGCTCCACCGCTCCCCACCCACTGGGTGTGCCTGAGCTCCAGCTCCTTCTAGGCATCCCCCAAGCAGGCTGTGGAAACCGACACTCCCGCCTCACCTCTGAGCCCCTCTGGCAAAGCCAGGGCCAGAGCCCAGTGAGGCCCATCGCCTCTGCCTGGGTGACCTCTTCCTTGCTGCCTGATGTTGCAACCTCCCCTTGCTTCTGGAAATGACTCTTTGCTCTTGGTCACTTTCTATTGACCTTGTGTTTTCCTTGCTACTCATTTCTTCATTCTTTCCTTAGGCTTAAGCAAGTCATTACAAATTGTTTTTCCAAAATTATGTTTTATGTTAATGTCCATGTGCCCTTGTACTGTGAACTCCAGGTAGAGGTCAGATCTTTATCACACATGCCTGCCACCTAGCAGGTCTCACCAATGTGCACTGAATATGGTCACTTGTCTTCCCCTTTCTTGGCCCTCTAGGCAGCCAGCTGCCCAGGCCCTGATCCCTGACAGCAGGCAGCAGGCATTGATGGCAGTTGCTCTTGACAATGCTGGCGTCTGGCCTGGTTTGCCCTGTGGCCTTAACTCTGAGGCCCCCTCCTAGGTCTCAGTACCCCTCAGGCTTTGCTATCATCATCTCAGCTGAGGATGATCCAACCTTCTTCCTAGAGAGGGATTAGGTTTAAAAAAAAAAAAGAATTATTCAGTGGGCTTAATAGCAGACTAGACAAATAGAAGAAAGGAAAAAAGAACATGAAAACAGAACAAAGTGAAAAAATTGGAGTAACCGAGATCTGTGCGGCACTATCATGAAGTCTGACATGGCCTGATGACGTGGGATTTCATCTTGTTCTACAGCTACTTCACTGGATTTTGTTCTTTCACTATAAGAAGGGTCCCGGTGATAAGGATGTGTAGTTGGGAAGAGGGAGGAATGGCAGGTAGAAAACTTAGGGGCTAAGAGGTGGAACTTTAGAAGACAACCATGGGACTGGGGTAACTTGCTGTGTGACCTTGAGCAGGTCAACTAACCATTCTGTACCTTGATTTTCTCATTTGAAACTACCTTGTGGGAAAAAAGAATGCAAGGAAAGAACCCCAGAAGAAACTCTGGCCATAGTAGGTGCTCAATTAGTGCTTTTATTCTTATTACAAATCACCATAATCTCACCACCACCATCATCCACACTATTTCCTTTATGCACACTCCCTTAGACTTGGTCTGTACGCAATTAACATTTTAAAATCATGGCGTCTCACATGTCATATGTTCTACTTTTGTGTATGTGTGTGTGCTGGGATTGAACCCAGGGTAGCTCTACCACTGAACTACATCCTCAGCCCCTTCTATTTTTTGAGATAGGGTCTCATTAATTTACCAAGGCTTTCCTCAAACTTGGGTTCCTTCTGCCTCAGCCTCCTGTCACTGGAATTATAGGCATGCGCCACTGCTACTGGTAGTTTTCGAGGTTGCTATCAAGCCTATGTTGATGACATTTTAACACCCCCTGCATTTTCTGTGGATTGACCTTTATTTGCTTTTTCTTTCCTCCTTGTTCTATTAAAGCCGAGCTCCTGGAGTGACAGGGACATACAGGTTCTGGTCAGCCATTTCCTCCTCCAGGTTGTACCTGCTCTTTCAGAGGGCAATTCAGAAAGGACAGGCCTCCAGGCTCTGCTGCTAACTTGTCATGGACTTTGGACAAATTATTTGTCCAGCTGCCCTCCATAGGCTCCTGAGTCCCTTTTTATAAACAATAGGCTCCGTCCCCCGACCCCCCACGTCACAGGGGATCAGAAACTGTTTCAGCACTCAAGGACTAGAAATTGACACTGGGGTCCCAAGTTCTCTTGGAGGCACAAAGCCATAAAAACTTCCCAGGAAACATCTGGGATACCCTTGACCTCTGGAAGGGCACAGAGAAGCCACTTAGAAAATTCCTTCACAGGAGCAAGTAGTAGGGGTGATGGGGCCCAGGACTGAGCAGGAAGGAGCAGGGCTCCTACCCTAATCATAACACTTTCACAGTTGCCATTCTAAAACCTGGGGATGTTCTCCGAAGATGTCTTTTTTCTTTTTTTTTGATACCAGGGATTGAACTTGGGTGCTTAGCCACTGAGCTGCATCCCAGGTCCTTTTTATTTATTTTTTGAGAAAGGGTCTTGCTAAGTTGCCTAGAGCCGCACGAAGTTGCTGAGGCTGGCTTTGAAATTGTGATCCTCCTGCCTCAGCCTCCCAAGTTGCTGGGATTATAGGTGTGTGCCACTGCACCCAGCTCCTCAAAGGATTTCATTGGCACTAAGCAGAAACCATTCATCTGGTCCAAGGGTTAAACTGAGTCCCTAAGGGGGGCGATGTGCTCCTGAACTTGAGCTGTTTTCAAAAGCATCCTCCAGTGGGTCCCCTCAAGATCTGAAAGGAAAAAGCAACAGTTCCTCTAAGGAGACGAAGTTTGACCTGACTCAAACATTCTGAAAAGTGGCTTTCTCAAATTCTTTAAGCCAGCAGGCTCGTGGGAAACCTGAACACTAATTCAGGTGGCTGGGCGGCACACATGACTTACTGAAGGTGTGAGGGGCCGTATGAAGAGCAAGTTAAGGCAGGTAAAGTCAGGAGCTCCCCAGCCCATCTCACCTCACTCCAGGGATGCAAGTTGGGTCTCAGGAGTTCAGTGAGGAAGAAAAATGGCTCCTGCCACTAGGCTAGGTCAGTGACAAATGCCTCCAGGAGGAAGCAGTCTTCCCGTTGCCTGTCAGAATGGCTAACTCTAAGCCTGATCTCAGCTAATTCAGTTGCTCTTAGGGAGGACACCACCCCCTTATCTGCTCTGCATCTCAAACACGCCAAGAGAACTGAGACGTGGAAGGATTGCTATTGATTTTCACTTGTGTGGGCTGACCTAACAAAACCAATCCATCAAGTGCCTGTCTGCCTCTGCCTCACATACTCGTCCTAACCACGTGCAAATAAATTATACTCGCATCCAGGGTGATTTGTCAAGGTCCAGCCAGGTTCTGCCTTCCGCCGATGGGCTGTAGGCCAGACTGGGCTAGGATCAAACACCCCACTTGCAAACGCCCACTGTTGATTTGCCATTCATCAGGGACATTCTTGGAGGCCAGGCAGCTGTTGCCACACTAGGAACTGGTTGGTCATACCTGGGAGGGGGCTTTGAGGAACCAGGCCCAAGTCCCACTCACTTCGACAGGGCCTGACAGTGGCATCCTTGCTTGCTTCCAATCTTGCAGTTTTAGGGGTCAACCATGAGGCACTGGGTTCTGGTCCAAGTGTCCCTGGACCAGCTGTGAATGGAGATGACATCATCTATGAGTTTAGGACTCATAAAGGCCAACGATCAGACTGGGCATCCGATCCTGTTCTACCATTTCTGGGGCCCTCAGGGTCTCGCTTTCCTCACCTGTACCTACCTCTGAGGGTAGAGGTCACTGGACTGAATGAGATAATGGAAAGGACCCCAGAACTCCACACGCTCCAGCTCTTCCTTCCAACAAGAAGGGACTGGAGGCTCAGAAGAGTCACATAGCAAGGTGGAGCAAGCTTGGGAGGGGTTAAACTGAGAGGCGAGCACAAAAGGTCCATGGAAAGAGCATGGGGCCCATCCTGCCCTCTTGCTCTCCAGCTGGCGGCTGTCACTGAAGAATGAGACACACGGAGTTGCTCACAAGCACGTCACGGATCACTGCTTGGAAGGGTCAGAAACTTTATTGGCAGGCCTTTTGTTGTTTTTGAATATACAGACTTCAGGGAAGTGGTATCTTGCTGCACAAGATCTGGGGGGCTTGCCTGGGGCTCCGTCCCTGTCCCTTTCCCACCAGGGCAGCTGGGGAAGGAGACTGCTCGCTGGCCCCAGATTCCTCCATTGAGGGATAAGGCACTGTGTGTTCATAAGAAGGCGCTCACGGCTGGCTGGTAGATGACGAGGTGGCCTTCTCAGGGGCTGCAAAGCTGAGGCTGTTGAGGGGTGGAGTTGAACTTGGCACCCCAGCAAGGAGACAACTGGGTGAGGAGGCCCTGCTGGCTCTGGCGTGGTGGCCTCAGGATGGGATCATGCCCTTGCTTCTCTTGCGGTCGGCCATGGTCCTCCGGTTGTGGTTGGCTCTTGTCGCTTTGTTGGCTTCCTTCTTCCTGCGCTCCTGGGTTGTCTCGCGGCTCTGCCCGTGGCCCCGGGGGCTGCCAGCCACTGTTGTCGAGCTGTCATGGCGATACCTGAGGGAGCAACGACCCATCACAGGAGAACCCATCAGTCAGAAGTCTGCTGGAAGAACCCAGGGTCTGCCTCAGAAGTCACCAGGGAAGGACACACCTCGAGGTCAGGACACCCACGGCCCAACTTTGGCTGGGAGGCAAGGCTGGGGGACGTGGCCAGCACCACACCTGGTGTTTCCTCTTCTCTAAGCCTTGATTCCAGACGAGCTCATGGCTGAGCTGAGGGGAAGCGGCTAGTAGAGTAACTGAAGCCCACAAGGAGAGGAGGAAGGCTTGGGGTGTGTCACCTCCCTTCTGAATCTAGGGCCACCTGCTGTACCAGAGACATCCCTCCTATTCTACACCCCAGGGCCTTGCTTGGTGGCATCCAAATACCAAATGTGCTCATAGACATGACCCGGGATCTTTCTGGCCTGTCTCAGGAGCTGAGATTTGCCCAGAACTTCATGCTCTGGGGGTTGGGATGGATGAGAAGTCAGAGTGGCTTTGTTCCCCACTCAAGAACCTTCTGTGAGTCCCCACAGCCTTCAGAATGATATCAAAAAGTGTTCCCTCTTGTTCCCTCTTGTGAGGCCTCCTGTATCCAGATGGCAGTGCTGTGTGAGCTCCAGATGGGGGACTGGGCTTCTGTCCCTGGTCTGGCTTAAGTAGAGGCAGATCCTTGTCCCCTCTGGACAGTTTCCTTTCTGAGAAGAAGAGGGAGCTAGACAGAGGAACTTGAGCTGCCTGCTGAAGACCCTCTTCCTGACCAATAAATTAATACATAAGCAGTACTTTGGGTTTATGGGTGGGTTTCCTGGGGTGGTCAGCTGGGCCTTCCTCAGATGGGTTTTCCCTCTCACCAGAATGAGGCTCTTGAATGCTTACCCCTTCCTGGCAAGGAAGGCCATGCGCCTGGCTTCTGCCTTCTCCCTCAGCACTGCAGGGTCCTGCACGAAATGGTCAGGCTGTGGAGGGGAGAAGAAACAAAATCGGGAATCATGAACTGTCCCCCTTTCCCTAAGCTGTGGAGGAGCCATGTTTGAATAAATCTTTTTGATGCCTCTGTGCCAGGCACAGGGGATGCCCTGGGATGGAGCTGTCAAGGCTTCCACTGGGACTCCACTGCCCCCCTTCTCGAGGGAGGAGGTAGCTGAAGGAACTGAAGCTTTCTGGACAGGCTGGTGGGGTAGATGAATCAAAGTTAAGAAAATGACAGTGACAAGTGGGAGCAAGGAGGCAAGGCTATGCAGGGGTATGGAAGCCAAGGCAGCCCCTGGTGGGTGGCCAGCTCGTCCTGGGAGTTGGAGGCCTGGTCTCACTTGGGCGCTCACCTTGGGTGCTGTGGAAGAGCCTGCTTTCCAGGACTTCTTTTTGTTTTGGTACTGGGGAATCTAACCCAGGGGCAATTTACCACTGAGCCACATCCCCAGCCCTTTTCATAGTGAGGCAGGGCCTCACTAAGTTGCTGAAGCTAGCGTTGAACTTGCAACCCTCCAGCCTTGGCCTTCCGAGTTGCCGGGATTACAGGTGTGTGCCAAGTACTCCTGGTTTCTCTAGGACTTCCAAGAGAGCAAGAAGCCTGGGACCAGTGCAGGGGAAACAGTGACCTATCTGGCCACAGAAGTATCTGAATTTGTCACCTTACTGGGAGGATAATAATGGCTCCAGGGTCCCTGGCTGATGCCCCATTCAATCTGAGCAGAACTGCTTTTATCTGTTTTATATGCTGAAGTTCTAATTAAGATTCAATTGAAGAAAAGTTTAGCTGCTGAAAACAGAACTTTGAAACCCACTGGTCCAGAGGACCAAGGACCCCTGGGCTCTAACTCCTGTCTGATTTTAAGAATTGCCACCCCAGGCATGGTAGCTGACAGCATCCCTCTCCTAGCCCCCGGGCTCGTGGGCCTAATGACCCTGGTAGCTCAAAAGCCCTGCCTCTAATCTGTCCCCTGGGCCCTCATAGGCAAATTCTAAGAGGTAAGCTCTAAGCCAGCAGCTCTCCAAGTAGACAGCCTGGGCTCAAAGAACCCCCTCCCTAGGGCTGCCTCAGGGCCAGATGCAGGAAGGAGGGAGGGACACAAAACTACTGATTCATTCTTCAGAACTGCACCCTCCTCTTCATCCACCCCCACCCATGCCACCTGCCAAGGAGCTACCTTGGGGCCCTCTTCTTCAGCTTCTTCCTCCTCTTCCTCCTCCTCTTCTTCCTGTCCTTCTCCAGACACTTTCGTCCTCAGCACTTGAGGGATGGTGAAGGGCCTGCGGGTTTGGAGAGAAAGCCAGATCAAAGACTAGATTAAACCTGGAGAGAGTTCAGAGAGAGGGACAGGGGGCTGCTGGGGGAGGATCAGCTCAGGAGGCTGGGAAACCCCAGAGGGCCTTTCAAGTCCGCTTGCACCAGTCCCGAATTTTTTGAGGTACCAGGTCTGACACTGGGGATTAGGGGACGACTAAGCTGGGGCCGTGGGGCTGTCCTGTCCTCCCTTTAGTCAGGGAAGCTCTGCTTTGATCTGTATTGGGGAAACTCTGTAAGACTCCACTGGGAAATGTTTTCTGTACTTTAAAAAAATACACAAAACTACTTCCTGAGTCCAAATAAATGCTGCCCCACGGGTGTGAAGGAGCACTGAACTAGGAGTCAGGAAACCTGGTGTGGGTCCTGGCTCACCAGGCCTTGCTCACATGCCCAGGCCTTGGTGACCCCATTTGTAGAAACAGAAGGGTCAGGAGTCCCTGCTAACCCTCAAGGTCAGAGAGCCTCTCTGTTCCTGGAACGCCACCACCTGGTGGCCTCACCTGCGACTGATGAGCTCGTCATCTGAGTCCACATCGTTGGCGCCCACCTGGTTGCCATCATAGGTGTCGTCATACTCGTCCTCATAGTCGTCACCACGGTAGTCACCTGGCTGCAGTGGCACCTGCGACAGCAGATACAGCTCAGGGGCTGGCTGATCCCCTGTGCCCAGCAGAGGCCTGGCGTAGGAACCTACCTCCTCCACCACCACACTGTATTGCTCGTAGCGCTGCCGCTGGGCCACCACTGCCCGCTTGTCATTCAGCAGGCTTCGTGTGTTCCCCTCCTTCCTAGGCCAAGGAAATGGCAGGGAGAGAGGATTAAAAACATCAGGCTTCAAAGGTTTGGGCTCAATGGGTCCAGAGAGACCGGGGATCCCTTTTCCACCCATCAGATTGACCCAAGCGCAGCCAGTGCTATCCCGCACTGGGAGGTGGGACTCTCACACCGGCTGGTGCCCGTGTGAAGGGGCCCAGCCCCTCTGCAGAGCATCCCAGGAGTTGCTAAATTTAATACATGTACACTTTCCACCCCTTTCAAGGGGTCTAGCCTAGAGCAACACTGGCTGCATGTCAGGAGTTTTCTTTATAGCATTGGCTGGTAACAGTGAAAAATGGAAAGTGACTGATATCTATCACGAGTGAAATGGCCACATGAACTGTGTCTCTTCTGTATTCTATAGACTGCCATGTGTAGTTCTTAAGAATGACACTGATTTACTATGGGGAAAGAAAGACTTAATGCCGAGAAAAAAAGCAAGTAACAGAAAAATGCACCGGGAATGATCCGAAAGCAACGGTACCCCGTTCTGTTTCTGTGGTATATGTTGATGTAGGTAAATGCAGAGAGGGTCACAGCACGGAGCAAACGGTGACCCCTAGGATGGCTTGGAGTCTTTGAATTTTAAAAAATCAACAAAAAGCAAGAAAAAGCAAGGCTACATATAGCTTTCTTGTTGAACTCAGAGGAACCCTAGAGACCTCTGGGGTGTGGGCAGAAGAGGGACCCTAGTCTCTTCCTCTCACCCTTGCTTCACCACAGCAGCCTTCTATCTTTCTGTTCCACAGTTCCAGCTTCTATAGGAGAATTCACTAGAAGCCAGGCCTTGTGGCATACACTTGTAATTCCAGCTACTGCAGAGGCTAAGGCAGGAGGATTCCAAGTTCAAGCCAGCCTTGGCAATTTAGGGAGACCCTCAAAATAAAACAAAACAAAAAAAGGCCTGGGATGTAGATTGTTAGTAGAATGCCCCTTCATTCAATCCCTAGTCTCACAAATCAAAAAAAAAAAAAAATTTCATTGGAAATAAAAGTCATAAAAGTCTGGAAGTCTAACTTCCATCACATAAGAGGTGACGAAACTTGGGTGTAATGGAGGACGAAGGGGGGGTCTTGGGGTCACAGTGAGCTTGTAGTGCAGCCTTGGAGGGGACTCAAGTCTCTTGACCATGGTTCTGCAAACCTGTAGAAAAACTTGGCTTGTCAGACACATACCCAGGCCTGTGGAATGTAGTTTCTAGCCCTGCAGGGAAAATCAATACAAGATGCCAGGCAAGAAAATCCAGCTTAGCTGTGAAATCAGGACTCTGGAATGTATCAAGGGTAGCAGGGGGAAAAAAGGGAAGAGACACAAAGCTGCATGCAGCTTCCATAACCATCTTTTCTTGACTGGCTCTTGGGGCTGGGAGGAGCAGGCACCTGTCTGTAGAGCTGTTTGCCAAGGCCAAGAGCGTGGGGCAGGTCAGTACTGTAGCCCCAGCAAGGCAGGCCAGGTTATGCTTCTCCGCAAGTCTTCACTAAGGCCTTACCACATGTCAAGCAAGGTACTAAGGCTGAGTTGGGGAGAGCTTCAGAAGAGAGTAAGATGGAGCTGCCCTCACACGGCAGTGGGGGTAACAGATAGGCAAATGGCAACCAACACAATACACGCTGAATGGAGGCAGGGACACAGAATGGAATGGGAACAGGAGAAAAGAACTCTGGCTTGGGGGCTTAACAGGGGTCTGGAAGAAGAGGTAATGAGGCTCTGTGGTAGGAAGGGTGTTTGATTGGGCCAGGAGCCCCAGAGTGTGATGGAAAGGACAGTGCGTTTGGTTTGGATCAGGGAGAAATCTTGGTTCATAGAAATCTTTCAGGGCTGGGGATGTAGCTCAGTTGGTAGAGTGCTTGCCTTGCAAGCACAAGGCCCTGGGTTCGATTCCCCAGCACTGCAAAAAAAAAAAAAAAAAAAGGAAATCTTTCACTGTTGCCAAGGAAGATAGTCTGTGTCTATGGCCCTAGGCCTCTACCTGGCTGTCTTCACCAAGTCGGAAAAGAGATGGACAGGAAGTAGAAGGGGCCCTAGCTTACCCAGGTAGCCGATGCCACTGGCAAGAACACATCCATGCGTTCAGCACACATTTCCTGAGGGACTGTTAGTTGCCAGGATCTCTGCTGGCCAGGGGACCAAAAATGAAGGCAAGGATCACTGTCATTTCTGCCACACTCTGGTTGGCCATCCACCGCTGGTTCTGGGCAGTGGGGCAGTTCTTTTGTTCTGGGTGGCCTCTGGTTACATGGCTGCCTAACAGGGCCATAAAGAAGCCTGACAACCTGCCTACCCAAGCTGGGCCCTGGAAGAGAACACAGATAAGGACAGTGGTGCCTGGGTAGCCTGTCCAGGAAAGTGAAGCTTTGGCCCCATGAACTCATTTGGAGCCAGGAAGGAAAAGAAAAATCTCAGTGTAAAAATCTGGGAAACTATTAGTCTAGAAACACAGGCAATAGTGGGTTTGGAGCAAGAAAACAGCAAGCCCAGGAACCCTGGCTCTCCTGAAGCTCAGTTAAGACCTTTTCCCTCATCTCAACCCTATTCTTCAAGGCCCATCTCAAATTGTTCCTCAGAGACCTGCAGAGACAAAAACCCCTCATTTTTTCAGTTGAAGCATTAGGGGATCCAGAGAGGCAGAACAACTTTCCAAAGTCACATAGCTTCTAATAGCAGAGCCAGGGCCGACACAGGTCTCCTGACTCAGGTCTGCTCTTCCAGTTCCTGAGCTATGTAACCATGCTTAAGCCCCCTACCTCACTAAACCTCAGTTCTTCTCCAGCACCCACTTCCCAGGGTTGAAATAAGAATGAAATAAGATGAGGTACACAAGTGGGCCTGGCACATGTTTAGCTCAAAAAGTGAGTCCTGCTTCTTTTACTGCAGGGTGTATCAGGGTCTTTAATGTGTTAATCTGCTCTTTAATTCTCCCAGAGGCAGAAAGAACACACACTTTTGACCACAGAAACAAAAATGAGGAAGAAGACTTGTTATCTTCTAGGGCACCATAGAACAGTCCAAGGAGTTAGTTATGTACTTGGCTTCCTTCACTGGTTATAAAACACAAGCAACACAGTCGCTGGGTGTCTACCCAGAAGCCACCCTCTACCTCGGTCACACTGCCAACAGGCCCTCCTTTTGTTCAGGCCTTTCCACCTCGCACACCACGTTAGAGCCCCAGGTTCTAACCCTGTCACTTAGTTCTCCTGATGAGATGGAGAATTTCTAGGCAAGGTTTTCTATTTTCTAAAAGAGAGATAGAAACGCACTGGTCTGGACTTCCTTTTAGCATTATCATTTCTGGAAGCCACAGTGAAATAGTGCAGCCCCCCTGCAGCCTCCAGGGAACAATGTGACTAACAAGAGGAGGCCTCAAAATACAACTGGTGTGCCCTAGACCATGCTGCTACACCACATGTGAACCAAGCCCACGTTGCCCCATCTCGCAGCTCCTTGTCAAGCAAGGGAATGGGTCTCCTTATTACTTAAGCCTCTGAGAGCACCCCACATGATCCAACAACACACTCGAGTGTGATCTGCCTTGTGCTATTTAATTTTCCCGAGGGTGGGGCCTTGAGCCCGCTGCCCTGCCCTGATTAACACAGGTGTCCCTGCTGAACTTCCAGTGCACCCTTCCCACTCGCTGCTGCTTGTTTGATGGTCTGTCTTTCCCATGGTTTCTGCCCTTTGAGGGCAAGGCTCAGGAGGCTGGTTCACCTTGTTTCTCTAGTGTTTAGCACAGAATCTGGTGCTAGTAAATCGCATAATAAATATTTGCTGAATGAATAAATAAATAATGACTACATGAATGGAGGCTTTGCTTCTTTGCAAACCACAGCCTCTGGGCTACTTAGCACAGTGGGTCCAGTGAACACAGGTGGCAACTCTGAGTGCCTCAGGATCGGAGGCAGAGACCTCCAGATACCTGACTGCCTCCACACCAGCCCTCCTGGTGACCCTGACAGCTGGGACCAATCCCTTGGCAAATGATTGTGGGTGATCTACAACCTAGGTGGGGTGAGGTGGGTCTTTACAATACAACAGGTTCTGGGCAAACCCACAAAACAAAGACAAGGGAAAAAGCCATGTCCAGAGGTGCCTAAGATCTGTGGGGGTCCTACCAATCAGGTTCCCTGGGTTGGAATAGGGGTTAGCCTTTCATCAGCTTGGGGGACCCCTGTCTGCTACTCTCCCACAGCAGGAGCTGCTGAGAGTCATGCTGGCTTGGCAGAGGCCAGTACTGCAGGATAACATCTCTGGCAGGGATCTGGGGATGTCACAATGTGTGTGACTAAGCAGTTTGCAAGTGCTTCCTGTCCAGCCAGCCAGATGGCTTTAAAGATGCCCTGAGTTCGCTCCCTAAACACTAGACCAGTCAAGCTTCCAGCACTGGACAGCCCAGGAAGGGGACCCAGCACAGGACTCTAACCAAAGCAGCAGCCATAAGAACAGGGCCAGGCTCCTCCCTCTGAGAACCTCTCCATCCCCATCATGACAGGGAAAAGGCAGGAGCACTTGTCCAGGGGTTTCCAGATTTTTGAGTTCCATGAACCAATACCACTTCAGAACTCTGGGGATAGCACAGTGTTGCCAACGTCTCGCTTTGCCCTTCTAACTTGGCTGTATACTCCCTCCCAACACCACTGACTCTTGTTCCTTCCAGTGGGTCACCATTCCAAAGTCAGGAGATCTTTTCAAAGCATAAAACATCAGTGGATGGGACCCTCACCATGCTCACAACAGCCTTGGGGCCACTGTCCCTGTTATGCAGTCTGCTTGGAGAGCTTCTCCTTCCCTCCTTTGCAGAACTCAACCCTCAGATCCTTTAGCTCTCTGTCCCATGTCATTTTCTCAACCCTTTCTGCCTGGGTTGAAGGCCCCACCAAAGGCACAGAGGTCTGTGCACCTATACCTGAGAGCACTTGTTCTATCTGCAATGTGACATTTCTTGTTTGACAAGCTGATTAATGCAAACTCCATGTGGGCATGGGCCATATCTGTTTCACTCCCCACTACAGCTCCAGAAACTAATTAATCCAGGGCCTAGAATGCTGTAAGCAAATATTTGTTACATGAATCAATAATAGGCATGAATGGACTTTTCAGTGCTGAAAAAGTAGGAAGGGCATATACTAAAAATAAATAGAAAAAGCCTTAAAGTGGAATATGTTCACCTTTGGAAAAGTTCATTCAGTGCAAGCTTGATTTTCTCATTTTGTCACAGCCTGGGGAAAATCAGGTCAAAGAGTAGTTTCTGGGAAGCACTGTCCAGTTCTACCACCCAGAATGTCAATGGTCAACACATTAAAAGATACAATTAAGAAGGTAAGAGGGGGATAGATTTGGCCTCTCTGGCCTTTTGCTATTAACAAGGATTCACCAACAACCTTTCTGCACAGTCAGAACCTGAAGCACAGTAATTAAACTGCTCATGCCTGCTGGGAGCACCCAGGGCCAGGCTTTAAAGGGACCCCTGCGCCCACGCCTGGAGGCCAGTTCTGTAAAGATGGGCCCTTTTGTTTCTCCAGCTTCCCTGGGGCCCATGGCACTCACCTCCTGCCCTTGTGCACTCGGCTCAGGTCCACTGAGTCCCTGCTGAACACATCAAACTCGTCGTTCTGGAAGACGTTGTGACGGGATGTCAGTAGGGGTGTGGGGTCTGGATTCACCTGTCTGGGGAATAGAACAGAAATCAATTTAGGGGACCCTGCCAACTGATGCCTACCTGGATCCCATTCCCCACTGCCACGTTCTATCCAACAGATTCGTCACCTCCCTTCTATAGCCACACCTCGGAAACAAGCTGGAAACCTTTAAGGGGGAGACAAGGCCCTGCCCCACCTGGGCGTGCCTGAGTACAGCACGATGCTGCAAGCGAAGCTCCCCCTCAGTCCTCAGGGACCACACACAATGATTTTTACTCTATTTCTCAAAAGCTCCATCCTCAGTGAATGCTCACAATGGCCCTATGAGACAGTCATAGGTCACTCAAAGTCTTCTTTTTTTTGGATTTTTCTTTTTTGATATTGGAGATTGAACCCAGGGTTCCATGTATGCTAAGCACATGCTCTACCACTGAGCCACACCCTAGCCCCTATCAACCTCTTTGTGCCTCAGCACCCTCATCTGTAAAATGGAGCCCAAGGAAGCTGAGAAACTTGACCAAAGATACAGAGTTAACTTCACTCATTCATTCAGTAAACATGGAAGAACCACCCATTGATGCCTTTAACAGTGGGCCAAATTCTGAAAGGGTAGGTGTGATGGATGTGAGAAGAGATTTGGCCACCTTCCTTTGGAAATCTACTGGGAAGGTGGTAAGGGCAGGACAGGTTAGGGACTTAGGAACTCTGAAGGGCTCAGCTACCCTTTTGTTACATCTCATGTCTGTAATCCGTCTTTCCACAACACACTGCGGGGACATCCGGGTGTGCACTGAGAACTTCCTGGGGTCCTCAGGTTTCCCCAAAGAGGGCATGAGTTAAATTGTTGGGAAACCACAAAATAAATAAATCATAATGTAGATCCTCCATGACTCAGGTGAAAAGACAAATGGGGAAGAGGATGGGTAGAGGTGGAGGTGGAAGAGAGAACAAGCTGAGACCTGGGGTGTGGGGGAAGGAAGAGTAGGAGGGAGAGAAAGGGCCCCAGACCCTGCCTGAGGCAGCTAGGCCCTGGGGCCTCCTCCCACCTGTCTCTCCTACCTGTCTAGGCTGCGGTCCAGCTGGCTGAGGGCGGGGGCCAGCCGCTCCTCCAGGATGTTGTTGATCACCTGCTCCGGGTCATAGCAGTAGTGCTCTAGGCAGGCCAGGATGAAGCCTTCCCCGAGGTCTGGCAGCAGGTCCTTCACTTGGGAGATGAGTGAGTCCAGCTCCACACCACTCACGGCAGGGCCCAGGGCAGCGGCTGCACCCATGCACTGCAGTAAGAGCCAGAGTGAGGGAGGGGAAGGTGAAGCCCAGCAGTGGGGCAACAGGCCCAAAAGAGCACTGGGGGATCTTAGCCGAGTGACTCAGGTCTCTCTGAGCTTCCATTTCCTCCTCCGTGAAAAGTGGGGAAATGGAAGATTTACTGGCTGAGCTATTTCTAGCTGTGTGGATTTGGGTAGGTGCGTCCCTCTCTGAACCTCAGTTTCCTCTTCATAAAGCAATATACTACCATCCATCTCATGGGGTTGTTTCGAATGGTTCAAAGAGATAATGCACATAAACCTGGTATAGACAAGGTATTCCATAAATGGCTGTGTTCTACTAAAGGTCCTTTACCAACTCTTAACAAGATGGCTGAGGTTGGAGGGAAACAGCAACCACCAGAAGAGGTTTGTGGAGCTGCTCCTTTTAAATGATGTTCTTTTCAGTAATGGGGATTCATTTTACATAGTGTTCAACGTGGCTTAATTTTGTTAGTCATTTCAAGGGGGAAAAATAGTCTTTTTAAGGTGTGGCTCAGTAGTCAACACTGGTCTAGCATGAGTAAAGCCCTGAGTTCAATCTCCAGCACCACAAAATAAATAAATCATAATATAGATCCTCCAGGACTCAGGTAAAAAGACAAATGGGGAAGGGGATGGGTAAAGGTAGAGGGGGCTGTGGTTCTCCAAGGCCCTAGGAGAATCATGGGGACTGGGGTCTCTCAGGAAGAAGAGCAGCAATTGTTAATGAGCCACAATGGCCAGTTGGGTTCACAGTGCCACATGCAGAAACAATAGGAATCCCAATAGCCTTGCAGATATGGGCACTGCACCTATACCCACATTACAGATGAGGAACTGAGGCTCAATGGGAGTGGCATGCCCAAAGCTACTCATCTGGCGAGCAGAACAGGTTACACCCCTGAGCAACCTGACCTGAGTCTGTGTGGTCTCCATTCCTACATCATGCTGCCCCACAACATACAGGGAAGAGTTCTGGAAAAGCCTGGAGAGGAAACACTAGATCCAAAGCTTCCAAACTTGTTCAGTGGAGCCCTGTGGTCCCATGGAAGAGCTTCCAAGGAAGCCATCAGGTAGGACCAGGCAGCAAAGGAGCTCCACTTTTCCATGTGTAAAGGAGAGCTTGGGAAAGCATTTTGCATGGATAAAGCTTCATCTCTTTATTTTATAGAGGGGAAACTGAGGCTTCACAGGTTTAAGTGACTTCTTGTCTCCTCACACGCACTCTACCCTGGTCTCAGCTTTGGACTCCCTAAAGGTAGTACAGAACTGACCAGAAACTAGAGGCTGTCGATCCCAAAAGAAACCTTTTCCCTGAGTTCAGGAACAAAGAAAGGAGGTTGGCCCATGTCCTACCCTCTCACACAGACCAAGAGGGGCCAGGAAGCAAGGTATAGCACTCCCCCAAACACACACCTCCACTTCCTCCGAGTTCTCTGGATGTGATGGTGTTTGACTGATTGGCTCCGCTGTTACAGTGACCCCATTAGAATCCCCATTAGGATCCTCGGCCACAGATGGGTCTTTAGTGTTCACTGCTTTCCTTCTGTCCACCCCTTCCCAAGCGCTCTCCACTGCCTGGAGCACGTAGGCAGTCCGTGTCTCATCCCTATAAGGCTGTGTTAAGGGCTCTTTCTTGGGTCCCATGGCCTTCTCAGCTTACCCAGCTCTCAGGCAGCATGATTTCTCAGTCTCTCCCCAGGATTCAACCATGTGGCTCTTGCCAGGGGCTTTTGGGGCTGACCCAGTAGACACCACTGGTACCTGGGCTATATGGGCACTGGGTCAGACCACAACTGTGCTGGCTTTATAGCCCCGTACCTGCCACTCAACAGAAAGCAGCTCTGGGCAGACAATCAGGGGCCACCATCAGTGTCCTAGGACAGGTTGTTTGGATGAACCACTAGCAACTCATGTACTGACCTCCAGGAGGACAGTCAACAGGGCCACTGCCACTGGGCTTCCTGTCCAACCAGCACAGGGCATTGTGTAAAGGCTGGGAACCCACAAGGGTCCCTGAAGAAGGAATGAACAACCTATTCCAGCTACCAAAATGGCCAATAGGCTTGCTCCCTCCTATTCTTTCTTCCTGTCTACCACTGCCAAAACAGAAATCCAAGTGTCACCTTCAATACCTTAACTCGACTTCTAGTGCATCCATCCCTGGATGTCACAGCAGCGTCCTTGTTAGCCTCTGGACTTTCTGTGGTCCCAGGCTAGTTCATTTTTCCTATGCTGGAAGCTTTTCCAGCATAGGAGCTTTGGAAAAGCTCCTTTTTTCCCAAAGTATACACCTGCCCATGTCATCTCCTGCTTTATAGCTACAGCCTTTCATACTCTCCAGTATTACAGAACAGAAACCAAACTTCTCAGCAAGGGTCACCCCAGGGCTGTGCAGTCTGCTGGCCCACAGATCATGTGCCACATTCTCAACACCCTCCTGTAAAGACCCTCCAACACATAGCTGCACCATGTATTCCACATATGACATCAGGGGGCTCCTCGAAGAAGTCAGTTCTCTTTGCCCTCCAACCACTGGGAATACCTGCTCTTGCCTTAGCTGTTGGCTTTACCAGCTCTCATTCCTTCTGTTCTCAGCTTGGGCATCACTTCCATCAGACACCCTCACCCTGACCTCTGCTAGGTGAGATGCCATCTGAATTCCTCTCTCTCACTCTCTCTGCCATTTTTTTTTTTTTTTTTGGTACTAGGGATTTAACCCAGGGACACTTCATTAAGCTGCATCTCCAGCCCTTTTTATTTCTTATTTTGAGACAGAGTCTTACTAAGTTGCCTACAGCCTTTACCAAGTTGCTGAACCTGGCCTTAAACTTGCAATCCTCTTCTTATCTCAGTCTCCCAAATCGCTGGAATGACAGGCATGTGCCACTGTGTATGGCTGAATTTCTTTCACATGACACTCTATAACTACCTGTTTACTAGTCTGTCCCTGCTACAGCGAGGATGATAAGGGTAGGCACAAGTCCAACTTGGTCACATAGGCCTAGATACTCAAGACACACCTAGAAAAAGCAGGGCTGTACCTTCCCTGCATCCAGCATTAGAGCAGTCATCTCTTCTATAAAAAGTGGGCCTGGGTCCTTGGTTGGTCTTTAAGGTTAGCTGGCTGACCCATATGTTCTGGGACTAACCCTCTTTCTGCCTCTCTGTCTCCCAGGAGGTCATGCCTGACCCGATCGGGCCAGACCCTGTCCCAGTGGGCTGTGGAAGGATACAAGACTGACGAGGCCTGCTGCAGCAAGCTGATGTCTTCAGCCACAGGGAAGAGTGCGTCATAGTCCCGGAGGAACCTGAGGGGCAAAGAGCAGATAGTAGGGACGGGGATACCGTTCTACTGCAAGGCTACTCTCTGTGTACGTCTGTTACTCAACCACCAAGTGTCAAAACCGTAGTGCTGTGGTGAGCACATGGCAAGGGCTCCACTGTGTAAGGTCTTGTGGGGACTGATGGGAGAGCCATGGGGCCGTCTCAGTACTGGTCCCAGCTTAGCCACACTTACCTCTTCTCCTGTAATAAGGAGCTGAAGATCTGAAGGAACTCTTCAATGAATCCCTGAACATTGTCACAGCTGAAATGAGACACCAGGGAAAATGAGCCCACGCAAGATATCTACAGGTCCTTTCTACACCTACCCTGGCCCTCTGTGAGGCTTGGCCAGTTAAAGGAAAGAGGCATTTTTTCTGGGTTTTCTATCAGCTCAGGAAACTGCAGAGCAGGGAAAGAAGTCAAGATAGAATAAAGGAAATGCTCCTGCTGGGCTTGGTGAGGGGGTCTTTGTCCAGGGGTTACCTGCTTTCTAGAATGGGAAGGAGGCAGATCTGGCTCAGGATGATGTGAAAAACTTCCATTAGTTTCTTCTTGGAATGGGAGAGCCTCTGCCACAGGTCACTCAACAGCCTTTGACGGCCAAAAGGAAAAAAAAAAAAAAGATTAGAAGACAAAAAGGCACTGAAGGAGTCCCTTCCCAGCAGTTGTGGGTCCTTCCTAGGACTCCGAAATCCACACAGATTTCTGCTGGAGCAGCTGGCAAAAGGCAGCTGAGTGCTCAGCTGGTTCCAAGGCTGTTTCTCGGTTCAAACAGTGGGTCAGGAACAGGGACTTAAATGCAGGGGCCAGCCATCCTATTAACTGCCAGTATTTGGTAGCATTGGGTTAATGGACCTAGTGGCCAAGCAGAACTTTAGAACCAATTTCCTTTGTGCACTTAACTCTCTACTTGTTGAAATCTTTCTCCTCAGGTCCTCACACAATTCCTTAGAGCATTTATTTTAAATAGTCTTAAGGGGTGAAGAAGTAGTTCAGTGGTAGATTGTGTGCCTAGCATGCATGAGGTCCTGGGGTTGATCCCCAATTTCTGCTCCTCTCAAAAATCTGAGAAGTATAAAAAAAAAAAAACAAAAACGTAGGGATGCATGAGCAGGAAGCTACACAGTAAGCTACACAGTTCTTGGTCCTACCCCCTTGCCTTAGTGGTAGGGATGATGCAGCTGGGAAAGGCAGGACCTGTGCTGGGGCCTCCCTTTCCCACACAATGTTCTTAGTTTTATCCCCGCCTCACTTGCAATCTTCAAGCCTCCTCTTCTTAATTGCAGACTCCATTTCAGGAATTGCCACTTCATAAAAGGAAGCTAGTCTGTGGAAGCATATATGGGTAAAACACTGATTAGTTCATGAATACCACACTTTGTCAGAAAACCAAAGCCAATTCAAGGGAGGGGAAAGGCCCTTTTTCACAACCAGTTTCTCCTGGGACCATGGTGGTGCTTCCCCTAGTCCCACCCAGACTGACTCATGTGCTGATCCTACCAACAACCTCATGGGAATTGGCCTATGGCTGCCCATTCTAACAGAGTGCCAGAGGGTCATCCAGGAGTCTCTGAGGTTTGAGGAAACACATACAAGATTACCCTTTTTTCTTGTTCTTTATAAACAACCTTTCTTACTTTGCTATGGGATATAAAGAAAAAGTTTAAGTTTGTACATGATTTGGAATCTTTAAAAATTGTTTTAACATGAAAACATCAATCTGATATTTGTATTTGTTCAAAACAGGCTAAATGGGCTCATGTTTTAAATGTCTCCACTGGTTTTATAAGTTAATCCAGTTAGAATGACTTCTATAACTCTTATAAAATATAAAACTTATATATGTAAACTCAGTTGGGCATGGTGATAAAAGCCTGTAGTCCCAGAATTAAGGAGGATGAGGAAGGATCACTTGAGCCCAGGAGTACAAGACCAGCCTGGGCAACATAGTAAGATCTTGATGGAAAGGGGGGAAAAAACAGGAATCTTCCAGACAGAGAAAGGTTGCAGTGGCAAGAAGGGTGTTCTAGGTAGGCAAAGTGAAGCATCCAAAGGCCTAGAGCCTGGGGAGTGTCAGGGGTGAAGCAGGACAGTAGGAAAAGGAGTTGGTAACAATAAGAAATGACTCCAGTCAGTAGAAGGAAGATTGAGAAGCTGTGAAGTGCTGGCAGGGGTGGGGCAGTTGAAGCCATAGGAAGGAGGCTTTTACACAAAGGATCCTCCTGGGGTGAAGAAAGACATAGAGGAGAATGTGGGCCACTTGGCATCATGAGTACCTTCCTTGTGAAGTAAGAAAGGGGGCACAGGCATGGAAATTCCCAGGACAGTGTGAAGGGGCTGGCAGCCTGCATGTTGCCAGGCACTAGCCTATTCTCAGTGGCCTCTGGTTGCCACTCCTGCGGGGCATTTCTTCCTGCTATTCACAGCAGCTTCTGGGATCTGCCCAACTCCATCTACCAATCCATACATTCATCCATTCTGTCATTTACTTACCCATTCAACAAAACATTTATCTAGTGCTGACACGTGCCAGAGATGGCAGCTGGTGCTCTGTCCTCCTTGATCTCCTCTGTTTGTGAAAATCTGTCACTAGGATTGATCAGCCTCCCAGACAGCTAGAATAAAGTGCTGATCAGCATTTTCCCAAGAAAAAAGGGGGTTGGGATAGACTATAGCTGTCTACTTGGGGGAAAAAAAAAAGGTATTTTTTTTTCTCATGATAAAAGGGCAAATGCTGATAGGAAATTTGGAAAATACATAAAGTAGAAAATTAAATCACCACAAGGGATTTTACTATTCTTGGAATTTTGTACCCTGTGTGTTTTCATTTATCATAAGATTTTCTCATTTTGTTAAAACATTTCCCCAAATGGGGTACAGATGGCTTTTGAGGGTCTTTCAAGATGGAGGTAAGTTTTAGAAGGGCAGACTTTCCTGCAAGGGGCTGTGGAGGTGGGAAAGAACCCTCACCCATCTTGGTGAGGGGGAAGAAAAGGAAACACTTTGACCGAAAGTGACTCTGCCTTTGAACCACAAATAGCCTGTGGCTGGCCCAGCCTGTTCCAGCTGTGCTGAAGGCCAAGAATGGCCTCTGGCAAATGTAGTGACCTCAGTTCCTGACTGCTTTCTGGAAAGGGATGGAGTCACCCAGGCAGCTCTGTTGCTCATCCCTCTTACAACACCTTCCTCCTTTTCCTTCTCACATCTGCCCAATGTATCCCTGGTATGTCTTCTTCTGCCTTTTAACTTTATGAATGAATAATACAGTCACACGGCTTAAAACTCAAAAAGTATAAAACATACTGTGACAAGTCTCCCTTTCCCAGTTCTGTTCCTCATACAACTACTGTCATTATTTTCTTGTGGAATTTTCCAAAGATGCATTTATGCATGCATATATAAGTAAATATTCACATTATATATCCCTCTCTTTTTTTAACTGCTGGGGAATGAACCCAGGGTCTGAGCATGCTAACAAGTGCTCTACCACTGAGTTATATCCCCACCTCTCTCCCTGCTTTTTAAAAATTGAACGCTGGCATATTATGAGTACTATACATATTATTTGCCTTTTACTGTTTCATTTAATGGCAGGACTGTGGCAGTGCATAACACCTCTCTCTGGTATGGTTGGGCAGAATTCCATTGTACACATTGGGTACCAGACCCCATAGATAGAGCATTAGGTTTTTTCAATTGTTTGCTATTATAAGAAATGCTGTCCAGAATAACTTTGCACCTTTGCAAATATATCTGAGTAATAATTCCTAGAAGTAGCATTATAGAGGCAGATGGTATGTACATCTTTAATTCTGAGAGATCTTGCCAAATCACCCTCTGTAGGGGATGTTCCAATTTACCCTCCCACCGGTAATGCATCATGGCAACAACTCAACCTGCTTGGGCCAAACTGCCCTCTCTGTCCTCTTCTGGTGCCAGGCCTAGTAGGGCCTGCCTCTTTTGGCTTACTTATCCTCTGCTACGTATGGTACTGCAATAAGATAGATTGCCAGAAACCAAACAGACAAGTGTTTCCAGAATACCTGCTACAAATTCAGCACTGTCCCAGGCACTTAGCTGCAGTTCTGGCTTTGGGAAGCTTAAGACACTTGGAGGCAGAATTATATCACAGAAAAGAGGCAGCTGCATTTTCAGTTGGCAGAGCAGCACACTCTTTGTGTAGTGCATCTGGTTCCGGGAAGAAGGAATCCCGTGGGTGAGTGTGACCAGGAAGCACACAGGGGGGAGGTGGGCCTGGAACACAGGATGGCTAGGGGGAGAGGAGGGACGGGGAGGGGGAGGAGGAGGTGGAGGAGGAGGAGGAGAAAGAAGAGGAGATAGAGGAAAAGGAGAGCTATGACCAGAGTTAGCCCGGGAGAAAGTCAGAGAGGGCCTTGGGAGCGCTGATCTCTGGGGGGCCAGTGAGGGACTATGTAGCTGGAATGGGGAGTCTGAGTTTGAGTTGGGAAGTGTGGATGTGAGGTGGCCCAAGGTGAGAAGCAAGATTGGCCAGGTATGGATGTACCCCAAAGAACTACAGTAGCAAGGGAGATGCTGATAGTTGTTTGTTTTTTCTTATTAGTATAATTATATTTGTTTGAAAATGACTTCAAGTATATTTAAATTTTTATATATTTTACATATATGTATAAAAGAAATATTTACATATATATATATATATATATTTTTTTTTTTCTTTTCTTTTTTTGTTTAAAAAAACCACAAGGTCTTGCTATGTTGCCCTGGCTGCTCAAACTCCTGGGCTCAAGCAATCCTCCTACCTCAGCCCACAGAGCAGCTGGGATGACAGGTGTGCTCCCTGCTCATTCTTTTTTTCGGTGGTGGGGGGTACTAGGGATTGAATGCAGGGGCATTTGACCACTGAGCCACATCCCCAGCCCTATTCTGTATTTTATTTACAGCCCTATTTCGTATTTTATTTACAGACAGGGTCTCCCTGAGTTGCTCAGTGCCTCACTTTTGCTGCGGCTGATTTTGAACTCACCATCTCCTGCCTTAGCCTCCAGAGCTGCTGGGATTACAGGTTATACAGCGTGCTGAGAATGGAACCCAGGGCCTCACACATGTCAGGCAAGCACTCTATCACTGAGCCACAACCCAGCCCCTCCCCATTCATTCTTCAAGATTTCTTTGAAGGGTTATTCTGGGGTTCCAGTCAGGAGCATGTCCGTTGTTTTCTTTTGTGCATTCTCCCCTGGGTTAGACTACTTCATCCTGACTGTCACTCCCTGTGCCTGCCCATCATAGCAGCTTTGAAACAAAGCAGAATTAAAATGGCCCTCTTCTTGATTAGGTCTTCCTCCTCCCTTGCTCTCTCTGCTAACACTGGCAGTGTTTCTAAAATACAGGCTCCTCATGAGCAAAAAGCCTTATCTGTCTTCCTCACTGTGGCATCCCCAAGCTGGAAGAGGGACGGGCACATTCTAAGAAACTAGTAAACATGTTATATGAGTACATGGGACCAGGCCTCTACTTCAAAAGCCAAAACTCCTGCTGTACCTGTAGCAGAAGTCATGTTTCTGGAAGGTCTGGCAAGCCAAAGGGAAGATATCCAGAAAGGCCCAGAGTGTAGTGCAGGTATCACAAAGGTAGAGAACAATGTCCTTTAATTCCTGTTGCCAAAAGAAAACACTGCATTATTCTCCCTCCACTTTACAGACAGCTCTGCAGAGGGTTCGAGACACAGTTGACAAAGTCAGGGTTTCCAGCAGGCAGAGAGTTGCTCAGGGTGAAAGGGAAGAGAACAGTAGAGGCTCCAAGTACACCTAGCTGGTTCATCTCTAAAAGTGCAATGTGGGAGAGCCACCTAGACATTCTAAGCCTTAGGTCTTGCACTTGCAGTTCCAGGGGGCTTCACTGAGTGACAGTTAGGGTCATTTCTATTTTAAGATAAGACAGTCTCTCTTCTGAATCTGATCATAACACCTCTGGTCCCACAACAAGAAGGCCCATGATGATGAGGACAAGAATGTCAAGCCCAGCTACCCCTCACATTTTGAAGAGAGTATATAGGACATGGGATGCTTGCTCATTCAATGACTCTAACAACTACTCTAGGAAGTAGGCTGGGCCACTGTTAGGATCTTCACTTTGGAGCTAAGGAAACTGAGTCTCAGAGGGGTAAAATGACTTGTCCCCACAGCACCAGCACATGCCCTCCTGAAACACTCATTTAATGGCTCTTTCCCCACCAGATCCCAAGCTCCAGGAGTACTGTCTGCAGCTGCCTTGCTCCTGCTCTGTCTCCAGTGCTTAGGGCAGTGCCTGAACCATGTCCCAGGTTCCTTAAATGTCTACCTTCTGCCTGTCATCCTCCTTCGACTCTTAACTTCTGCCAGAGCAGGTGCTGTGTCTGCTTTTGCTTAGAGCTTTACCTCCAGCGCCTGGTCCATGCTGGGGACTCCTCAAAAGAAATTCACTGAATAAATGACTGACTCAAGGAAAAAAGCATGAATGAGCCTACTGAGTTGAACTAAGTGAGGATTACATCCCTGTCTTTTGGACTCTAGTTCCCTGTTCTTTCCAGTACTTTATAAATGAAGCTCCCAGAGAAAGTTGCAAGCCTGCTGAAAACGCTCTCCACTTGTGTGATGGGAAGAACCACCTGCTCACTGGGTCACAGAAGCTGTGAGCAAGGGAAGAAGCCACTGTGACCTCTATCATGGCAATCTTCCCATCGTTGGGGCAGTTAGTCTCTGGCTAGAAGGACTCAACTGAAAGAGGACAGGCTGGAGGACAATCTCACCAGGAGCGGCATGTCACTGGGGGTTAACCGGCTCCTCTCCTCAAGCTTCTGGGGTGTGGTGCTGGCCCCATCCCCTTGCAAACCACAGTGCTGGAGGATATTGCTGAAGACCTGTGAAGGGCAAGAAGGGACTCTCCCACATCCTGTTGAATCATCATCTGAGACCCACCCCTCCACCGCCACCACCTCACAGTCAGGGACAGGTGATCTGAAAACTGCCTTGGAATCTTGGAAACATATCATGTTCCCAGGATACCAACTGAGACAATGACTTTCTCAGAGAGTGGGTTAGAGTAAACTATGTAAGAAGAGGATGGAGAAACCATCCTTCTTATGGAATTGTGGAGAAGTGGGGCTGGGATGTGACTCAGCAGTAGAGTACTTGCCTAGCATGAGTGAGGCCCTGGGTTGGACCCCCAGCATCACAAAACAAACAAACAAAAAACCCCACAACATGTATGTAAGGCCCTGAGAATCCTGCAGATATGGTCTGACTGGATAGGCTGAACGAGTACATGATAATGAATATTTGATACACGGTCAGCAATAAATAATGGATTTTTGGATCTCTTGTAGATGGATATTTATGGGAGCCATCTTGAAATAAAATACAAATCAACAGTGAGGGGAAAACCGAGACCACTGTAAAACCAGGCAACTATTGAACTGACAATGCTGTTGTCTTCAGGTAGACTAGCATGTAACTATTCCAAAGGTTATTGAGAATGGTCAGCATTTCTTGGTGGTGGGATTATGAGGAATAGTAATATTATTTTATATATATATATATATATATATATATATTTAAAAATTTATTTTTACTTGTTGATAGATCTTTATTTCATTTATTTATTTATATGTGGTGCTGAGGATCAAACCCAATGCCTCTTACATGCTAGACAAGGGCTCTATCACTGAGCTACAACCCCAGCCCCACAATATTCTTATTTCTGTTTTTTAATATACCCCAATTTTCTACAATGAATATTATTTTTTCATGAAATGATTTTGTAAAACTTTAAAGCTCTTATTTGAGAAACACAGGTCTCTTAGAGGGATATCCTTAGAGACATGAGGCTGTTGGCAAACAACACATGATGCAAACTAAGCTCTTTTTGTATGAGTGCCAGACAGCTCTTAAATTTCAGTCCTGTTAAGAGGGGGAAAGGGATAATTTGAAGAGGGGTGGTCAGGGGCAAGACAAGAAAGCATCTGGGGAGATGGGTCTAGAGAGGGGCACCAGAAATGAACATTTTTCCCTGACTCTTCCGAAAAAGTCAAAGAACACCATCAAGAGTGTGGCAGGGGTCTGTCTCCTCAATTCACCTCCTCTGGTTAGGGCTGAGAGCTGGTACCTGAAGGATAGTGGGCATGGTTTCATCCAGGTCATTATAATAACTTGGCTGCTGAGTAAAGATGTTTCCTGGAAAGAAAAGAAAAAGGTAAGAAGTGGAAAAAGGTAGGAAGAAATGGAGAGGCCACATTACAAATGGTTGCCACCGTGTTCTGTGACCTTTCTCCTTTTCCCTAAGCCTTCCGTGGCTATGACCTAGGATGAGTCCTGGCCTTGGGCCCTGCTACACTGAACTTTGGCTCAGACTAGTAACTTCTCCAAGGTGGGGAGGGACCTTGAACAGTACAATTTAACTCTTTAAGTGCCTCTGCCTACCAAATGCTGCTCTGATCAAACTAGCTCGCCCTGCCACCCCCAGGGAGTGATCATACTTAGGCACCATGCCTTGTATGACAGCTTTGGAAGTGGGTAGTCATCCAGGAAAATTAGGAAATATGATCTTCTTGCTCAAGAAACCTGAACGCAACAATCCAGTTCTTGCCAGGTCACACCTCTAAAAATGTGAGCAGACTCCAGGAAGAAATTTCTCTGGAAATTCTCTCACCCTTTGCTTTTGAATATGTTACCATCCCAATCCATCCTACTCCAAAACAAGAGGCCTGGGAAGGACCTGGAGATGGACTTAGTGCACATTTGTGGTTGTTCCTGTAAGATGGAGCTAATCTTCAAGTGTTTACTATTCTCCAACTGCTGCTGCTATGCTTGCGTAGGTTAGAGCATATGGAAACTGGAACAGAAACCAAGTGTTCCACTGCCCAAATGGTGAAGGAGGGAAAAAGGGAGGAGAATACAGATAGATGGAGACAGGATGATGAGAAATGCCAATGCCCTTAAAGAGGCCAGGTTTCTTCATCTCACTATAAGTCTTGCATTTAAGGTTGTGGTCAAATGTTCTGTCTCTGGGCAGGTCTGCCCATGGTCTCCTTATGGATAACCTTGATCCCAGAATATCTAAAAATGAATAAGATCAAAGGCTAGATGGGGCTGGATGAGTAAGCAAGTCAACACTTTCCGGGATGCCACCTTGTTCTTTGATTCCAGAATGCTGAGTTTTACCAGTCTGGGCTTGCTCAATGCCTACCACCTTCAGATGGGTGCCAATCCTTTAACCTGCAAAGGTGCACCTGCCCTCCTCCTCCTCTGGACAGGTAAGGGATGCCTGAGCTATCCTCCCACCTCTGATCTTCCTTGAAAGTGCTCCTGTCCTGATGCTCATGGTCAAGTTTGAACTGCTGACCATAGCATAAAAGACCCTGGTAAGCTCTGGCACCCTCCTGGCATTCGGGGCCACCCTCTCTCCATGCCCTGCTTTGCAGTCCTCCCACGCACCATCCTCAACCTCAGACAACAAGCCCTGTCCCCTCCCTTTCCCTGGAATGATCTCCAGAGCTAATTCTACCATAAAGCAGGTGTCACCACCTCCAGACATTGCCTCCTGACACAACAGGAGACGGGCAACAGGAAAAGTCTCCTCCTGCACCCTCTAGGGCCACACAGTGTTCTCCATGGCATTCTGACCACCCTAGCAAGGGGAAGACACTCTCTCATAAGTCTGCCAGTGCTAAAGCCTGAGACACAGTGATGTTTTTCTTTTTTAATTTTTAGTTGTAGATGGACACAATACCTTTATTTTATTTATTTATGTGGTGCTGAGGATCAAACCCAGTACCTCACACATGTGAGGCAAGTGCTCTACCACTAAGCTACAACCCCAGCTCCACAAGGATGTTTTTTTCAAGTATCAAGATCACTCAAATTCCCCAGTGTGGTGGCACACACCTGTAATCCAGCAACTCAGAGGCTGAGATGAGAGGATCACAAGTTCAAGGTCAGCCTCAGCAAACCAGTGAGGCTCTCAGTAACTTAGTGAGACCATGTCTCAAAAATTTAAAAGTCTTTAAAAAGGACTGGAGATGTAACTTAGTTGCAAGTGTCCCTGGGTTAAACCCCCAGTACCAAAAAAAAAAAAAAAAAAAAAAAAAGGAAAAAAATCACTCAAATTTCACAATTTAACCTTGGGGCGTCCAAGTTCCTTTCCTTTTCTTTAACTGACTCAATGACAGTGAAAACCTCCCCTGCTCTTGATCTCTTAAAGGCAGGGGTCTGAAATGACAGTCTTTTAACTGCCCCTTCTCAGGTGAAAGGGGTTCAGAAACCCAGGGTGAATGGGAGATTCTGCCAAGCAGATCACCGCAGTCCCTGAAAATGCCAAGACTCAGCTCACTCCAGGTGTGCAAAGCCACCCCTAGAGAGACTAACTGAAAGGCCCTGTGTTTAAAATTATACTTGCTGATTCATAATGCCAGCTTCAGAGTTTACTGAAAAAAAAAAAGAAAAAAAAAAAAAAAAAAAAGGAAGTCAGGGTAAGGACTAGGTTTGTGCCCTTAGGATAATCAACAAGTTCCTTTTCTCTTGCCTTCTCTCCCTTGTTGATCTTTTTACAAGTAATTGCTTTGCCCAAGAACTTTTGTGGTACTAAAAGTGGAGGCTGCCTGTGTGCCTTCTGTTCAAGGGTTGAAAAGAGAGCTGCCATGTGCGTGCATGCATGTGAAAGAAAGAGGGTGAGAGACGGAGACTGCAGGGCCCTTCTTTGCATCAACCACCACACACACACACACACACAGCAAGGGTCTCGGATGTCTGGTTCTGACCTCTTTTGTATTATTAACACTCCAGGAGTCAAAGAAGAGATTCCCCTTAATAAGCCAGCTTAGGGTTCTCAACTTGGGAGTCTGAGAACACTTTAAATGTACCTCAAAATGTATAAAATCTGAAAGTCTGGGGATCCCAGAGGCAGGCCGAGCTTTCTTGCTTCACCCTCACCATGACATCTCCCCCTGGATTCACAGCCATCTTACCCCTACCATGACCTTGCATCTACTTATAACCCATGCTCCCCACCTCCTGATGGTCCTTTTCCTGCAATCAACATAGTTTTCTCCAGAACTGTTAAGACTTTTCTTTCCAGTGACCTCACTGAGCCCTGCTTTAATCTGCTTCCTGGAGGTCCCTTCCTGCTCCAGTAGCCAATCAGCTAATGCACCTGCCTCCTATAAGGCCTCCTCTCTCCACCCTGCCCTCCTGTATTCTCCCAGATTAATTTTGTCACCAGATGGCTCCTTGCCCTGCTCCAAACTCCTGGAGGCTTGATGGCCTCATCACAGTAAGAACTCACTTACCAAGTAATTATGTCATGCCAGGTACTGTGCGATTCATACTTCTAACCTATTTAATCCCCACAATCACCGGATGAGGAAGGGATTAGTTTTCCCTTTCTCCAGATGGGAAAACAGAGGCTTCGAGGGGCTCACTGACTTGGTTAAGTGGACAGGACCAGTGCTACAGCTGGGATGAGATCTGAGTAATTCGACTCTGAGGCAGGCCATCTTAGTCACTTAGTCACTTCCAGTACTGAAGCCTGGCATGGAGCCCTGCCAAATGGTGCCAGCTTCTCCCTCCCATCTCCTGCTGTTGCTCTCCTGGATTGCTCCACTCTAACCAAACTAGTAATTGTTTCCCTAACTAATCATGCCTTCTGTTGTTCACTCAATCATCTTCTCAGTCACCAGTAAGATTATAAAGGGTCTTCCCAAAGATCAACTAATGATCAGTCGAGAAACCAAAGGTGTTCCAATGAAAAGGCTGGATACAAATTTCATATATGTAATGATCAAATATGTCTTCTAAAAAAATAGAGAGCCATGCACAGTGACACATGCCTATAATTTAGGAGGCTGAGGTAGGAGGATCATAAATTTGAGGTCAGCCTGGACAATTTAGTGAGAACCTGCCTCAAAATAAAAAATAAAAATGGCTGGGGATGTAGCTCAGTAGTAGAGCACCCTTGGGTTCAATCCCCAGTATAATACACACACACACACACACACACACACACACACACGACTGAAAGGCCGGGTGTGGTGGTGCAAGACTGTAATCCTAGTGGCTCAGGGGGCTGATGAAAGAGGATCACAAGTTTGAGGCCAGCCTCAGCAATTTAGTGAAGCTCTAAGTAATTTAGTGAGACCCTGTTTAAAAAAAATAAAAAGGGTTGGGGATGTGGCTCAGGGGTTAAGTATCTCTGGGTTCAATCCCCAGTGTCAAAAAAAAAAAAAAAAATTGGAAGGAAAAAAATAGTTGTCTCTTGTAGTAATTTGGTAATTGTTTTCCTGTTTCTTTATGCTTTATCTCCTTCAAAAATTTTCTAAATTAGGTGCTGAAGTTGTGGCTCAGTGGTAGAGAGCTTGCCGAGCATGTGTGAGGCACTGGGTTCAATTCTCAGCACTGCATATAAAAAAATAAATTAAATAAAGGTCCATCAACAACTGAAAATATGTATAAAAATTTTCTAAATTAACATATTACCTCAAATATTAAGAGGAAAAAGGAAGAAAGGTTAAAAAAAAAAAAAGAGAGAGGGAAGAAGAAGGAAAAAAAGAGGGAGAGAGGAAAGGAAATGAGGGAGACCATCACAAGGGATAACTCGATTTTATAAAAAGATTTAGAAGACTATTCTGGGGCTGGTGCTGGTGGCTCAGTGGTAGAGTGCTTGCCTAGCATGTGTGAAGCACTGGGTTCAATTCTCAGCACCACATTAAAAAATAATAATAAATAAAGGTATTTTTAAAAAAGAAGTCTATTCTGTGTCCTCCGATCTCAGGGTGAGAAGGGCTGATGGCGATGTCCAGATAAATACCTCCCTGTGCCAGGGCCAACACCACAGGCTGCAATTCAAAGAGGATTCCATTGGGGCACTCCCTCTGTGGCATCCCACCATTTCTGATTGAAACTTCCAGACCACTGCCACCTGACAGAATTCAACTGCTAACATTTGTTCCTTTCACAACCCAAAAGATAGGAACTCTGTCCTCATTTTCTCTCAGTAACATTGCAAATTGTGCCCTTTTCAAGGCAGATCCATCATCCCTGAAGCAAGCAATAGAAAAGAACAAGAACAACAGAAGGAACAAGAACTTGAAGGGCAGGTCTCCACGGCCACATGTTCCAACGTGGCTACTAATTAGTCATGTGCTCCCAGGCAATCCCTTACAGTTTCACTTCAGTTTCTTCTGTAGGCAGGGAAGATGAGAGCACTGATCTGAAGGCTGCGGTAAGGATTCAAGGGAGATAACAGATGTGGTGTGCTTGGATGCCAGCAGCCCAGGCCGTGTGCAAATGAAGGTTAGCTGTCCCTGCTATTCTGACTCCCGTTGCCAAAGTAAATTTCCCCAGTCCTGTTATTGTTTGACACCTGGCCTACCACTAAGACTCCCAGATCCCTGAGGAACTGTCTGGTATACTTTTTTTTTTTTTTGGTTTCTACTGCCCAACTACCACCTAGGTCCTTCTTTCAGAGTTAACACTCATATAGCTATCAAGTATTTTCCAGTACTACCTATCCCTACTCTCCCAAATCCCATGTGCCATCCAAGCACTAACCTTTGTAACCCTTGGTTTGATGCCTGGGGTCCCTCTCTGTGCATCCCCCCAGGTCCTGGATCCTACATACCTATCATCTTCTGTAGCAATGGTGAGTTGCCTTTTCCAAAGAGCACACAGAGGTCCAGGATCTTTGGGATATCAAAGAGGAAGTTGTTGTAGAGGATTTCTCCAAATGCAGAGGGGGAAAAGAAGTGATCCTAAGAAAAAGGATGAGAGAGAGAAAGAATGGAGACTAAATGTTAACACATTGTATAGTAATAGCAAACTCATGAGAAACAACCTCAGGCCTTCAGCTGGGGACCAGCTAATCAATGATGGTCTGTCCACAGGTGGACATACATGTCTGAGCAGACACAGCACAACAGTTATTCCCCATTTTAACATAAAAAGCAAACACAGTTGGACATGGTAGAGCACATCTGTAATCCCAGTGAATGGGGAAGCTAAGATAGGAAGATCACAAGTTCAAGGTTAGCCTCAGTCACTTAGGGAAACCCTGTCTTAAAATAAAAAGCAAAAAGGGCTGGGAATATAGTTAAGAGGTAGAGAAGCCATGGGTTCAATCCCCAGTTTTGGGTGTGGGAAAGAAGTTCAAACATACCATAACACAGACAGGGGAGATTGTTTTGAACATTTACTGGTAAACCAGCATAATATCTTAGATTTCACAAAAATAATTCCAGGAAAAAAACCTGGAGATAAAACACAAGATGGACAAGGGCTGGGGATATAGCTCAGTTTATAGAGTGCTTGAAGGCCCTGGGTCCAATCTCCAGCACCGCAAAAAAAAAAAAAAAAACACACACACACAAAATGGACAAAAAGTTGGTAATTGTTAAAGCTGGGAGATGAGTACATGGAATTCATTGTATGTAGAAATTTTACATAAATATATGTATATATTTGAAAATTTCCATACTAAAAAAGTTTTTTTTAAATAAAGAAAGAGGACTGGAATCGTAGCTCAGTGATACAGCACTTGCCTAGCACGTGTGAGGCACTGGGTTCGATTCTCAGCACCACATAAAAATAAATAAAGGTCTATAAAAAAATAAAATAAAATAAAATAAAGAAAGATCTCCCCACGCCACCACAGGGCTCAGGATGGAACCCAGGTCCTTGTGCATTCTAGGCAAGTGCTCTCCCACTGAGCTATGTCTCCAGCCCAGTAATGATTTTTTAAAAGGATGTACAAGTTCCTTTAAAAAGTCAGAATCAATGTCTTTACCCTCTGACGCACAAGTAAAGGCAGGCACACGTCACCTGGCTAAGGGCCCTTGGCTCCCATTGATGAAACACTGGGTGTAATGCAGATGGCCTGGTGAATTAGAGGATAAAGGAGGTGGCACAGATTTCTTCGCAACAGTGGGAATAAAGGCCCGAGGCAAGACAAAGAGGAAACTTGATGCTTCTAAGAGCCTTGCTTCCCAGGGGTGGAGAGTCCCCACAGAGGTGTCAGGTGTTGGATGCTGACCTGTCATGGGATCAGAGGCTTACTTTGGATTCCTTGTGAGTGGACATGCGGAGGAAGGTGAGGAAAACGCTTCGATGTAGGTGCTTCTGCATATCAGCAACCTCAGGGGTGGGGGCCACCCACTCATCAAACTTTCTGGGGACATAACGCAGGTAGGAGTCCAGGCACTTTTGCAGAGTCTCGTCAAAGATAACCTAAGCCAGGTGACAGAGGAGAGGAAGGATTTATCTTATCTCTGAGGGGAAAGGGTTCACAGGTGGACTGAGCAGGGGCTCATGGCCCATCAGCCCTTGCCCACTGCAAATACTCCAACCCAAGGGACCAAGGGGGTACGAATGAGCTGAGGGCTAAACACATGTTTCTAAAAATGACATTTTGGAAGGTGTGTAAACATCATTAAGATTGTGATATGAGACAGAGAGATCCAAACCACAATTTGCTGTTAAGGATCCAGTGTAAGAAGTAGACAAAAAAGCACCTCCTGGGGGAAGAAAAACAACAGCAACGACATGTCATGGGCTTTGTCTTAGTGTTAATTTTGATAGAATGTTACCTGGCACCAGAATTTATCGTGAGGCAAGGCCAGGAGCCAGTCGAGGTCATTGGCTACGAAGGTGGCGCGTTCCAGGTACTCCTCCACTAGGGCAGGAATGTTGTCTTTAGGGGGCGGTTTGTATAACACAAAATACCGGTCTGCCTTCTGCTCGGGGTGCTACGGATCCAAAAACCACGTGTTAACGTGGCAGAGGTTAGTCAGTGAGGGCCCATTTGCCAACCCACAGCAATGACAACACTTGGCTGTTCCAACCGGTGACCCTCCAAGGAGCTTTTCAGCATAAAGAACCAAGTGTATCTAACAAAGGGGGCATGGCTGCATCCAGGGAACACGAGGCAGTTGTTAAAAACCATGTTTGGGGAGAGTATTTAATGCCATGGGGCCTGGGGAAAGGTCAGAGGAAAAGAAAGCAGGACACAAAACTCTATTTAATATAACTGGTTTTAGGGTTATTTAAAGTATATATTTGTACACTGGTCCAGATTTAAAAAACAAAGTTGGGGCAATGAAATCCCAAAGCTATTAGGGGTTATCTCTGGGTTGGAGAAGAGGGGATTGTGACTTGACATGTTTTCCAGTTTTTAAACAGTGAACTTGTATTATTCTGTAAATTAATTTTTAATGATCCAAGTGAAACAAGAGGGTCTTTTCTTTTAAAAACTTACAGCATGGGCTTGGGTATAGCTCAGTGGTAAAGCATGTGCATGAGGCCCAGCACAAAAAAAAAAAAAAAAAAAAAGGAACAAAACAATGCTACAGAGAAGGTAAATCACACCTGAGACCACACCCCCATCCTGTGACCTCCCGGAGGGGACCACTCACCATTCGCGGAGTGTCTTGGCAGATCTTTTCTAGATATTTACATTAAATACAGCCATATGAAATATTTGTTTGGGTCTGTTTCTTCTTTCTGACACAAATAGCAACATAGTACTTTTTTTTTTTTTTAATAACCAGAAAAAACAAACCTCACTAATTTTTTTAGAAGAAAAGATTCTAATCAAGTAGTTACAGGTCTCAGCTTAGAGTCACAAGTTCTCTCCTTCAGGCCTCACTATGCCATGAACAAACCTCTTTGTTCACCATAAAGAAAAGAAGATAGGCTCAGTTTTCGCCCTGTCTACATAGGGTGGCTTTCTCTAGGGGAAATGGTAATAGAAGGAAGGCCAGACAACACCTCAGCTGTTATCAACCATGGTCCCCCCACTCTGGGGCTGTTGGTCCGGGGGTATAGAACAAATGAGGCTAACAGATCACACTCCTCAAGAACCACCCAGGCCTTTCACTTACCCAGTGCGAGTTTTCAAACTGTGGTGTCTTTGGGAAAGTCTTTGGGATTCCAACTACATATCTGTTGAAAAGGAAAGTCTATCCACGGTAACACATTCAAAACAACTATCTAGAGCCTAAGTTCATCTCCTTGGCTTCCAAGTTTCCCTCCTCCTATATCTGTTGGCAATTTGCCTCTTAGGCCACCTCTCAGGCCAGGCTACTCATTCCCTTGACACACACACACACCCTTGTGATTCTACTTTCCCTGCAAACCTACTAACATTTACTGGGCTCCCACTGGACCAGGTGAGGGAGCATGTAAATAAAAGAATCCAGGTGCTCATGGGGCCTGGGAAAGTACATCTAAGCTACCAAGGGAGCGCTGAACACAGGAGGTGACCACTCAAACCTGACAGAGAACACAGGGAACACAGAAGGGAATTAACAGTGCCTGGAGGACAAGGGAACACTTCCAAAGGCAGCTGAGCCTTAGATTAGAGGAGCAAGAGGATTTTAAGGTAGAAGAAATGACATTTTTACGGAAGTATAAAAATGGGTCATTAAAAAGTGCAGAGATTGCATTGGGTGTTGGGAGATGAATTTGGAGAATGCTGGAACCATAATAATGAAAGCCACCATTTACTGAGGACCTGCCCTGTGCTGGTTGCTGAGTAGGCATGTGCCACAGCCCACTTCTTTTTTATCTACAACCAGTCAAAAGGGCGACAGTATTCACCCCATTGTACAGAGGAGGAAACAAAGACCCAGTAGGGTTCAGGAACTTTCTCAAGGTCATTGGGTTAAGGAGGTAATCAAGGCAGAATCTGAAACAAAGCTTATGCTGTAGACCTATTAAATGATCTATGTCCTATCGCAGCCTAACTGCTTGCCCTTCTGAATTTACCTCCTCCAGAAAGCCTCTCTGACACCCACCCCAGCTGGAATAGTTCACCCGAGCTTTCCCCAAGCTGTGTGCTCACCTGACTGTGACACTTGTTGAACTCACCAAGAGTGCTTTCAGATCAGCAGTTGCTGGGGACAGGGAGAGAGGAAGGCACAGACTAGAGAAGAGTACAAGGAAACTTTTGGGGAAGGTGGAAATGTTCATTGTCTTGCTTGTGGTGGTTTTGTGGGTATATACCAATGTCAAAATCAAACAAATTGCATAATTTAAATATGTAAAGTTCACTGTCCTTCAATGATACCTTAATAGAGTTACATAAAAGGGAGTGACTAACTTCTCAACAGTGACTCCCACTAGCTGTAGGTCTTGGGATCAGTTAGAGTCTTGCCCACCTTTGCAACCCCAGTTCCTTGAAGAGTGTCTGGTAATGAGTGAACTTTCTACATACATTTTCTGGCTGAACAAAGGAATGAATGGAGGTTACAAATGACCAGATCCTGCCAAAGTCTGAAGATGCTGGAATGTCAAGAATGTCAAGCTCAAGAGTGGGGACCTTTTTTTTTTTTTTTTTTTCCCTGTAGGTAATGAAAGGCCATTGAAGACTCCAGAGCAGGGGAGCAGCAGTTGTATCCTCTCTCCTATCCAAGTCCATTCCACCTTTCAGAGAGCCTGGTTTCCTATCTGCTTGGTGAAGCAATAAGAAAAACTGCTGCCCATCAGACTTTCACGTATCTTGTAAGAAACTCTTTTGCTCTGTTCTCCAAATGTTCTTATATTCGCCTCGTCTTCAAGAGCCCATTCACCCATTCTGGCCCCAGATTATCTCTTGTAGGTCTTCAAATATTTGCTATTTGAATAGCAGTTACTCAATAAAGATCCCTGCTGGGGATCTTCTGGCCCCAATTTGAGACTTAACAGACAAAATAGAGCAGGTACATATCTCAGGACAATCCTTCAAGAGTTTCCTGAGCCTGTAGGATAACATTCTTCACCTTTCTCAACCAGGTAGCCGTCCTCCATTCATCCCTCTTCCCCCTATTCAATGTTGCTCTTGTCATCACCATCAAAACTGCAATTTATTGTGTGTGCTAGGTCCCATGTACAGTGGTAATTCAGATATTTCAATTAGTTCTCACAGCCAGTCCACAAAGTTAGGCCCATCATTACATATTTTGCATCCTGGCTTACAGAGATCAAGGAACATGTGTGATACATGCAAGCGTGAGATTCATACAAAGCCTGTGTTCACTAGCTCTGCTATGCTGCTGCCACCTCAAGTAACTATTAGTGGTTGGTATAAGATCAAGGCTTTCTCAACAATCTGGCATTGCAGACTTGGGTTCTATAGCCAGGTCCTCCCTTCTCCCACTGTTCTGCCCAGTTAGTGCTTATTCATCCTCCAATAACCAGTTCGGAATTCACTTCCTCCAAGAATCCTACCCTGGCTGCATGTGCCTTCCTGCTAACCCAGGACCTTTCTGTTACCACCCGCCTCCCAACCACTGGTCTAGAGAAACAGCCCCAGGTTTTAACTCATGTCATAGTCTGGTCTTCTATCACAACCCTGAACACACTGTCAAAAAGCCACTGGTCTATTTCTCTCTTAGGCCATGTACCCGACAAGGCCAAGAACATCCTTTCTCTTTATAGCTCTAGCACCTGGCATTAGGTCTGGCTTTCATTTACTGAATGTTTTCTGAGAGCCTACTATGTGCCTAGCACTGAAAAGTCGAAAGTGGAGGGAAGGGAACAGGCCCCTGCTCTCCTAGATCCCTCAGTTAACAAGCTAGGCATTCATTCGGTACACAGGAAAGACTGAGGTGGTAAATCAGACCCAACCACCCAAGGAGCCAGTCTCTGCCAACACAGTCCAACAGAACTTTCTGTGATATTAGAACTGCCTATCTCTGTATCTGGCTGGCCCATGCAGCAGGCATTCACCACATAGGGCTATATCCATTTAAATTTATTAATTAAAAATCCAGTTCTTCAGGCCACATTTGTGGTACTAGCAACATTGCAAGTGTTCAATAGCTACAGGTGGTAATGACTTTCTATTGAGTGGCTTCCACAGTGAACAGTGCAATTCTAGATTTTCTGATAAGATATATTCCATATATAACAAGGTCATAAAAAGGAAATGAGAGAAAGACTATATAACAGAAAGATTAAGGGCACCAGGTTCTGGGATGGCTGGTGCCATCCTGGTTCTTCTAATTTCCTAGTTCTGTGACCTTGTATTCTCAGTTTCCTCATCTGTAAAATGGGGACAATCAAAATATCAATTCACAGAGCTGTGATGTGGTTTGAATGAGATAACCCAGGTGAAGTGTTTAGAATGGTTTGACCCAGACCAGGTATGCTACAAATGTTGACTATTATCAGAGACTGGGAAGTAATAAGAAGCTATCCAGATGGCAGGAAATAAAACACCAAATTTTGTTTCCCACGAACTTTATGCAAGCCCCTGGAAAATACTTCCTCCCATCGTATTCAAGTAAGCTCATATGCTTGGGAAATCGACAAGTGAGTACAGGGACTCCAGTCCCTGTGTCTATCTCCTTCTTTAGTAGCCTGGCACCTCTCCTTGGTCTTAATCTCTCCCTGCAGCTGGGAATCAGCAGGTTCACAGCCTCCTTAGTTTTCAGTCTCACAGGCCCTGCTGGAATCTCTGTACGTGGTGCTTCTTATTCCAGGTAAGATAAAACACAGCCCAACCTCTGAAATCAGGATTCCCACCGAAGTGTGGATAGCAACTTTGATAACTCTGAAAAAGTCCAACCTGACACCTGACCACTCCCACAGGGTCAAATCCCCAAACCCGGCTTGGAGCCAGATCCATTTTCTAGCCCCGCTTGGGCTGAGTCACAACTGCCATCGGACTGATTGGAAATTAAATGCTTTGGGTGGGAGGGAGGCATTGGGGTGGTGACATGGAAACTACTACTCAAATTCAGGCTGCTGCTTGGGAGGAAACTTCTACACTGGGCCTGAAAGGGCCCAGCAGTGTCTCAGCTACTGAATTACGGACCAAGGCCCTTGGGTCATTTTTGCAACAGATAAGAAAGGAATTTACTTTTTGCTTCTGAAATTGCAAGATTGATAACATCAGGCTGAACGGCCTCAAGGCACCGGCTCACCAGCGCTGGTGAAGTCCTTGGTTTTCCTGTCTTCGGGTCCTTGTGGGTGATCTGGAGTTGGTCCAGGGGCAAAGCTGGCATTGTGCTGCGTGACCCTCCTGAAAGGAATATGGATGGGAAGAAGACAGCAGACACACAGACTCCTGGGGACAAGGCCTGCTCCAGGGCTGATCCCACAGCCAATCAAAAAACATCAACCCCTGGCCTTGCATTGCTTCTATGTTGCTCCTATGAGGGCCTCCTGATCCACACAAAGTGATCTTCCCCCCGCTAACACAGTAGTTCCCAACTGTGAAGGAATATACTTTCCAGGTTACTCTTGCCCCCTTTGAGAGGTACTGGCTAAAAATTCCTTCCTTCTTTCTGGAGACTGAACTTAGGGCCTCGTGCATACTAGGCAGGCACTACTACCACCAACCTACCACCAGTACCCTAGATTATCTTTATTATAGCTCCAGCTCTGCTCAGTAGCCTACGACCTCAGTGAAGACACTGCATGGGGCTCTGCTTCTCTTGCTACCTTTCCTGTGAACAGCACAGGCCTAGAGCAGATGCAACCTCATCAAATGTTTGATGAATTAATGACTATGAGGACACTCTTCTTATAACTCTCACTGGATCATAAGTCTTTTAAAGGTTAAGATCTTAGTTATTTTAAGAGTCATGAGCCTTTACTTGCTTGTAGAGGGTGTTAAGATTTTACCTCTCTAGGTTTGATGAACAGAAGGATAAGGGAGGAAGAGAAAACTTAGAGAAAGTTGCCAGCACAAGCTCCTCTTCACAAAGGCCTAAAATGGTCTCAAAACCAGGAACCTGGAGCTGAGAGTGTAGTTCAGTGGCAGGACATGAGCTTAGCATACATAAGGCCCTAGGTTCAACCCCCAGCACCAAACAAAATAAGAATCCATAGAGTGGCAGATCCCAGATCTCTTGTCTTTCCATCCAATGTTCTTTTCACAATACAATTAGCCTGACCCACAAGAGAGGCATACTTGTTGGCTAAATCATGGATGGAAATAAATAAGGTCCCGAGGGGTGGGAGGGGTGGGGGGAAGGGAAAAAAATAACAGAATGAATCAAACATTACCCTATGTAAATTTATGATTACACAAATGGTATGCCTTTACGCCATGTACAAATAGAGAAACAACATGTATCCCATCTGTGTACAATAATAAAAACAATAAATAAATCAAAAAAAAAAAAAAAAAGAAAGAAATAAGGTCCCTCAAAAGACATGTGATTAAAAAGCCAGCCTGGCCTCAAAAATGACAAAGAGCTGGATGTGGTGGTGAACACCTGTAATCTCAGCAGCTCAGAAAGCTGAGATAGGAGGATCTCAAGTTTGAGGCCAGTCTCAGCAATTTAGTGAGACCCTAAGCAATTTAGTGAGACCCTGTCTCAAAATAAAAAATAAACATGGCTGGGGATGTAGCTTGGTGGTTAAGCCCCCCTGGGTTATATCCCCAGTATCAAAAAGAAAAAAAAAAAAAAGGCACAAAGACAGATCAAGGCTGAGAGGAGGACATCAACACTTCTTGAGCCTTCAGACAAACTGAGGGGTGTGGTCAGCCTGTTTTACCAGCTGTTCAGTATCTCAGATGTTAGGCCACACTGTGGTAATAAGGAAGACAGACTGATAAGAATAGCAATATACTTTTTAGGTGCTGAGTGCTTTTCTAAGTGCTTTTCTTTACCCATGTTACCTTGCTTTACATGTTTGCTGCTCTAAGGATGGTTCTATTATTCATATACCTGTATATATGAATATGTACACACACACACACACACACACACAGAACATATATGTGGTTTGGCACTGGGGATTGAATCCAGGTATATTTTACCACTGAGATACATCCTAGTCCTTTTTATTTTTATTTTGAGACAGGTCTCACTAAGTTGCTGAGGCTGACTTTGAACTTGTGATCCTCCTGCCATAGCCTCGCAACCCACTGGGACTGCTAGGATTACAGGCAAGTGCCACCAGGCCTGGTAGCCACTATGACCTTTGAAAATTTTATGCCCTGAGTATAATCTGTGAACTGTGTGGCCTCTATTATTATCCTCATTTTATCAGTGAAGAAATGGAGGCTCAGAGAAGACACTCAAGATCTCACAGCAGGTAGTGAAGCAGGGTAGCTCTTAACTATTTGCTATACTATGTTGTGTAGTGTCTAGTGGAACTTAGGGATGGGGATGGGGCCAGGAAAGCATTACCAAAGGAAAGGCTAAAGAATCAGGACTGGGATTGTAGGTGTAGTTCAGTGGTAAAGCACTTGCCTAGCATGAGTAAGGCTCTGGGTTTGATCCCTAGTCCCATCAGGAAAGCCTGAGTAGTCTCATTAGCGGAGACTGGCCAGGGAAAAGTGTGCAGAGAAAAACAGTACAACAGAGGGAAGGAGATGGAAGCAGATAGGTACACAGGAATCTTGGTTATGGTCTCGTTTTTTGTTTATTTGTTTTAAGAGACAAGGTCTTACTGTATTTCCCAGGTTGGCCCCAAACTCCTGGGCTCCAGTGATCTTACTGCCTTAGCTTGCTGAGTGAATAGCTCTGGTCATACTGGCACATGCCACTGTATCTAGCTATGTATGTTACTTCTAATTAAGTTACTAGCTTATCAGTCTCTCTAAACAACCCAACTAAGCATAACAAGAATTATATGCTCAGATGTTAAGAGAGTCCTGATCCTGATTTATACAAGGCAAATATATAAGTGACCAAGTTGAATCTAATGCCAATTCTCTTGCCTTGACATTAGGGTTTCAGCACCCAACATGCCAAAATATAGCCTTTTTTCCTAACCCCCACTGATGCTGAGAGGGCAGTTCGGTGCCATCGGGATCCAGGTGCAGTGGTGCACACCTATAATCCCAGTCACTCGGGCAGATAAGGCAGGAGGACAGAAAGTTCGAGGCCTGCTTGGGAAACTTAGCAAGACCCTGAGTCAAGATAAAAATTAAAAAGGGGAATGGGAAATGTAGCTCAAAGGTAGAGCACTTGCCTAGTATGTGCAAGACCTTGGGTTCAATCCTCAATACTGCAAAAAGAAAAAGAGAATAAAAGAAACACTAGTGGTTTCACACCAGTACAGAAGTCTAAATGATTCACAAGTCTAGTTATTTCCAGGCTCATCTACCAGAGAGGGTGGTGGGAGTATCTGGGGTGGAAGCCAAAGGTGGGGAGAGTCAGAATGAGGAGACAGCGGTCCACTCTTTAAATTCTAGGCCCCACAGTCCAGGCCTAGACAGACAGAGATAGCACTGGCTTTCAGAAGACATTCACTCCTACAAACCAATGTCTGCCAAGAGAAATTTAGGGTAAGGCTGGTGTGGTAGTTGAAAAAGCTATATAGTCCTAGAGCCTGGGTCAAATCCTGGTTCCATGTGTTCCCACACATGTTGTGACTTCAAGACAGTTCCTTAACTTCTCTAACCCTTGATTTCCTCATCTATAATATTGGAATTGTAATAGGACCTGATCTTTTAGTGTTGCTGTGAGAAATGATTGGTGCTAAGTGTTCAATACAATCCCTGGTGCATAATAAGCACTCCATTAAGTTTAGTTGTTATCATTCAAGTCCCAACCACAGACAGAGCACTTTGGGTTTCCTCATTTATTCAGTAAACACTGACTGAAGACGTCCAGGGTCCTGGGCTTGTAAATGACTACCATTCAAAGTTGGAGCTATAACAGGAAATTGTCAAAACTGGAGCTCAAAAGAAAAAGGAAGTCCCAGAGAAGGTGAGCTATAACCTGGATGTTGAAGTCCAGAAAGGAAAGTTGGGCATTCCAAACAGAAAATAAAAATGAGCCAGGACTGGGATTGTGGCTCAGTGGTAAAGTGCTTGCTTAGCAAGTGTGAGGCACTGGGTTAGATCCTCAGCACCACATTAAAAAATAAATAAATAAAATAAATTTATAAAAAATCCTTTAAAATGAGCAAAAACTCAGAGCCATAAAAAGTATGACTTTGAAGGAAGAGGGAGGCATCTGGTGTTGCTGAAAACACAAGGTCAAGGAGAGGATGACAGAAATGAGGAAAGAACAGTCAGATAGGGGATACAGGGTCACTTTAAAAAGAGTCTCGAATGTTATGCTAAAAAATTGCCTCTTATCTGAAAGCAGTGAAGAGTCACTTAAGTAGGGAAGAGACATAATCAAAAAGAGATGATGATAACCTACTGGTAGGAAAGACCTATGAACCACTGGAGAGCAAATACACTAATGTGTTATTCATCTCACCCGTTCAGAGACTTTTTAGTATCTACTATGGGGTAGGTACCAACACCCGGAGAATACTAAGGTGTGAAAATAACAAACCTGATTTTGTCCTTCAAAGATCTTACAGTTTTTATGGGAATGACAGATACAAATCCAATAGCCATACAAATACAAACCAATAACATACTGTATAGAGAAGGTTCAAGAAGTATTTAATATTGGATGGGGTTGTAGCTCGGTGGTAGAATGCTTACCTAGCATGTGTGAGGCACTGAGTTCAATTCTCATAAAAATAAATAAATAAAATAAAGGTATTGTGCCCATCAACAACTAAAAAACTTTTAAAAAGGAAGTATTTCATATAGAAAAATGACTTGAGGTTAGAGGAAAGTTAAGGAAGATTTGAGTCTTCATCTAAAATATGGTTAGAAATTAACTAAGAAAAGATTAGACTTTAAGTTCCAAAAGGACAAGAGACAATGATCATGACTGTATCTGTGTCCATCACTGTATCCCCTACATAGGCAGAGCAGCAGAAGCCAAAAAAGTTAGGAAAGGGCTTCCCTTCTTCAGGAAGGGAGTTGTGGATTCCAACAGGGAATTCAAGCATCCTCTGGGATCTTGCTGCCTCAATTTATCTGACTGCCATCACTCTTCTAGTCTCAATTGAACATTACTCTTCTCAGAAACCTTCCTAGATCGCTCATCTCAAGGAGTCAGTCTCCCAGTTACTGTTACATCTTTAAGTATATTCACTCGTCATTGGCTGTCTCTTCCCACTAGACTGCAAGCTTCATGAGGGCAGAAGTCCTGTCTGTCTTGCTGTTTGTAACCTTAGTCTTTGCCTGGCACTTAGGAGGCGCTCAACAAATATTTACGGTACGAATGAATGAACCCCAAAGAAACTGCAGCCCCGGAAGCGAAGTGTGAAGACTACGGTTCGTCCAAGGTCATTCTGGGGCCAAGTTTCGAATCCGGGGCCCCTGGCTCTGGCTGACTAGCCTCAGGGGGCGGCTCACGATCCCTGGGGCGGTTGAAGCACCCATCCCGCGGTGGAGGCCTGAAACCGGGGCTGCCAAAGCCGCCGAGGTACGGACGCGGCTCCTCCCGAGCCTTCGTCCTGGCATCTGGCAGGGACCAGCCACGTACTCACCTTGGCGGCTCCACCACCGGCGTCGTGCCGCCGCCGCCGCCGCGGATCACGGTGACAGCTCCTGGGGCTCCCGCACTTCCGGGGTCAAACGGCTATTCCGCAGGCGCAGACAGGAAGCCCCGGCCTGGCCCCGCCCCTAGCACTGACTGCCGCGGGGAGGCGGGGTCCGGGGCCTCCTCCTCTTACTTGAAACTCCGCCCTTCCGAGGAGCCAGCCTAGCGGAAACCACGCCCTCTGCCCCCTCCTTGTCAGTCGAGTCGGGGTTACGTGAGTTCATCCCTTGGAAAATCCAAGTATGGTATCCCGGAGGGCTTCTCAGAGCCCTAGGCTTTCACCTCACCATCACCGTTTTACAAACTTAATGCACGAGAGAAATTATAACAAGTCAAAAGCATGAACATGATGTTCAGAGAAAAATGGCAGACCTTAAGTACAGAGTGCGATTTCATTTCTAGGAAGTTCTAGAATAGGTACAACTAATGAGTGATGTTGCAGTTATGGTGATTACCTCAGTGGTTACCTCAGAGAGCCCACAAGCGAGGCGGGGATGTCCCCTCTCTTCATCTTGGTGTTGGTTACATAGATGGGTTGGAAAATTCATCAAAAGATTTGTGCACTTTTCAGTATGTATGCAATACAAAATAGTTTTGGCTTTGTTTTGTTTTAAAGCAGAAAAGCAGCGTGAGAGCCAGATGCAGCTTTTCCATAGAACATCTCAGGTTTATGTAGGGTTAATGGTTCCCAAACCCGGATATGGATCAGAATCACAACAGAAAGCTAGTTAAAAATACTCATCTTTGGCTTTATCTCAGTGCCTGGTACACAGTAATGCTTCAACAACAATCATCACCATTATCATTAGGATGTTATGGAAGCCCCTAATGGAGCACATAACCCAGTCCTAGGGAGTGTGAAATATTACCCAATACTCTCCTAGTGTGAGCCTCTACTGTCTCCCCCAGGACCAAGAAATGCTCAGTCTAGTACCTTTCCTCAAGGAAAGGAGGAACACCTACACTGTAGGAGGAACAAGAAAACCAACAGCTATAAGGCAATGTGATAAATGAAGAGCACTAAGGAAGTAGGGGATATGGTCTATAAAAAAAGGGGAAGGTTGCTGATTAGTTATATATTGTTTCATGACAAATTACCACAGCCTTTGCAGCTTAGAACAACACATATTTATTAGCTCTCATTTTCTGTGAGTCAGGAATCTGAGTATGGCTTAGCTAGTTCCTCTGCATCCAGGTCCCCCATAAAGTTGCAACCAGGGTGTCAGCCAGGAGTATAATCTTATCTGAAGGTTCAATTAAATATGGATCTGAGCCAAAGGTGGTGGCACACAACTGTAATCCCAGTGATTCAGGAGGCCAAGACAGGAGGATAGCAAGTTCAAGGCCAGGCTCAGCAACTTGGTGAGGCTCTCGGCAATTTACTGAGACTCTGTCTCAAAATTAAAAAATATAAAGGGCTGAGGATGTGGCTCAGTGGCTAAGCGCCCCTGGGTTCAATCCCTAGTACCACAAAATAAAAAAGGATCTACCTGTAATCCCAGTGCCATAGGAGGCGGAGGCAGGAAGATCACAAGTTCAAGGCCAGCCTGGGCAACTTAACAAGACTTAGTGTCAAAATAAAAAATAAAAAGGGCTGGAGGTGTAGCTTAGTGGTAAAGTGCCCCTGGGTTCAATCCCCAGTAACACACACACACACACACACACACACACACACTCAAAGACTCTGCCTCTGAGTTCACATGGTCAGGTTGGGGATATAACTGCCAGTGGTAAAATACCTGCTTAGCATACATGAGGCCCTGGGTTTGATCTCCAGCATCACATACATACACAAAGACAGGCCATGTTCAACTGGCCATAGGCCTAATTCAGTTCATTCAGGGTTTTTGGATTGAGGGTCCGAATTCCTAGCTGGATTTTGGTTAAAGTCTGCCCTTAGTTTCTGGTCATGTGGACTTCTCCAGTATAGTAAATTGTTTCATCAAAGTTTTTAATCTGAGAGGACAGTAGGAAACATCTGCTGCTAGCAGGACAGAAGTCACAATCTTACCTAATCATGAAAGTAGTGTTAACTTTGCCATGTTGCATTGGTTAGAAGAAAGTTACAGGCCCTGCCCACAGGGCATAAATACCAGGAGGTGGGGATCAGTAGGGGCCATCTTAGAGTCTTCCTGCCATTCCAAGGACATAGAACATTGCATACCCAGGTCTGCAGCAGAGGAAGTAGAGGTGCAGAGAGGTAAAGGCAATTGTGATAGTAATGATCACATTTGTCATGCCCTTACTTCATCCCAGGCAATGGACCTGGCATTGCACATATGTTATTTCTTTGACTCTTTATAGGACTTGTAAAAGGTAGAAACTATTATCATACCCCTTCTGTAGAGAGGTTTAAAGACTAGATCAGAGTCACAGAGCTACTCAATGCATATGTATGTTTCCAAAGTTCCTTCATATCCTCCCAACAAGAACCTTCCCAAGCTCCATGAGGCAAGTTCAAGGGTCTGTAGTCCAGGAAGAACTGAAGTCAAGTACCATAAGCTGTGTCAGGACAGTGTATTCCAGTGTATTCTTCCCTTTATTGTTTCTTTTTATTTTTCTTTCTTTTTTAAGAAACCTGATCTCCTATTGACATGAAGGGGACAGAAAAAAAGTGCCAGAAACTCTTTTGTTTTGTTTTTCTTTTGTCACCACACACATTGGGCACACAGAAAATACAATCCATATCTTGGTGATCAGTTGGAAGGAAATCATATATAGCAGCCTTTGGTACTGAGAAAACTTAAAATAGGACTTCTGGAAAAATATGTATGTACTATTTCCATTTTTTGCTATGGGTACAAAGATATTCATGTCACTGAAGGTTTGGCACTAAATAACATGCCTATAAAAAGACAAAATATATTCAATGAAACAGTAACTTCACCAAACATAGCTTGGTTTCTTCATCTTTAGAAGGGGTAATTAATGCTCACCTCATCATTAAGAGGCTTTAATGAGGTAATATGGACAATGCCAAGCACATAGTAGGTACCCAAAAATTTTTGATGGGAAAGAGGGAAGGGCTGGAGGGAGAAGGGAAGGAAGGAATGGGACAAGGGAAGGAGGAAAGAAAGAAAGGAGGAAGAGAGGAAATTTCCTATCTATTAGAGTGTTAATCCTTACATTTCTTTTTTTTTTTCTTTCTTTTCTTTCTTTTTTTCTTTTTTTGGTTGGGGGGAAGAGGATTGAACTCAGACCCATGCATATGCCAAGTAAGCCCTCTACCACTAAGTCCAACCCTTACATTTTTTTTCATCTTTCTATTTTGCCTGAAGAGATTAATAAGGAATGTGAACTAACAAAGGAGGCATCCTTTCTGAACTAACATGTGTCCAACTGAAATTAAATTAAAAAGCCAATTTAACAGGAGAAGGCTCAAACCATGCATAAAGTTACATGCAAATTATTCAGGTTGAGGAATTTCTTGGCCTGAATTTTCCTCCAGATGAAAAGAAAAACAACAACAAGTAACTCACTCTAAAAGCAAATATTTGGGTTGGCAAAGGAGGGGAGCATCCATGGTGCTTATAGGCAACCAAGTCTAGAAGTAACTAAGAAGAAAACCATCAATCATTGGAACTAGAACATCAGTATAGGAATAGGTAGACCTGAGTCCTTCCTGGCCTGGGCACTCTGAGTCACTTCAAATGGAATACTATTGCTTTCCTCTGCTCTTCAATCTCCTAGAAAGTGTGTGTTTATGGAGCACTGTTGTTGAGGTTAGCTGTTGTATGGCCCGTCCCATGTCAATTTCTTCTGTTTTCCCACCAATAGCATTTGACTACTCCTTAGGGAGCCATCCATCCCTCCCACTTCAGTCTACATGGAGTGGGGTTGGTTCCTTAACCAGTCTCATCATTTGGAATGTTTCCTAAGACTCAAGTGTTAAAGGCTTGGTCCCTTTGGTGGCACTAGTGGGAGATAGTGGAACCTTTAGAAGGAGTTCTTAGGTCATTGGAGCATGCTCTCAAAGGGGACTGTGGGACCCTAGTCTCTTCCTCTTCTTTTGGTTCCCGACCATAATATGCCACTACAGGTCCAAAGCAATGAGGCCAATTGCTCATGAACTGAAGTCTCCAAGTATGAGCCAAAATAGATCTTTTTTTTTAAATAAGTTGATTGTCTCAGGTATTTGTTATAGTAACAGAAAGCTGACTAACACATCTAGAATATAGAGATTTGAGTTATGTTAGTTACCTAGTTCTGTCCAACAAATCATCCCCAAATGCAGTGGCTTAAAACTGTAACAATAATTTTTTTATTTTATGTGGTGTCTTTGGGTTGGAATTCCAAATAGCTTGTTTGGATGGTTCTGGCTCCAAGTCCTTCAGAAGAGGCAATTAGATGTCAGCGCTGTGACTGCAGTTATCTGAAGGCTTGAGTAGAGCTGAAGGATGTCCTTCCAAGGTGGATCACTCAATCATGTTGCTGACAAGTTGGTACTGGCTGTTGGCAAGAGGCTTCAGCTCCTCTCCACAGGGCTACTTGAATGTCCCTGGCATCCCTCGAAGGAAACAAGCCAAGAGATCAAAATAAAAGCAGCAATCCCTTTATGATCTAGCTGTGGAAGTCACACACCATTACTTTAGCCATATTTTTATTGGTCACATAGACCAGCCTTGGTTCAGTGATGGAAGGGACGTATACAAGGGCATAAATATCCAAAGGCAAGATCACTGGATGCTGGGTGTGGTGTTGCATGCCTGTAATCCCAGTGGTTTGGGATTCTGAGACAGGGGAATTACAAGTTCAAAGTCAGTCTCAGCAATTTAGTGAGACCCTGTCTCAAAATAAAAAAATGAAAATGGCTGAAGATATGGCTCAGCAGTTAACTATCCCTGGGTTCAATCCCTGGTACCAAAAGCAAAACAAAATAAAACACAAAACAAAACAAAACAAAAATCGGGAACTATCTTAGAAGTGGGCTACCCTGTGATCTAACATTTGTCTGGCCAATTAGCATATTCTAAGTCTTCAGCCACAGTGATTGACTCAAGAATGGATAAATCCAAATTTATTCACTGATACCCAATTCTAGAATCTTTATTTGGAGTCAAAGTTAAATAGAAACTCTCTTTCTGATGCAGCAGTAAGAATGACTTAAACCTGGAGTCAACAAAGACCACAACCTGGAGTCTAAAAACAAAGCCAACATAAAGGATAGCAAAACTGAGAAAAATAACAAGAAGCTGGGAGGGGACAGGGTTCGTGAGGCAGGGCAGGGAGGGATGAAAGAGAGAGATGACATACTTTAAACCTGGATCCAGGTGGACCTGAAATCAGATACTAGACTTCTCATTTCTGTTTTGCTTAAGCCACTTTGAGTTGGGCTTCTTTACCAGTATCAGTTCTTTCCCAATACCAGTTCTAGATGCTCAGTCCTTCTTGTATCCAATTGATTAGCATTTTCTGAAGATTATGACTGATACCCAGTGGAGCAGAAGGGACTAAGCTGCATATGTTCAAGCCCATGATCAAAAGGAGTTGTTGGCATCATAGATCACTATATAGGAATGGAAAGATATTAGTTTGTGGCTTGAACTCTTTATGAATTGGTGAATTGGTGCCCACCAATTGGTATTCTTTAACTAGTCATGGGTGTTAGTTCCAGGTATGTACCCTATTCACTAAGCAAAGTTGCTTGCTTTCGTGAGTCTTCATTTCCTTGTCTGTATAACAGGGATAGTAGTTATTTGTTAACCTGCTACATTCACTGCACCAAAATTCATTGAGCACCTACTGTGTGCCAAGTACTATCATGGAAGCAATAAAAGATTTCAGTTCTAGTCTTTGAGGTTTTCATAGTCTCATCAGAAAAAGTGAATAAAACATGAATTACAACACAGATTTGAGAAGTGGTGTGACAGATGTGTTTTGGTGTTTCGAGGTCAGAAGGGAAAAGGAATCTCACATAGAGGATATGCATGGACTTTCTGCAGGGGATATTATTTAATCTGAGTTTTGGGGGAATCCAGGAACTAACAGTTTGGAAGAACAGAATAGGCAAGGAACAGAATCTGGGAAAAGATCCAGAGGTGTAAAACAAGATGGACCATTCAGGAAGTTGCATAAATGGGTACATAGTTTGAATCCCAGGGAATAAGGATAGCTTAAAGAGAGACCAGACTATTATGGGTTTTGTGGACTGTGCTAAAGACTTCATAGTGAAGAAGGCCCCAGAGGTTTTGAATAAAGCCAAGAAATTTCAGGAAGGTATTTTAGAAAGAAAACATCAGTAGCCAAGGTTGATAACCACAGTGGAGCTAGGTCTGTATGAAAGTTACCTGTTGGGGCTGGGGAGATAGCTCAGTTGGTAGAGTGCTTGCCTTGTAAGCACAAGGCCCTGGGTTCAATCTCCAGCACCCACCCAAAAAAAAGTTACCTGTTGCTGTATAGGTACCCTAAAACTTATAGGCTGACAAAGATTTATTATTTTTCACAGTTCTGTGAATTGACTGGACTCAAATGAGCAGTTCTGCCTCAGGTGGTATCAGCTATGCTTATCATTTGGTTACATACTACTGGGTACTCAATGGAGGCTCAGTGGAACATCTAAGATGGCTTCATGCATGTGTCTGGCATCTCAGCAGCAGGGGTGGCTAGAAGAGGGGGTAGCTCAGTAGGTCTCTCTCACCACATGACTCCTCATCATTCAGTAGTCTACTGCAATTACTCTCAAGCATGGCCAATTTTCTCCTACAGGAGCACATGGCAAAGTCTGGAGACATTTTGGGTTGTTAAAACAGGAGCATCTAGTAGGTAGAGACCAAGAATGCTATTAAACATCCTATAATGCAATGACAGCTCCTGCTACAAAGAATTGTCTGGCCCAAAATCTCAATAGTGCTGAGATTGAGAAACCATGATCAAGCCTGAGTTTTTACATGGTGGCTTAGACCCCAGGAGGGTAAGACTGGAAGCTGCCAGATTTCTTAGGCGTAGGCACTGGAACTCACACATCACTTCTTCCACATTCTGTTGGTCAAAGCAAGTAATCAAGGCCAGCTCTGATTCATAGGGAGAGGCATTATTCCTCCTCCCCCATTCATGCACAGTCACCAATCTGCTTTCTGGCTCTATAGATTTTTGGTGGTCATTTTTACAGGCAATCTACCAAAGCCAGGGAGACTACTGAATGAGAGTGATTCATGCAAGAGGTGAGAGTCAGGCAAAAAAGTATCCTCATGGGAAAATGAAATAATGGCAGTTGAAATCTCTTTGCAAAATGTTACATAAATATACTAGTTTCATAATCCACACTGTCCCCAGCCAGCAACTGCTGTCCCCAGCAGTTTTCCATTAAGCCAGGCTTTCTTTCAATAGGCCTCTGCTCTGAGTCTGCCCAATCCCCCTGCCCTCTGTCGAGTTCATCAAAGCTTCTGCTGACTCCAGAAGAATCTAGAGAATGATCATTGCAGTGAAAGTCTCAAATCATCCCCCAGGGCCTCTAATAAAAAAAACATCTGCTTGTCATTCTCCCTCACCCCTCTGGGTTTTAGTGAGAAAACTGTGTTAAATGACGATAATGATAAACAATTTAAAAACCAGTCCTCCTTGCTTCTTAGGAGGGAGGTTTAATTTGAAGGCAGTTGATTACCCTCTCATTATAATTTACAAATAGTAGTTGTCTTGCCTCCTGTCACTGGTCTGTGAACAACAGAAAAATGAAAAAAATGTCCCCAAGTTAACACATTTGAGAAATTAGAAGGCAAAGGATCCCCAAGTCAAAGAAGAATCTTATTGAACATGTAATCCAAAGTTCTTATTTTATGGATGAGAGAACTGAGGCCCAGAGAGAAGAGAGGACTTCCCCAGAGTCACCCAGCAGCTTGAGGGTGCAAGAATGGGCACCGAAACTGAAGTCTCCCTGCTGGATCTGACTTTAAGCCCCACCTAGGGAGATGAAAGGGTAGTCCCGTCTGCCCCATGCAGCCTGGAGACTCAGCCCACCCATCAAAGTGGCAATTGGTGTGTCCTGGTCTCTCCATAATCATTAGTGTGGGATGAAAGAGTCACAGAACCAAGAGGTGGGAACAGTTCCTCAAGGGGTGGGACATGGTTCAAATAGCAGAGGGGGTGGGGACAGGGATATCGTTGTTTCACATCAAGATTAAATATATTGGGCTGAGGATATAGCTCAGTTGATAGAGTGCTTGCCTTGCAAGCACAAGGCCCTGGGTTCAATCCCCGCACTGCGAAAAAAAAGATTAAATATATTTTATTTGGTAGCATCTTGTGATTTTCACATAGAATCTGAAAGAAAGGACTTCCAAGACACCTCAAGCAACTCTGGTGATTTTTTTTTTCCATTAAACCATAGGGTTTAAATCCAATGGAATGTTTCCAGCTCTTTAAAAGATTCCCTTGGGAGAATATGAAAAGATGTTTCTGGAAGATATGCCTTGACCATTATGAAAAGAGGGAAACCTACTTTCTCTTCTTCCTGCTGCCTATTCTGTGGGCTCACACTGTCTGAAGAGCACTTCAGAACGCAACTGCTCTGGCTCTCGAATTCTTAAGTACAACGGCTTCCTCACACTTCAGGGCATTAGCCAATGCAGTTTCCTCTGCCCTCCTTGTAAGGTCAAGCCTCTTCTTCATCTCATTTTTCCCCAGGTTATAATCATTCCCTGGATATACACAGTCTTAGCTAGTTGTGTAGCACTGGTCACAGCTTATCATTTTTGCATTGATTACATAATTATTTAATCAATGCCTCCCTCATCAGGCTGTGTTATGACAAGTTAATGACCTCATCTATTTTATTTATCAACCCTATCCCCAGTGATTAGCTTGGTACCTGGCACCTAATTCTTTGCAATTAATATGGATGTGGCTCAATGATAAAGCACTTGCCTAGTATGCTCAAGGCCCTCGTTTTTTGCATTGCAAAATCAATCAATCTATCTGTCTATCTCTCTATCTATATATCTTTGCTGAATGAATGAATAATTGAATCAAAGTGCAAGAATAATCTAGACCAATTCTTCCAATTCAAATTTAAGACACTATAGTCCAGAGACAGCAATGACTTACCCAGGGTCACATAGCAGCCTTGTAATAATAGCTCCTTCCTGATTATTCACTTCCTTAAAATACCTTGGAAATACTGGGGATTGAAATGAAGCCATTCATATTTTATGCATGTATGAATATGTCAAAATGAGCCCCACTATTATGTATAACTATAACACATGAATAAAAACAAAATAAAATACCTTGGCCCTGAGGCCATGTAAGGAGGTGTGAGACTGAGAAAATAACCTGTTTTCCATGCTGTCCTAGTCTATTTTTGCTGCTATAAAAGAATCCCTGAGCCAGGTACAGTGGCACACACCTGTAATCCCAGCGGCTCAGGAGGCTGAGGCAGGAGGATAGCAAGTTCACAGCCAGCTTCAGTAATGGAGAGGCGCTGAACTCAGCGAGACCCTCTCTAAATAAAATACAAAATAGGGTTGGGGTGTGGCTTAGTGGTTGAATGCACCTGAGTTCAATCCCCCATATTCCTCCACCCAAAAAAAAAAAAAAAAAAAAAAAAGAATTCCTGAGACTAGGTAATTTATAAAGAATAGAAAATTATTTCTCACTCTTCTAGAGTCTTGAAAGTCCAAGACCAAGGTGTCAGCAGGTTTGGTTGTCTGGTGAGGATGCTCTCTGATTCTAAGACGATGCATCAATTCTGAATATTCTGGAGAGGCAGAATGCTGTGTCCTTACACGGCAAAGGAAGGAAGGGCAAGATGATTAAGCTCCATCAAGCCCTTTAATAAGGGCTCCTAATCCCGTTCATGGAGGTAGAGACCTCGTGACTCAATCATCTTAAAGGCCCCACCTCTTAATACTCTCACACTGGCAGCACCACAATTTTGGAGGGAACACAAACCTTCACTCATGTCCCACAGTCCCTCTCCTTAACAGGAGATTTCCTGTGAGGCGGGAATTCTAAACCCAGGTTCATGAAGGTGGTCCCAGGGTCTATGTACCCCTTGAATTGTGAGTAGATGTGTTGGGGAACACAATTTAGTGGAGAGACTGCAAGACCTTTACCCAGTCCTCAAAGAAAGCCAATACCACTGATATCGGCACTGGGCTGAAGTCCTTCCCTTCTAGCTTAAGGATCTCTGGTGACAGAAACATAGCTTAGTGCAAGGTTCAAGACAGGTAGTGGTGAGGGCAAAGTGGTTAATACATGGGATCAGAGAGAAATACATTTTCAGCTTCATTTGCTTGGGCGTATCAGGGAGAGCTTCCTGGAATAGGTGTCAATCATGCTGGGTTGTAATGAACTGTAAGAGACTGAAGTTGATGTGGCGGAGTCCTGAATCCCTTCTAGTAACCCTGACGTTTTCCTCCCATGCCCCAAAAGAGGACTTGTTTAAATTATCCAGTTTTGGAGTCATTTTCATCCAGAGACCAGTCTAGCTGTAGAGTTTCTTTTCCCTTTCCCTTTTAGAAAAAAAAAAGGACAGGTTTTATGATGCCAACTATTGCCAGTGGCCCTTTGTCTCCTTTATTGAATAATTCATTCTGTGCAATGAATTATTAATTTCCAATTTCATACAGCAAATGCCAGGCAAACAGGTAGAAATTGAGTTGAGACCCTGGGCATGGAGCCACAGACCTCCCCAGGTCCCCTGAGGCACAGGCCACCAGGGCCAAGAAATTATGCAAGAATCCATAAGGGGCTCACCCTGGAATGCAGTCGACTGAGAATGAAGTTGGCACAGGATTAGTGTGCCCCTGAAGTGGCTAGACTCCATTATCCTCTGGCTTGCAGGCTCCTCGCTTCCCTGAGCCATAGCTGTAACGCTCCTGTCTGGCTCTGTCAGCTGTAGCACTGCTGCTGGCTCTGGCACGGGGCCGCTTTGCACATCCGGAGTGGGCTCAGGCAGGAGTCAGTGGAGTCCCTTGAATTTAAATCTAAGCCTTGTCTCCAAGTGACCCTGGCTTAGTCAAACCGTTTCCTCAACCTCAGCCCTAATCACATTCTGGTGTGTATCATTCTTTGTTGTGGGTGACTGCTCTGAGCATTGTGGAATGCACATTTCTGGCTTCTACATACCAGTAGCTTCTACCCACAATGGACCCCCCCCCTCCATCCCAATTATAACAATCAAAAATACCTCTACACATTATCGAGTGTCCTCTGGTCCCCTGGGCAAGACTGCTCCCATTTGAAGAACTGTTGGGTAAATGCCTTCACTTTCTTAAGCCCCCTTTTTCCCCTCATCTGTTAAGAAGGGGATCAGAGTAATAGTTCCAGGGTGAGATGGCAATCAAGTGAGATGACAGATAAGTTTAGCTGATTCAGAGTGTCTCTATCTACCCTGCAGCTTTTTTTTTTAATTACATGAACTAATATTCTCTTTCATGTTTAAGTTTGGGTCTTGGTTAAGATGGCATTCACGGGGGCTGGGGTTATAGCTCAGTGGTAGAGCACTTGCCTAGCATGTGTGAGGCACTGGGTTTGATCCTCTGCACCACATAAAAATAAAGTTATTGTGTCCATCTACAACTAAAAAAATTTTAAAAAGATTGCATTCAGCTACAGATAACAGAATGTCCACCTTAAATTGCTTTAAATAGTGGAAGGCAGTGATTGGTTCACATAAGTGTAAGTCCAGAAGTAGTAGGTTGAGCTTCAGGTTTGGCTGATCCAATGACTCATCCATGTCCTTCAGAACCAAATCTTTCTGTGCCATAGATAGTGAGGGATTCAACTGGTTTACCTTGGGTTCCTAGCATGCCTTGCAGTTATCAGTTGGCGCTGTGGGCTTCCTTCCCTACAGTGGCAAAAGGAACACATCTTCCAGCATTCTAAGGGAGAGTCCCAAGAGTCACACTGGCTGGGTCACTTTGGTCACATGCCCCTTCCAAAATTAGTGTCTTCACTCAGTAAATGTCCAGGATTGATGAACCATGCCTGTAATTCCAGCTACTCTGGAGACTGAGGCAGGAGGATTGCAAGTTTGAGGCTAGCCTGATCAATGAGTGAGACTAAAATAAAATAAAGGGCTAGGGATGTGGCTTAGTGGTAGAATTCTTATGGGCCCAATCTCCACTACTGCAAAACAAAAAACAAAACCTCATTGGAATGGATATGTTGGTTGGTTTAAGCCCATCAGATCCCATCCCTGGAACTTGGGATGGGTTTATAAATTTATGACTATGCAAATAAACAAATGAAGATCTAAGAACCCATAGGATACAGTGACTTTCCTGAACCAATCATTGTAGCTGAAGGCGGGGAACTGACTGTGTTGATTGGCTAAACCTGGGACTTGACCAACCCTAGAATTGGAAGCATGGGAAGATGGGGAGGCCAACCTCACTCAACCACAGGGACTGGAAGTAGGGTGTGTTTTCCCAAATAGAGATGCTGTTACCAGAGAAGGGGAAATGGATGCTGGGCAGGCAAGAATAGAAGGTGTTCAATGTATGGGGTCAAGAAAGGGCTATAGTGAGGCGTGTTAGTACACCTACGGAATAGGTCAGACATATTTTTGGCACTACTTTGATCCTTTTGGGTTCACCTTTTAATCTATCCAGTTGTAGGTACTCTCAGGTGCAACTTGACAGCATTTGCCTCTCTTCTATTATGGTGTGGGGTGTTAGGTACCTGCCAGGTTTAATACTAACCCACGTGCAATTGAGAATTAGGGGACTTTAATGCCTCATGAGGCAACCCTTGACCAATGGAAATAGGAGCTGATGGATAAATGCTTTGTCCTTTTTTTGTTGTTGTTGGTATTGAGGATCGCATTACCACTGAGCTACATCCCAATCCTTATTTTAATTTGACACAGGATCTCACTAAGTTGCTGAGGGTCTTGCTAAATCCCTGAAGCTGGCCTCAAACTTGAGATCCTCCTGCCTCAGCCTCCCAAATTGATGGGATTACAGGTGTGCTCCACTGTACCCTGCAAAATGCTTTGTCCTTCATTACCCGGAGTGCATGTTTCCAAGATACATCTCCTAAGGCATCTGAGACTGTCTCCAGGGCTTGTGCCTCTAGATACCCATATCAGGGCCACTCAAAACACCATTCTTATTCTGGCTCTTGCTCCTTGCCTATCCTTTACTTCTCCCTGGAGTCACTTTCTAAATAAACTATTCACATGGAATCCTTTGTGTCAGACTCTACTTTTGGGAGAATATAAGATAATTCAAAGACTTAGCTAGTCTGATATTTATATGCATCTTTATACTTTTTAAGTAACATGTGAAAAATAAATAAAAGTTACAAAACTGGGAGACTTGGAATGTAACTCGGTGATAGAGCCCTTGCCTATTATGCATAATGTCCTGGGTTTAATCCATAGCGCTGAAAACACACACACACACACACACACACACACACACATACACATGCATATATATGTGTAATAATAACTTTTGTGACTTTACATTGACCTCTTGCCTTCTGATTAGGGACTATACTTAGAGGACACTGTAGTCAAGGGATGAAAGAAAAGATTCTGGAATCCTAGTGAGGCCTAGGCCTTTGCTGGCAGGAGGCAGCAGCCTGCCAGCTGCTTGCCCAGGGTGGGCAGATGGATGATAGAAGTGTCCCAAGATGAACTGCTGCCCAGAGAAGCTGTCAGGGACTGACTGCAGGCCTAAAGACTTTATCAGGATGTCACCAACCAAACAAGGGAAGGCGTCCCTGACTCCAGCCAAGCTCTTGTGATTCTTACCAAGGTATGAGGACACCAACATGTTCCTGATGCCACTTGAGCACCAAGTTTGCTTAGGGTGGCTTCCCAATGGTAAGGCAAAAAAGCGGCTTTCACATAGATAGTAAGAGGGGGCTGGATCATGGGTTGTTATCCTGTCTCTAGTGACTTTGCTTTTCCCCAACTGGCTACAGACACATTACAATACATCTTCGTCTCCTCTCCAGATGCCCACTGACAACCACTGATGCTATTTGGATGAATGCCTCCTTTTCTCAACTCTCTGGCCCCTACCCAATTACCTACTGGGCTCTGCTCCTGGTAGGGCCCTTGGTCACCTGTCCTGAACTCAAATCTTGCTTGCTCCTTGTTGATGGTCAAAGAGGCTGAGAGTCCAAATGCTTCTTGACTTTTGACAATCCTCTAGTTCCCTAACAGAAAACAATAGTAGTGGAGCTGGGGTTGTAGCTCAGTGGTAGAGTGCTTGCCTAGCACATGTGAGGCAAAAGGTTGGATTCTCAGCACCATATAAAAATAAATAAGTAAATAAATAAATAAATAAGTGAAATCAAAGTATAGTGTCCATCTACAACTAAAAACCATTTTTTTAAGAAAACAGCAGTAGTGCTTTCAAATCCAAGCTAAGTGCCACCTCCTCTAGGAAGTCTTCCTTACCTTTCCAAACTGAGTAAGTTTCCTCCTGTAAGTCTAGTCTAAAAAAAAAAAACCTTACCATATTACCCTGTACCCATCTGTTTATGTGTTTGTCTCCTGTAGCAGGTGATAAATTCCTAGACATTCAAGTGCCATTTTTAGTTCACCCACTGGGCCCTCAGGGCCAAGCCTTGTGCTTATCATAGGAAAAGTGCTCTATAAGTATTTGTTGAATATATCAAAGTATCTAAGAATTCAAGTAGAGGGCATATTCAGAGGAAATTAAATATCTGGTTTATCTGATACATAAAAGTGGAAATTAATTCACATGTTGGTATGGCATTTTATCAAGTTATATTAATATATCAAATATATATTTGCAAGGCTGGGAATCTAGTTCCGCAGTAGAGTGCTGGCCTAGCATATATAAGGCTCTGGGTTCACTCTGTAGTACTGCAAAAAAATTTTAAGTAAAAATCTATATTTGTATATACAAATATCTTAAAACTCACATAACCACAGATTTAAAACAAAGAAAAGAAATACGCTGCAATGTAACAACACAAGCATTGTTGTTTTTTTTCCTCAAGTCCTTGCCTCTAGAAAATGTTTTCCCAAGTAGCTGTGCATGCTCTTTCTACTCTTTCACTTAACATAACAACATCCACATATTTCATGTTGGAATAATGACGTTTGGAGTTAAAAGGAACTTTAGAAATAGTCCCATTCATCTACTTTATTTTTGGTAAACTGAGGCACCAAGTCTTCCAAAGAAATGACAACTCTAGTCTCTTACCTTCTGACCTGTAATGTCACCTTTTTGCTTCAGAGACTTTGAGATTTCTTAGATACTGCCTCCACTTTTCATTCTGAACAGGAAAACACTTTGAAATGAAGATTTGGAAACAGATGAATCACAGTTGGACTTGCATTCAATCATTTGTTAGAGTTTAATGACATAAAATTTTATACCCCCATGGCACTCTTACACTGCTAACTTTGGAACAGTAACTTTAGAAAACCTACTGGGAGTTTTTTCCCAAAACTAAGTTTTTTCAAAGACCAGCAATTCCTCTCCTGCATATTATCCCATCAGAAATGAGTACTTAGGTCCAATAGGCAACATGTACAAGAATGTTCACAGTTTTCGTACTTACAGTGCCCCAAATTGGTACAACCCCTACATCCTTCCCTAGTATGACAGATAATTACAGTCTATTAATAAAATACTAAATAACACTGAAAAACAATGAACTTCTACTACATGTCAAATTATAAATGAGTCTCAGAACACAATGTTGAGTGAAAGAAACCAAGTATAAAAAGGAATATAAAAGGAATATATTGTGTGGTTGGGGGAATAGCTCAGTGGTAGAGCACTTGCCTAGCATACACAAAGCCCTAGGTTTGATGCCTAGCACTGAAAAATGTTCAGTGATGGAGCATTTGCCTACCATGCATGAGGCCCTGGGTTCAATCCCAGTGCTGGCAAAAAAAAAAAAAAAAAGAAAAAGGTAAAACCCAAACCAACTCATATACACACTTAAAAAAATAAAGAGGGGCTGGGGAGATAGCTCAGTCGGTAGAGTGCTTGCCTTGTAAGCACAAGGCCCTGGGTTCAATCCCCAGCACCCAAAAAAAATAAATAAATAAAGATAGATACATTTCAAGCATAAGAATAATAATGTATTAACATTCTGTATCTTGGTATGGGTGTTTACATACATAAAATTGATTTAGGCTGTGTTACTCAGCTTTCCACTACTATAATGAAACACCTACAGTTAATTATAAAGAGAAGAGGTTTATTTTGGTTCAAAGTTTTGGAGGTTTTAGTCCATGATCAATTGACCTCATTGCTTTGGACTTCTGATGAAGAAGCATATTATAACCAAAGCATATAGCAGAGCAAAATCACTCACCTCATCCTCAGAAAGTGAAGGAGAGAAAAAGGACAGGGTTGGAGTCCCTAATCCCTTTTGAGGGCACATCCCCTGTGACCTAAGGTTCTCCTGCTAGGTTCCACTGGGGAGTAAACCTATGATAGGAGCGCTCTACTACTGAGGTGCAGCCCAACCTTTTTTATTTTTTACTTGCTAAATTGCCCAGGCTGGCATGGAGCTTGTGATCCTACTGCCTCAGACTCCAGAGTGCTGGGATTACAGGTGTGTGCCACCACATGTGGCGAGGTCCCACTTCCTAAAGGTGTCCCCACCTCCTGATAGTGCCCTGTGGACCAAAACTTTAATATATAGGCTTATGGAGGACATTCAACAACCAAACTATAGCAGGTTGTACAATTAAAATTTCTGCACTTCATGCATACAAATAAAATTTTAAACATATTATGCTTTCCAAACTGGTAGAATCTGAGCAAGGTCTTGTAGTCTTGTTAATTATATTGTATCTTTTTGATAATACACTGTAGTTACATGAGATTTTACCATTGAGGAAACTGGGTGTTGGGCACACAGAACCTCTCTGTACTGTTTTTGCAACTTCTTATGATTCTATCATTTTTATTTATTATTTATTGATTTATTTTGCAGAACTGGAGATTGAACCCAGGGGCAGTCTACCACTAGCTACATCTCTAGCTCTTTTTACTTTTTATTTTGAGACAGGGTCTCAAAAAAAATTGCCCAGGCTAGACTTGAACTTATCATCCCCCTGTCTCAGCCTCTAGAGTCATTGGAACTACAGGTATGTGCCACCACACCCAGCTATAATTATTTCGAACTGTAAAGTTAAGGGGGAAAAACATGTACCTTCCTACTCTACATTTAAAAATCATACAGTTTAAACATATTGCCCTTTCAATTACATTCTTCCCACCTTCAACCAAACTTATGAATCAAATACACTTATAGTATTTTTGATGTGGTTTCAGGCCCTTCATCCATTCATATGTTCCTAGTTTTCTTGCTTCCTCTGCATATATCCATCTCCCTCCTTTATTTTCTTACATCATTGAGTTTGACCTCTTTCCTCTTTTCTGATCTGTCCAATCACTCCATTAGTGAATGCCTATTATGAGGGGGCATTTCCATTTTGCTTCCCATAGGTTCTTTCCACAACTTAGTGAATCCAAGAGTCAGGAAATCTCGAATTCTTAATTCCACTCTCCTCCCTGTTCCAACTCCTGGTGACCTAATGGTCAGGCCTCTAATTTGTAAGTCTGGGTTTACCTGTTTGGAAAATGGGCTGAATAATAGATGCCTCCTCCCTCATCAGGGTGTTGAACTTTAATTACTGTTTGCAACGTCGCTTAAGATGTGGAGATGAAAGGCAGTTCCTAAAGTCCATGTTATTGGCATTAGTAATAAAACAGAAGAATTTGAGAGTTTGCAAGGTTGTCATAACTGGGAAAGGGGAAAAAGGTTGATTTTATGTGGAAAAACCTTGCCCAAAAAACAACCACAGATCCTGGTTGGTATAAATAGCAAGAACATGTTGTGCCTCAAAGTACTTAGCAAATTTCACATTCTTCCATGCCCCTGAAAAGATAGAACCCACACTTCCAAAATTGAAAACAAGGAGTTACCTAGGGTTATAAAGCAGGAAATTCAGGAGCCAATATTTGGCTGAGACCATTTCTCAACTCTCTTCAGTTTACAAGAAAAGTGCTGCTAAAGTACAAGATTTTTCATTTTTACTCTCAATACTTTGCCTTTTCTTTTTATGTTCTGGTCGCATTTCTACCAACATGACAGCTAACAAGAACTTTTAGAAACCTGTCACTTTTTGGAGCACTTTATAAAGGAAGTTAGGATAAATAAAAGGTTAAAACTCAGCCCCAGCCCTCAAAGCATTTACCATCAAACCAGAAGATAAATAGGAGTGAGTGGCCTATATTTAGAATTTACTTCATGATGCCCTGTTATTAATAATAACTGCCCCCTTTGGTGTGTCCAAAGCCCTTTGAAACACATTACTTCATTTGATCCACTGACAATGCTGGAATTTCAAGCTCTGATTTAAGGGTGAGGAAACTGAAGCTTAGAAAGAAGAGATTTTATTTTTTTTCTTTTATAGTACTAGTGTTCAAACCCAGGGATATTTTACCACTGAACTACATTCCCAGTCCTTTAATATTTTAATTTTTTAAATTTTTTCTCATTAGTTGTGCACGACAGTAGATACATTTATACATTTTGATAGATTATACATAAATGGAGTATAATTTCTCATTTTTCTGATTGTGCATATTTTAGAATCACATCAGTCTTGCAGTCATTTATGTACATGAAGTACCAATGTCTGTTTCACTCTACTATCCTTCCTACCCCCATACTCCTTCCCTTCCCTTCACTCTCCCAAGTCCTTTTTATTTTTTATTTTGAGACAGGGTCTCCCAGAGTTGCCTTGAACTTTTGATCCCCCTTCTTCAGCCTCTCGAGTAGCTGTGATTATAGGCGTGTGCCACTTGTGTGGGTAGCTCAAGATGTGCCTTTTTTAAGGCCACATAGCTAGCAAGAGATGGCATTAGGACTTGAATTTAATCTTGGGAATTGGAATGGTCTAGGGGAATCCAGAGGACTTATATAGAATGACAGCTTTGTCCTTTTGTCTCAGGTTCAATGCTAGTCTTGGCCAAAATTCAATTCCACACAGAGAAGAGAAGTAAAGTAGAGATTATGGGTGGGGGACTTGGACTCAAAGGCTCTGGTTTTGTTCCTGACCCTTACTCACTATGAGGAATTGGAGCATTTGACTTGACTTTGCTAAACTTCAGTTTCCTTGTTTGTTAAATGAAAACATAATTATAGTGCTTCCTTCCTTCCTAGGTTCCTAGGTATTGTATGGACCACAGTTAGTTTAATGCGTGACAGACATACGCTTTGCTTAAAGTTATCAGGTGAGATTTTAGTAGACAAACAAGTGGCAAATGTACCTTCAACCATGAAATGAACCATCTTGGGTCAAGAACTCAAAGGAATTAAAAAATGAACCAAAGCTGGGTGCAATGGCAAACACCTGTAATCCCAGTGGCTTGGGAGGCTGAGGCAGGAGGATTGCGAGTTCAAAGCCAGCCTCAGCAAAGTCAAGGTGCTAAGCAACTCAGGGAGACCCTGTCTCTAATAAAATATAAAAAAGGGCTGGGGATGTGGCTCAGTGGTTAATTGTCTCTGGATTCAATCCCTGGTACCAAACAAACAAACAAACAACAAAAAACCAAAAAACAAACAAAAACAAACAAAAAAAGCAAAAGCAACAACAACAAAACTTTTCTTGAAATATCTATATATTTATATGCAGTTGTAAGAAATTCCACAGAGAGATCTATGCCTTATGCTCATTTTCCCCCAGGGGTACTATCTATATAGCTATAGTGAAATATCAGGAAATTGACATTCTACCTACCTTATTTGGGTTTCACCAGGTTTTTTTTGTTTTTGTTTTTGGTACATGGGATTGAACCCAAGTGCACTTTACCACTGAGCCATATTCCCAGTCCTTTTATAATTTTAATTTTTTATTTTGAAAACAGGGTCTTACTAAATTGCTCAGAGCCTTGCTAAATTGCTGAGGCCGGCTTCAAACTTGCAATCCCCCTGTCTCAGTCTCCTGAGCCACTAGGATTACAACTGTGTGCCACCACATCTGGCTTCAGGTTTCATCAGTTGTGCATTCATTCATTCATTTATGTGTGTATCTTTGTGTAGAATTATTTGACCACCACGAGTCAAGAGACATAACAATTCCCTTGCAAGAATGTCTTGTGTATAACCCTTTTCCTTTTGTCACAGCCTAACTTCTGGTAACCACCAATCTATTCTACATCTGTATAACTTTGTCATTTATGTAGGAGCTGGGAAGGTAGCTCAGTGGTATAGTGCTTACCTAGCATGCACAAGGTTCTGTATTAAATCCCCAGAACCATGCTCCCTGTCACACACAAAAAATGAATCATATGGTGTGTGTAGCCTTTTGAGATTGCCTTTTTGGCGGGGGGTGGGTACCAGGGATTTAACCCAGGGGCACTTAACCACTAAGCCTCATCCCCAACCCTTCTTTATATCTTATTTAGAGACAGGGTCTCACTGAGTTACTTAGGGCCTTGCTAAATTGCTGAGGCTGGCTTTGAACTTGAGATCCTCCTGCCTCAGCCTCCTAATTTGCTGGGATTACAGGCGTGTACCACCACAACTGGCTGAGATAGCCTAAATTTCTACTCAGCCTAATTTCCATGAGATCCAACGAAGATATTGCAGGCGTCAGTAGTTCCTTCCCCCTTAATGGTGAGTGATATTCTGTGGAATGAATGTACTTGTATATATTTACCAGTTGACGGACATCAGGGTTGATTTCGGTTTGGGGCTATTATGAATAAAACTGCTAGGAGCAATATATATAGGTTTTTTTGTGTGAACACTGTGTTTCATTTCTTTGGGATAAATGCCCAAGAGTAAAATTGCTGGACATTGGTAAGTATTCAGTTTTGTAAGAAATGGCAATGCTTTTCCCCAGAGCGATCTTTTTTTAAAAAAAATTTTTTTAGTTGTAGATGGACACAATGCCTTTATTTTATTTATTAATTTTGACATGGGGCTGAGGATTGAACTCAGTGCCTCGCATGTGCTAGGCAAGCGCTCTACCATTGAGCTACAACCCTACCCCCCCAGGAGAGATCTTACCATTTTTCATTTCCACCAACATATGAATTATCTAGTTTCTTAGCAACCTCACCAGCATTTAGTATTATCATTATTTTTTATTTTAGTCATTCTGATGGCTTAATTTTTAATTTTTAAAATGTTTTTATTAGTATATCATATTTATATATAATAATGGGCTCATTTTGACAAATTTATAAATGCATATAACATAATTTGCTCCACTTCAGTCTCCAATACTTCTTTCCTTCCCTTTCTCCCTCTCACTAATCATTCTGATAGGTATGTAGTTGTATTTCACTGCAGTTTCAATTTGTGTTTCCCTAATGACTAATGAGGTTGAACATCTTTTCATGTATATTTTCTTCTGTGAAATGTTTTGTTCATATCTTTTGCCCATGTTCTAATTGGATTGTTTGATTTTTACTGTTGAGTTTTTAAGAGTTCTTTGTTGGATGTGTAGTTTACAAATATCTTCTCCAGGTCTGTAGCTTGCTGTTTCATCTTCTTTGCAGAGTCTTCCACAGAGTATATGGTTTTAATTTTGATGTGGTCCAATATATTAATTTTTCTTTTTTCAAGTTGATTTTAGTGTCATATATAAAACTTTTTGCCTACCCCTAGATCTCTATAGTTTCTCTTATTTTTCCCCTAAAAGTTCTACAGTTTTATGCTTTATATTTAAGTCCTAGATTCATTTTGAGTTAATTTTTATAAATGTTCCAGATCCTTTTCTCCCCCCATGGATGTCCAGTTGCTCTGATATCTTTTTATTTATTTATTTATTTGGGTATTGGGGATTGAACCCAGGGCACTTAGCCACTGAACCACATCCCCAGCCCTTTTATTTTTATTTTGAGATAGGGTTTCATTGAGTTGCTTAGGGCCTTGCTAGGCTGTTGAGGCTGGCCTCAAACTTGCAATCCTTCTCTCCTAGAGGCTCCTGAGTCTCTGGGATATAGGAGTGTGTCATGCTGCCTGGCCACATTTAATTATTTATACATTTGGACTTATTTCTGCCACTTTATTTTATGTTTTCTATTTACTATGCTTCTTGTGTTTTCTCTTTTCTTGTATTTTCTAGAATAATTTTTTTTGTTCTTCTGTCTCTCACTCATTCTCTCTCCTGAGTTACTGGGATTACAGTCAGGCACCACTGCACCTGGCTCTCTGTCATCATATTTGAAAAAAAGCTTATTTTTTCCCCATTATTGAATTTCTTTTGCACCTGTCAAAAGTCAGTTGGCCATATTTATGTGAGTCTATTTCTGAGCAGTCAAGAACCCAAAGGAATTTTGCCTCAAATATTGAACTTGGGTAAACAAAACACAAATCGATCCATACAAAGACTGAATGAAGACTAACATGTTAAACATTTATCAAACAACCCAAAGCTCTGTGTAATTAAGTATGAAACTGGAAGAAATTGGCTGTGAGTACCCTGGTCATTCAAACATGGGCTCAGGGAAATAGTTCAAGTTGGTAGAGTATATTGAAACAGGCCCTGACTTGGGGGCTGGAAAGACCTGCAGTTCGACCGTGATTCCATCATTTATAACCTGAGTGACCCTGGAGGTACACAAGTTAATTGACCTCTTGGAGCATCCTTTCTCCATGGTTCAATGGAGGGCACGTTACTTGCCTCATAGAATTAGTTTGGGGACCAATGGGATGAGGGCCTGCAAAGTGGCTGGTACTAAGCTTAGTCTGCAGTAGCTACAGATCCAAGGAATAGTTTGGAGGTTTTATTCCATATTTTCAGCCCCCTCCCAAGCATTCAAATCAAAGATCTACTTAAGTAAAAAGTGGATGTGTGCAGGGTGTAGTGGCTCATGCCTGTAATCCCAACTGGTTGGAACATGAGGCAGGAAAATTGGAAGTTCGAGACCAACCAGGGCAACTTAGTGAGACCCTGTCTCAAAATGAAAAATAAAAGGGGCTGAGGATGTAGCTCAGTGGTAGAGGTTTTGTCTAGTATTCATGAGGCCCTGAGTTCAGTCCCAGATATTGAAAAAAAATAATAAAATAAAATAAAAATTGGTGTAATATGCAGATGTGTCTACAAATGTAGCTTCAGAATAAGTTAACATTTTTTAAAAAATTACTTAAAAAATTTTTTTTTGGGTAATGGGGTTTGAACCCAGGGATCCTTTACCACTGAGCTATATTCCCATTTCCCCTGACCCCCTTTTTAAATTTTGAGTCAGGTTCTCACAGAATTGCTTTGGGCCTTGTTAAATTGCTGAGACTGGCCTCAGTCTTGAGATCCTCCTGTCTCAGCCTCCCAAATTGCTGAGATTACAGGCATGCACCATCACACTCAACTGACAATCAGCCTTAAGTCCCTTCTGTTCCTCTTCCAATCAAGATACCACTTTTTTTTGGTGCTGGGTATCCAAACCAGGGCCTTGTACATGCTAAGCAGGTGGTCTACTCCTGAAAAACACCATCAGTTCCCAAGTTACTGCTTTTAAATCCTTGCCTCATAGAAATTACAGAGATACTACTGTAGACAGTATAGGTTTGGCATCTTTTCTCCTATGCATCAGGGTCTGGTGGATTTCTCCTCAGGACTGGTACCTAAGGGTCCTCATTCCAAACTCCTCTGGGCACTATAGTCACCCTGCAAATAAGAGACTCATTTTCATTCTCTGGATGTCATCTTTTTCCTAGAGAGGAGGAACAACTTGGTGCCTACCTTCTAAAATGGCTTAGTAGGAGCAAAAAAGTATCAAAATGCAGAACACCTGGCAAATTTCCTCTCGGCTTACATGGAAGTATGAGCACGGTTGAGCATGACTCAGCAATCTATGGCTCAGGCCAAAATCCTCTTGCTCTTCCTTCCCTCCAGCCTTTTTTCTTGACTTGAGAGCCAAAGAATGGTTTTTACATTTTAAAGAGAGGAAAGGAAAGAAGAAGGAAAGGAAGGAAGGAAGGAAGACTTATGTGGTTTGCAAAGATCAAAACATGTATTATCCCATCCTTTACAGAAAAATTTGCTTTCTCCTGTAGAGGAAAAAACTGAGGCTCAAAAAGGGATGAGGATGTTATATACCTGAGGTCATTACAAGGTAATGGTCAAGCTATACATCCATTCATACTGGGCTCCCTTCATATATAAGGATATAAATACTTATAGGATCATGGGATAATTAGTGTAGTGTTTCCTAAAGTAGGTTCCAGATTCCAGAAGTTGCCTGAGAGCAACGTGTTCTCAGCTCAAATAAGTTCTGTAAACCCTGCAAAATCTATAACTTTCTCTTAAACATCCCACTATGTATATCAATACCTCAAGGCTCTGAGAAGTTTTGCAGCAATTTAAAAAACCTGGTTACTGTGTCAAACTAAACATGTCTCAAATTTATTCAACTGGGAAACACTTTTTTCACTTCGTTTATTTCAAGATAGTTATGTAATATCATGTCTTAGAGACATTCTGAAGTCACAGGTCAATTGCTTTGGTTTGAAAGTTGGCCCAGCTACTTCTTTGTATAGGACACAGAGCAAATCAATGGCCTCTCTCAGCCTCATTGGTGGAAAATAGAGATTCATTTCTAGATATATTACTGATCACCTGGTTCCTGGCTTTAGAGCCACCTTTGCAGGAGTATTCATTGGCAATTTTCCTTGCCATTGAACAAAAGATAATTACTTTCATTTTTTTCTCTCTAGTTGAACATAATTCTGTAATTTCCCGGAAAGAACTAGGTTTCCACATCACCCTAGCTGCCCTTTTGTGCGACATATGCCCTGATAAGGGAAGACAGAGTGTCACTTTCTAGAAAACTTGACTTTAAAAAGTCAGGAATGTGGGACCCAGGGAGACAGATGGAATAAGTCCAATAAAAGGATCCATTAACATCCAGAGACTTGTGGGGACAGGGTTATGTCCTAAAGGTACTGATGAAGGAATTTGTGATATGAAAAGAATGTAATCTTATGGTATCTTGCACTCTATGATTAATGTAGCATTGAATCACAGAATTTCAATAAGATTCTCCTCTTAGAAAGCCTCACTCTTAAGATGTGCAAAACTAAACCCGTTTCAGTTGGTTTAGTGAATAGACTTGGCTTCTGGGTCATTGCATGTGCTGTGCCCTCTCTTTAGTCACCTTCCCCCCCCCTTTTTTTTTTCCATATTTTTTAGATGTAGGTGGACATGATACCTTTATTGTATTTATTTGCTTTTATGTGGTGCTGAGAATTGAACCCAGTGCCTCACACATGCTAGGCAAGTGCTCTACCACTGAGCCACATCCCAGTCCTTCCCTTGTCTTTTGCCCAAAGAATTTCCTTCAGTCTCTGCATCAGTGTTACCTGGACCATCCTAAGTCTGGAGCAGGTTCCTCTATATCACTGCTGCCATAATCCTCTATCTTCTCCATCTGAACCCTTACCTGGGCTTCTGTTGACTTTGTCTAGACAACAAGGCTTATGTCTCAGGAGGAAAAGGACTAGTTTTGTCTTGTTCACTGTTGCATGAGTAGAGTTTATCCTGGTGCTCAATCAAGGGCATACTCAACAGATATTTGTAACAAGCAGAGATTGACTGAGGGTTGGGAGTAAAGCTCAGCAGTAGTGTTTGCCTACCATGCCTTAGATTCTGGGTTCAATCCCCAACACTGCAAAAAGGAAAAAAAAAATACTTGAAGGAGCTGGGGATATAGCTCAGTTGGTACAGTGTTTGCCTCACAAGCCCAAGGCCTTGGGTTCAATCCCCAACACTGCAAAAACAAACAAACAAACAAGCAAACAAAAATAATTGAAGGAGAGTATACATCTCTTTTGACTCTTTGGTTCCCAGACACACTGTAGAAACTGAGGCAGCTTGGCAGACTTCATAGTGATGTAGCAGAGCTAAAAATAGAACCAAGATGCTCTGAGGTTAGGTGTTTGACTCTTTTTCATATCTCTCAACCGTTTCTTAAATAACTTAATCCCTACCCACCCCTCCCCAGCATAGCTTCCTTGGCCTTATTCTATTCTTTTTTGTCATCACTGCAAAAGGTTAAGACTGTTTCAGAAAATTATTTTATAACAAATGGGATCTTGGAGTAAAGGAAAATTTGTCTAGCTCTCAAGGGTAGGAGAAATGCATGTGCCCTTGGACCTTGGATTGAAATGAGCCAGCAAATCCCTGCTAATTCTCTTCCCTTGCTGGGTCCCGTCTGCTTCATATTCAGCAAAGGAGAAAGTCAGCCTGTGTCGCCCATGATTTATGCCCTGCTGTTTGCTTTCTTCCCCTAGAACATTAAACACCCTGAGCAAAGGGGGAAGAAGAGGTAATCTCAGGATGCCTGGCTGCCAGACTGGTGTCTGGGAGCCAGGAGGGGGTGGGGATGGAGGCTGGGGGGGAGGCAGGAGCTCTCTGCTCTGTTGGGAGGAGGTTGAAGAGTTGAAAAAAAAAAAAAAAGAAAACTAAGACCCATAGGGCTTCCACATAAAAGAAACAAGGGAATCTCTGTTTGCCTTAACCTCTGCAAAAACAATTGGCCTCTGAGCCAAAAAAAACCTGAGTGCTTGATTTACTCATTTACTAAGTGCTTGCCTTTGAGCAAGACTCCTCTTTCTGGGCCTCAGTTTCCCTGGCTATCAAGAAGGCCTGGGTCATTTGCTCCAGCCTCATAAATCGGGAACTAATTGTCCTTGCGTGGAGAGATGAAGTGGGTTGTAGTGGTTTACTGTGTGAACTATAATCCCCTGGCAGGGAGGGTTCAGAATCCAGCTCCACTCACTGTGTGGTCTTAAGCAAGTTCCTTACCTTTCTGAGCTTCGTCTGTACTACTGGGTTAATAGCCAGGACCTTCCTCATTAGAAAGACCTTTGCAATGGTACTGGCACTGAGCCAGCACTCGAGTCAGCTGTTATTGGGGTGGTATTCTTAGATGGTCCCTACCCCTGGGCTTGGGTGTACTTCTACCTGAGTCCCCTGCTTGGGGCCTGCTCAGTGAGGGCAGGGTGTCCTAGCAAGCACTTGGAAGATCTGGGCAGAAGGGAAGAGGAGCTATTTTCAGTGGGTTCTGATTCTATTTGTAGCTGGTGAGTTGGCCCAGGCTGTAGGGAGGCTTTGGGCAGAGCAAGCGGGGTGCTGAGAGGGGTGTGTTGTCCTACACTGGGGAAGGGGGGGAAAGGACAGGGAGAAGTCAGGGAGGACAAATGGAAAGGAAGAGAAAGAGGAAAGTGCTACCCTCAGCCCCGCTCCCTTCTGACCTCTTCTAGCCAATTTCATTTCCTCTGCCTTTCCTTGGGGAATTTAGAGGGGGCACCTGTTCTTTTTAAAGGTGGATTTAGTTAGTAACTTGAAGCAGTCCATCGAGCCTGCTAACCTAGCATTCCTACCCTTGAGGACTGATTTTCTCAGACTAAAGTGAGAATTGTATTCCCAGTGGAATTGCAGAGTATTTAAAGCCTGTAGTGGTTAAACCAACAAACACCTAAGTCATTTCTCCAAGAGGAATCACTTTCATTTTCCCACTGGACCCTGGGGGCAGAACTTGCCACCTTCCCCAACTCAACAATGTGGCTAAACAAGTTGTTTAGCCTCTATGGGCCTCAGTTTCCTCATTTATAAAATGGGATGGGGTGCCAGGGAGAAATATTTGGAGCTCCTGAATCCTTTCCAGCTGCAATTCTGTCATTCTGTGATGCAATCATCAAACAAAGTAAGGCTGATCCTTTAATCAGAGGATGGTTGGTAGAACTGGGAAGCTTGGAGAGAGGATGACATCTCACCCTTTTCTGGATGGAAAAAGTAAGTCAGAAGCTCAGCTAGGTCAGTAAGTGACCCAGGTCTCTCACCTCCCATTGGAACAGATTTGACCTGTTCTGGGACTGCCAGTTAGCTTTTTCTGGAAGGACGATGGGAATCACATCTAGTAGTTTTACTGTACATGTGTTAACCCATTCCATTCCCTCAATCATCTATTTTCCAGATGAAGGTCACCCATACAGTTAGGAATGGTGGCAGGTCTAATTTAAATGCTCAATCACTGTTTGAATGTTTCCTGAAGTCCAGTCATTTGGGTACCAGTCTCATGAATTTTGGACATAATCTGCTTTATACTAACATTTACTTCAGAGTTTTCTTTAAATTGATTCATTATTTTATGTAAATAACTTCAGCCTCGTCCTCAGCAGAGATATCTGTGATATTGTTTGATGTTGTATTTTTCTAAATATAACTATTTAAATTTTTAAAAAATCCCTAAACTAATTAAAAATGACTTAGCTGTTGGAAAACTTGAATGACTATTTTACACCAGTGGTTCTCAAATTTGTTGGTTTCTTTAAAATTATTAAAGACCTTAAAGAACTTTTGTCTGTCAGTTATATCAATGGGTGTTTACCTTGATAGGAATTAAAAAGCAAAACAATATTAAATAGTTTATTAGGGGGCTGGGGAGATAGCTCAGTCGGTAGAGTGCTTGCCTTGCAAGCACAAGGCCCTGGGTTCGATCCCCAGCACCGCAAAAAAAAAAAAAAAAAAAAAAAAAAAAGTTTATTAATTTATAAAATGTTTAGCTTATTATTGTTTAATTAACTGCTTGATACATTTCTGTAACACTGTCCCCTTACAATATTGTTATTTTGTGGTACTGGAATGGAACTGAGGGCCTCATACATGCTAAGCTAGTGCTCTTCCATTGAGCTACATACCCAGCCCTGTTTATTTATTTATTTATTTTTGAGACATGGTCTCAATAAGTTGCCCAGGCTGACCCTGAACCTTGCCATTCTCCTGAGTCACTGGAATTATAGGCATGTTCCACCATGCCTGTCTTCCCTTACAATATTGTTATTATTGTTATTTTTTGCTGTTTGGGATCCAATCCAAGGTCCTGGAACTTGCTAGGCAGGTGTTCTATCACTGAACCACACCCCCGACCCTAGAATATTATCTTTGAATGCCTTTTCATATAATTTTATAATTTTTTGTTTTTAATTGACGAGCAAAAACTATTTCTGGTGTACAACATGATAGTTTGATATAGATTGTGGGATGGCTAAATCAAACTGTTGTTTAACATATGCAGTTAGCTCACATACTTATCTTTGTGGGGAGAACACTTAAAATATACTCTCTTACACAATATATTGTTACAATATAGCATATAATGTACTATATACAATAGTATGCTGTATAACTACAGTCATGGTAATGTACACTAGACCCCCTGTATAACTGGTATTTTATATCCTTTGACCAATAGTTTCTCTATCTCTTTATCCCCAGTCCCTGATAACCACCATTTTACTCTGTTTCTATGAGTTTCACTTTTTAGATTCCACATATAAATGACTTTTCTCTGTGCCTGGCTTATTCCACTTATGTCCTCTGACTTTAGAAGGTTTTCCTTCTTTTTTAAGGCTGACTAATATTCCATTGTATGTGTGTGTGTGTGTATATATATATATATATATATATATATATATATATACATATTTATCCATTCATCCACTGGTTTTTTTTTTATCCATTCATCCACTGGTGGGTACTTAGATTGATTCCATGTCTTGACTATTGTGAATAATGTCACAACAAACCTAAGATTATATATTTCTGTTGTATATATTGATTTTATTTCCTTTGGATATATACTCAATAGTGGAATGTTAGTAGTTCTATTTTTAACTTTATTTTTCTTGGTTCTGGGGGTTGAACTCAGGGGTGCCCTTCCACAGCCTTTTTTATATTTTATTTTGAGACAGGGTCTTGATAAGTTGCTGAGGTTGACTTTGAACTTGCAGTCCTCCTTCCTCAGGATCCTGAGTCACTGGGATTACAGACCTGCACCAATGCACCAGGCTTGTACAAGAGCTTTGCTGTAACTTTGTCTTTTTTTTTTTTTGCTTGTGCTGCTTTTATTTGGGGGAATCATATCCAAAAATCATTGCCAGACCAGTGTCATGGAGATTTTGTCCTATGTTTTTCTAAGACGTTTTAGTTTTAAAACTTACATTTAACTCTTTAATCCATTTTGAGTTTATTTTTTTAGATATGATATGAGATGAGTGTCTAATTTAATTCTTCTTCATATGGATATCTAGTTTTCCTAGCACCATTTACTGAAGAGACTTTCCTTTCCCCATTGTTTTCTTGCCATCAATGGTCTGTAAATATGTGAATTTATCTGTGGGATTTCTATTCTGCTCCATCAGCCTTTGTGTTTTTATGATGTACATGCACAAGTCTATTTTGATTACTATATCTTTGTAGCAAGTTTTGAAATTAAGTAGTGTGATGCTTCTGGCTTTGTTCTCTTCTCAGAATTACTTTAACTGTCTGAAGTCTTTTGTGGTTCCATACAAATGTTAGCACTAAAAATTCTTTTTTTTCTGCTGGGTGCAGTGGTATACACCTGCAATCTCAGCAGCTAGGGAGGCTGAGGCAGAAGGATTGCTGGTTTGAGGCCAGTCTCAGCAACTAAGCAAGGCCCTAAACAACTTAGTGAGACCCTGTCTCAAAATTTTAAAAAGGGCTGGGGATGTGGCTCAGTGGTTAAGCATCCCTGGGTTCAATCCTTGGTACCCAAAACAAAACAAAACAAATAACTAATTTGTTGAGATTTTTTTTTAAATCATGAAAACATACTGAATTTTTTTTAAGGACACATACTGTTATGTTTCTTCTTATTCCTCCTCATTTTCTTCTTCCTCCTCTCCTCCTCCTCCTTCTCCTTCACCTTTATTTTATTTATTTTTATGTGGTGCTGAGGATCCAACTCAGTGCATACATGCTAGTCAAGTGTTCAACCACTGAGCTACAACTGCTGAATTTTTTGAAATGCCTTTTCTGCACCTATTGATCATATGATTTTTGTTGTTCATTCTGTTAATGTGGTGTATCACGTTTATTGATTTGCATATATGGAACCATACTTGCATCCCAGTGATATATCTCACTTGGTCATAGTGAATGATCCTTTTCATGTACTGTTGTGTTCAGCAGGCTAAAATTTTGTTTAAAATAACATTATTAAGGGCTGGGGTTGTAGCTCAGTGGTAGAGTGCTTGCTTAGCACATGTGAGGTACTGGGTTCAATCCTCAGCACTACATAAAAATAAATAAATAAAATAAAGGTATTGTGTTCATCTACAACTAAAAAAATATTTTTAAAAACATATTGAAAAACAACATTATTAGTCTAGGGGTATAGCTCAGGGATAGAGTGCTTACCTAGCATGCTCAAGGCCCTGGGTTCTGCAATGTAAAAAAATAAAAATAAAAATATAGCCAGGCAGGGTGGAACATACCTGTAATCCAGCAACTCAGAGGCCTGAGGCAGGAGGATCGCAAGTTTAAAACCTCTCTCATCAATTTAGGGAAGGCCTAAGCAACTTAGACAGACTGTTTCAAAATAAAAAATAAGCTGGACTCAGTGTTATATACTAGTGGCTCAGGAGGCTAAGGCAGGAGAATCGCAGGTTCAAAGCCAGCCTCAGCAACTCAGTGAGGCCCTAGGTAACTTAGCAAGATCCTGTCTCAAAATAAAAAATAAAAAGGGCTAAGGATGTGACTTAGTGGCTAAGTACACTGGGTTCAATCCCTGGTAACAACAACAACAACAAAAAGATAACAAAATGGAAGTAACATTACAGACCCATGATTTAACATAAGTAACATATTTTCACATAAAATAATTATGTTTTCCAGAAAAAAAATTTGAGAAGAATGGCTTTGTTTTACCTGTTTGTTCTCATGGATTTTTTTCTTCCTTTCCACACCCCCCCCCAACCCCCTGCATTGCTGTGTCTTGAACCCTGGATTTTTCACACACTAGGCAAGCACTCAACCACTGAGATACACCCCCAGTCCTACATGTTTGTAAGACTTATTAAAAAATTGCATTATCATATCTGGTTCTGTATTTAGTTTGTGGCAATTTGCTTTCATTTAAGTAGGTGAGGAGGGCTGGGGATAGAGCTCAGTTGGTAGAGTGCTTGCCTTGCATGCACAAGGCCCTGGGTTTGATCCCCAGTATCCCCCCCAAAAAATCTTAAGTAGGTGAAGAAAATCCAGCTAGGCGTGGTGGTGCATGTCTGTAATCCCAGCAATTCAGGAGATTGAGACAGGAGGATTGCAAATTCAAGGCCACTCTTAGCAAATTAGGAAGTCCTGAAGGAATTTAGTGAGACCCTGTCTCAAAATAAAAATAAAAAAAGGCTAGGAACATAGCTCAGTGGCAAATTGCTCCTGGGCTAAAGTCCCAAGACAAAAAAAAAAAAAAAAAAAAAAAAAATCCAGCTTCATACAAATCAAGTAATTGTGAATTTTCTCTCTTGATGTTATACCAATATTTGACAGATTTTTAATTTTAGTTGGATAAATCATATCAATGAATTTTTAGTATTCAGTTACTCTAAAATTCATTGGTCTGTCTTACATTTGGAATGGATCTTTTATTCATGCAGGATTTGATAACATCATGAGTTGGTCATGTGGAAAATATTTGTTCACTGGGTTATTCAGCTCTTCTGAATGTTGGAACATTTCATTATTTGATATGAAAAATTTATTTTTGCTAATATCATTACTCATCTAGACTTTGTGTTTGGAACCAGTGAGATTCATGGTAAGACATTCAGTTTTTCCAAAATTATAATTAAGCTTGAATTTTTTTTTTTTTTTTTTTTTTTTTGAGAAAATATCTGTCAAATACCCAACTTGAATAGCTGTAGTTTTTCTCTGCCCCTTTTCTGGGCGTTGAACTCTACCACTGAGCCACATTCCAATCCTTTTTTATTGTGAGACAGTTTTGCTAAATTGCCAAGGCCAACTGTGAACTTGCAGTCCTCCTGCTTCAGCCTCCTGAGTTGAATAATTATAGTTTGCATGTTGACTGAGCTTCCAAATAAAAATAGAGTTCTCTGAAGGAAGAGGATGGTTTATCTTGTAGCTCAAACAATTGCACAAGTGTTTCTTCTTGAGGCAGCTATCCTGCTTCTGCATACAGCAAAAGAGCTTTATGCATGAAAATCAACTGCTTAATGGGAGCATAGTGTTTTATTTTGGAGTGTTGAAAATGTTGTGGAATGGGATAGAGGTGGTGATTGCATAAATGCCGCTGTTTTAAATGCCGCTGATTTATTTGCTTTAAAATGCTTAATTTTGGGCTGGGGAGATAGCTCAGTCGGTAGAGTGCTTGCCTTGCATGCACAAAGCCCTTGGTTCGATCCCCAGCACCAATAAAAATAAAAAAATAAATAAATAAAATGGTTAATTTTCTGTTATACGACTTTCAACTTAATAAAAAAATTGACCAAAAGGCATTGTAATTTTCATTTCATTATACAGAATAGTAAAAAGACATGCATTCAAAGGTGTAGAATTAATACATTTATGTATTTTTTATGTATTTTTTACTGCTTCATAAAGGACAGTGAAACTGACATTGTGTTTACTGTATGCATGCTGGTGAAGAATACAATGGCTACTAGTACATATTGAACCATCATTTTGATTTGTGATAACCTTCCAGAAATTTTACCACCACTGCTTTTGCACCATTACTACAAATGTCAACATGGTAATAAAGACAAATAAGTTATTAGGATTATTATGAAAACAGTTTGACCCATATAGATCCCTGAAAGGGTCTCAGGGATCCCTAAGGACCTGTAGACCACACCTTGAACCTGTAACACTGAATTGAAGCTGAACTGACCCACCCCAGCAGTAGATGGGTAAAGTTATGGTTTGAAGATCCAGGGAGACTTTTGAATCACAGAGATATTATTTAATTCCCCTTTCCGTCTTCCCCAAACAAGTTGTTCCTTAATATCTGAGAACCAAAGTTATCCCAGTCTGCTGGCTGAGTTGGGAGGTGCATTGTGAGAGTCTGGGAATAAGCCATATGAAGTGCTCACTGAAATGAATGACTTTTAGGTTAAGCAGAAGGAGCTAAGATGGGGATGTCTGCATTTTGGGGGACTGAGGGACCTCTGCCTTCCAGTGGCACTGCATGACTCTGGGAAGACTCTGTTCTTCATCAGTCTTTGCATCTGTCTTAGACTACTTCAAAGAGTCCTAGAGCAGCTGGAAGAACGTTTTTCAGCTTTGGATATAGTGGCAGGAGTGTGGTGGTGGTGGGAGTTGGGCTGGGAGGAGGTGAGGCTGAAAGGATATTAGTAGGAGGAGAGGAAGGTCGATGGTCAAAGTGAGCCCCTCACATGAGAATAAGGCAGTGAGAAGAAGCCCTCACTGAGCCTGAGTGGGTTTCCCTCTTTTAACTTATTGTATACAGTGCTTTGTCTTCAACCAGAGTCAAATGGATCCTCCCTGCTCGTTTAGCTTTTTCATAGGGTACAAAATGTTTTAAATCTATTAGCTCAAAGAACCCTTATATACCTCTGTGAGGTAAGCATGATAGTTCTAACAACTGCACAGGGCGATGAGGAAACTGAGGCATATGAAAAGGGAAATGAGAACTAGTATGTGGTGGCACCAAGATTCAAACTTAAATCATGATACTTAGACCAGTTTTCTTTCTGTTGTGTCTTCTTAGGTCCTTCTCCTTGAAATGAGCTTTCCTCCCATTCTTCCAATGTTGAAGATTGAACCCAGGGCCTGGTGTGTGCTAAGTATGCATGCTACCACCAAGCTACACCCTTAACTCCCTTGAAATGAGTTTTCAAGGCCATGCAGCAGTTTTATTTTTCTTAGAGAAAAGTTACTAATATCTATTTTAAAGGTGGGGAGGTAGACCACAGTGGGGATGAAAGCTAATATGCTTACAAGCATATACTTGCAGTCAAATTGCTTGGCTTTAAATCCTGACTTTACATGGAAAGTACTCACATTAGTGCAGCGCACATTGAAAGATTCAATCCATGCTAGTGTTCATGGGAAATAGCAGGCCAAACACTGTGATTTCATGGGTACAGAGAAACTGTTCCAAATGTTCTAAAAATTGTTTGAAGATTCAGTTGAGATTTCCTTAGCTCAGATTAAAAGGCAAGCACAGCTACATTCTGTCTTTTTACAAAGAGGTGAAAATGACATGCCAACACTTTTACTCTAAATGGATTTCTGGGAGCTGTGAGATTGGCTGAGTGGATTTTCACTGCCTATTGGTTGAACCCTTTGCCCTGAGTCAACCTCATAGGAAACTGGCTAGCCTAAGGATGGGCTGCCCTGAAGTCAGAAGCTACTTTCATTCCAATAAGTGGCTACTCACCTGTGGAAGTCTATTCTAAAGCCTGTGAGCAGAGGGCTGGGCAGGGGAATTTCCACTTACAGGGGACTGGTGACTGAGGGAAAACTTAGTTTACTAGACAATGGGAGAAAATATGTTGTTGTTTTTTAAGTAATTCATCTATGTACTATTTCTTTTTCCATTCCATAAAGGGCTATATTCTTATACAGAAAGGAAAAAACAGGACAGCAACATATAAATAAAAGTACAGGGTTCTTTCCCCAGGAAAACACACACACACAGTTGAAGCAGGAGCTGACTTTAAGAGCCAGCAAGAGGCTACCATTGGATCTCAAATTGAGCCCTAGGCTATCTGGAAGCCAAGATGAAAAGAGAGACACAATTGAGTACATAACACTAGTTATCAGAAAGGAGGAAGCCACCAATTTCTTCTAACTTTGAACTGTAATGTTAATTTCTTAATATATGTGTGTGTGTGTGTGTGTGTGTGTGTATATGTATATGTATATATTTATTTTTGGTACGGGGACTGAACCCATGGGTGCCAGATCCCCAGCCCTTTTAAAATATTTTATTTAGAGACAGGAGGTCTCACTGAGTTGCTTAGGGCTTTGCTAAGTTGCTGAGGCTGACTTTGAACCTGTGATCCTTCTACCTCAGACTCCTGAGCCACTGATATTACAGGTGTGCACCTCCACACTTGGCTCTTACTTGAGATTTTTATTTTAGGTGACTGTGTTGTGTAGTGGGTAGTACAGTTTAGTGAGCGAGAGCAATTTTTGTTGTCATTTGGGTTTGGGTTTGAATTTTGTTTTAATAAGCACGACATATTCTGAATTTCACTTTCTTCATCTGTAAAATGGAGACAATAGCATTTACCTATTAAAGTTGTTGTGAAGATTCAGCTAGATGAATTGTATAAATAAACGTTATCCATTAGTCATGAAATCTGCCTGCCTATTACTTGTCTTGCACAATTCTAGGTGCTGGGGATGTAGTGATAAACAAGACAAGTTTCTTATCTTCAAGTGTTCTTACATTCTAGTGGGGTAAAAGACAACAAACATTGAAAAATAATTTCAGAAAGTACTCTGGAAATAATGCAACAAATACAGGGGGCAGATTTCATTTGACTTGTTCTCCAACCATTAAAAAAAAAAGGGCATAGGGCTGGGGGGATAGCTCAGCTGGTAGAGTACTTACCTTGAAAGTACAAGGCCCTGAGTTCAATCCCTAGTACCGCAAAAAAAAAAAAAAAAAAAAAAAGGGCATAATGTTAAAATGCATCTGAGAGCAGGTGAATCTGTCAGGAATAAGGTAATGTAGTTTTGGAATATGCAATTCTTTTGCAGGGTAGTTTCCAATTTTTTTTTTCTTTTGGTGTTTGCTTTTGTTGAAAACTCATGTCTTCTCTATTATGCTTTTGACCAGGAGCTGAGATTGAAGCAGTTTGAAATTGTGTTCTAGCCACCAGCGCACCATATTTACAGGCATTATATTACGTTAGTTTTATCCTTACTATGCCTGCAGGTAAAAGATACCACTACTGTTCTATTTTACTGGTAAGTAGAGTGAACAGAAGGATTGCCTAGGATTATACAGTCAGGAAAAGATGCCTCCCTAAAATCTGTAGGTCCATCTTTGATTTTTCTTCTTCCTGACTTGTCATCGTTCTTCCTGTGCCCTTGTCCCATTTGTCTAACTCTTTTCGGCAGGGTTTCTCTAGGAGTCTCTCCCAAGCTGCTGGCATTACACGGGTCTACAGCCCCGCCCACCTCGTGGGCGGGACCAGAGGCCTGGGCCCCGCCCCCCAACCCGCGGCGGCCCGCCCCTTTCCTCCCTAACTGAGCGCCGGAGCCTGCGCGCGCGCTCCCGTTCGCGTCCCGGCTCAGCATCGAGAGCGCGCTCTGTGTGGCCGCTGCCGCCATGTTGTTGTGGTTGTGAGAAGGCGGTGGCAGGCGGCGGCGGCGGCGGAGCAGCCGGACGAGACGCTCCAGCGGCCCAGCGCTGCCCCCCCGCCGGCCCTGGCCGGGAGCCTCGTGGGGTGGCGGAGGAGGCCGTGCAGTGCCGGGCCTCGCCATGTCCTACTGCCTGGTAAGAAGCCCATCCCCGGTCTCCTCGGGTGGTGAGAAGGAGCTGGAGGAGGGGCCGGCCTCGGCCGCGGCGCGGTGGTTGTCACCCTCTGAGGAGGCGTCGTCCTGTGGGGTTCTGGGGAAGGTGTGCAGGGCCGGGGAGAGATAGCCTTGGTGGCCGCGGCCGCCGCCAGGGGGAGGCGCGGGGAGTGGGAGCACAGCGACTGGGCTCGGCCCGGACCCTAGGCGGAGGGAGGCGGGGTCCCGGGCCGGGGCGGCCTTCCCAGTCCAGGCGAGGACGAGCTCGTGGGGCTCCTGGTGTGAGGCGCTGCCCCGCGGGCCCGAGGGAATGCCGGCGGAACCCCGCGAGGCGGGTGCCCGCCCCTCCAACCCGGACCGGCTCGGTGGAGTCATCTGTGTCTAGAGGCCGGAGGTCGGGGGCCTTTGGAGCCCTGGGCGAGCAGTGCGGGCCCGGGCCTTGTGGGAAGGAGGAGTGGCCGCCTGACTGCCGCCGGGCATCCTCCTGACCTGGTAGTACTTGGGTGGGAAGGGTGGGAAGGGTGGTTCGGGGGCGGTTGAGGGAGCTCAAGAAACACTGGTCAAACGGCTCCACAAAAGATTACAGTGTTATTTCTTGGGTAGAAATTGTGCAGGATGTTTGCGTCTCAGGACCCATAAGATGATATTGTTGGTCGTACTTTGGGCTGGAAACCTTATCTTAAAATTATGGGGTAGATTTTATGGTCACTTTAATAGGTTCACTGGAGTTTGATAATCTTGTGAGTTTTGCACATGGGCTGCTGTTAGATTTTGATGTTCTGGTGTCATCTCCAGACCCAGAACTAAATTCTTACTATTCCAGTGCCTTGACATTCACTGTTTACTGCCATATATTTTCATATTAAATAAACATATAATACATATTCTAGTCGAGGTTCAATTTAATTTCTCCTAACGTGACCAGTGATTATTCTAGAGGCTGTGGTTGAATTCCAGGAGTTTTTTTTTTTTTTTTTTTTACCCTAAGTAAAATGTTTGTCATTTATCCATGGAGAAGGGTACCTTCCCCTTTTAGATTCGGGGCCGTTTCAGTAGTGCAAGACATTATCCATGTTCTTTTTGCTTGGAGGCTAAGTAAAGTGTGTTGGTAGTCTTCGCTGCTTGGGTCTATGACTTGGATAGATAGAAAATTTACAGAATGACACTGTTTAGAGTAAATTGGTTGCCTGTGAAGGCTTTTAACTTTACCTCCCTCACTTTCAGATGACCCAGAGCAGTTTGAATGACCAGCACAGTGATGTAGCCTCACTTGTAGGCCAGGTTCTTTAGTTCAGTGGCTACCTAGAAATATTATGGACTGTCTAACATGCTGATTCCTGGGACTTAAGCAGGACCTGGTGAATTAAAATCTGAGCATGGGGCTTGGGAACCTATCATTACAAGACTCCCTGAATGATTCAGCTTAGCCAGGTATGTGAACTACCTTAGGTTGGGTTTTCCAAAGAATTCCCATTAATTAAATGACTTCTGAGAGAGCTTTTAATTGTGTATAGATTTCTTTAAGAATTTGAGAGGTAGGGAAGAAGGGAATGCATGAGAAACTTGAAGTTGCAAATCGAACATCTTTTAAAATACAGTAGATTTATGTAGGGAAAATAGGTTTGTTGCCAAGAGTTATTGGTTCACAAGTCATTAGGAATACATTTAATAAAATTAGATGCTGCTTAACTGGAGGCATATCCAGAGATCGAGAATCCAGAACAAAGAAGCAGAGGAGAGGCAGTAAGTTTGCTTCTGGCTCACAGAAGTCTACTGAAGATGCTTCCCAACATCCCAACATCATGTTTGCTTCTAAACCATCTGACTCAGGTTTATAGTAAAGTGAAGGGTGGAATGGGTGTGTTAGCAGTTATTGGAGACTAGGGTTGTAAACTAGGAAGGTCATCATGAAAAGTTCTTAAAATTTGCCCCAGGCTGTGAGGGGTGGTAAAGTCCCCTTAAAAAGCTGTTAAAGTCCTGGTTAACATCTTCTGTGGTAAATTAGAATCTTGAGTTACCAAAGGAAGTATTCATGTTTCAAAGGGGGCGTGGTGAGAGTTGTTATAAGTTTGAGAGAGGTGGAAGAAAGTGTTCTTATAGTTGTAGGGTAGTGGAGGAGTTTGGTAAATATCCTGTCAGTGTAGTATTTTTAGAGAAGTGCACCCAGTTTGTTCCCTCCCAGAGTCAGAAATGGTATCTGTTTTGTTCCCTGGTATGCCTAGTACTTAGCATGGTTCTTGGCATATTTTATGTTCTCAGATATTTTTTGAGTAAATATATAGTGTAGGTATATTTTATATCCTCAGATTTTTTTTTGAGTAAATATATAGTGTAGAATAGCTATGGTGGTTGATAGCATTAGTTACTAAAAGTTACTTGATATCTTGCATTGGATTAAAGAACCTCTTTTAGGTCCTTGTAACTTTTGGTGTTCTTTCAAAGGATTCTATTTTTGGTGAAGATGGTCAGTGAACACCATCCTGTCCCCTAGGTTTTGTTTTGAACCCAGGGGTAGTCTACCACTGAGCTATGTCACCAGCTTTGTTTATTTTGAGATAGGGTCTAGTTAAATTGCCCAAGCTGGCCTTGAACTTTTGATCCTTCTACCTCAGCCTCTTGCTGTCTTCTCATTTTTGAGTCTTTAGATGTTCTTTGTTTTTTAGATGTCAGTGACTTTTTAAAAAAAGCAGTTTATTTAATGCAGAGATAGTGTGGACTTGTAGGAAACTCTGGATTGGCAGACATTTAAATTCTGATTCCATTTGTGTCATTAATTGCTCTTGGAATGTCACTTCTTTGGGCTTCATTTTTCTCATCTGTACAATTAAGAACCTATACTCATTGACTCACCTGATTCTGCACCTCTCTAATAATTTCTAGTTTGGTATTCATCTCATGTAGGTAGATAATCTTTCGTTTAAAAAAACAGTATTTGTCTTGGGTTTTACTTTTAGCTTGCAGATTTTATACATTGTCAAAAGTGCTCTGGAAATTGAGTGCCATGTTTTAAGTATTAGAAACAGCATGCTTATACTGTTGTAATTCATTTAGTGTTGAAATTAACGTGGTTTGAATAGGGAACTTCATAATTTGGTTTGAAGCCACAAGACTAAGAATGGTTTAGAAGAAGTTTGTGCAATTTATGTGGTGAGTTGTTTCTTACAGACCACCCGATTCTTTAATTTTCTATGATGAATTTATATATAATTTTATAATTGGTAAAATATTAGTTTAAGACAGAGTATAGGATCACACCTGTATTGAATTGAACTAGAACTCCTGGTAATTTTAGAGGCTACTGAAGTTATTAACTTGTCATTGCTATTTTTAATATTAATTTTGTGATACTAATACTGACTTGGGTCTTCACTTTGGTACTGTATCTAGAAACAATATACCTTTTAAGTTCGTATTTATATTAGGTGTTCAGAATGAAAATTGTTTTAGGAATTTTTAGATTAGTATGTCTTTGGTTCAAGTCTAGATTATACTCCTTACTGGTCCTTTTGTTTTTGGCAAGCCATATATAACCCCTCTGAGCTCTAGTTCCCTCATTAGTAAAAGGAGAAAGAGCAACCTCTGCTTATTTTGCAGGTTGTCAGTGAGTATCAAATGGAATGGCGTGTATGAAAAGCAATCTAAAGATGTAGGAGGATGGTATTAGAATCCTATTTTCTTGGAAGAGTTGGCTTGTGAAGCAGTAGTAAACCTGGTACTTGTTGTCAAGTGCAAAATTTTCTAATGCCATTGATAGGGCAACAGAAATGATTTCTGCTTCTGTGTTCTCTCTTTAGAAACCTTCTAGTACTTGTAACTACTAATAGAAATAGTATTGCAGAGACTTCAGGGGTGTCTGGGATATCTCAAGATTGTGCCAAAGTCTGCATTTGGAGCAGACTTGCTACATTTCACCCATTTTCTTAGGTTGATGCTGTGATGGAAGGTGGTTGGGGTAAGGAGAACTCTTTTCTAAATGACAGGTGGCAGTTTCATAGAGTAGTGACATCAAAGTGGTTATTTAGTGAGGTCCTGCCTCAAAAAAAAAAAAAAGGGCTGGGCTCTAGGTCAGTGGTAGAGTGCTTGCCTACATGTGTGGTGCCCTGGGTTTAATCCCCAGTACCACACACAAACAAATATAATAATTTTTTTCCTTATTTGTGTGGTAAAACAAACAGCATGGTACCTGGTCAGTGCAGATGGAATGAATGTAAGATAGTAACGCATAAAAAAAAAATGAAGTAAGAAGAAAATTGTGAGGTTGAGTTAACATTAAAGCTATTTCCCTTAATGGTGAAATATCTCATAGTTCCAAGTTGTCGATTTAATGAACCAAGTTTGCACATAAACTTATGCTATCATTCTTAAGCACTTTTCCCCTTAAGATGGAGTACTTGTTAACTACAGAGGTATTGTCTTGGTGCTATTGCAGAGCAGTATCTTAGATATGACTAGGCTTAGATTTATTATATGCCTGTTTTAAGTCTTTACACAATGTTCAGAATGATTCTAAGATTTTTCTCATTTTATTTCTCTAGGATTCAATCTAATTTATTATCTAAAACTTTGTAATTTTGTTGAAGTGGACATTCATTTAGTTCTCTGAATTATTCAGAAATGGATAATCTGGCAAAATGTAAGGAAATTATAAGTGTGTGTGTGTGTGTGTGTGTGTGTATGTGTATATATATATATATATATATATATCTTAACTTTTAAAATAAGTATCAATAAATCCTGACATAATTAGAAAGAATTGGGTATTAAGACATGATGATTAGCTTGAAATGAGATTCTTCTTTTGTTTCTTGCCTATCATTTTTCTATAAGATATACCAAATACGTAATTGGTTTTTACTCTTTTGTTTTCGTTTTGTTTTGTTTTTTGGTGATGCTGGGGATTGAACCCAGGGCCTTGTGCTTACAAGGCAAGCACTCTACCAACTGAGCTACCTCCCCAGGCCCCGGTTTTTCCTCTTTTTATTATTATATTTTTTTAAACATTTGCAATATACATACTTGTTTACAAAATATACAGACTGGAAAACTCAACAATCAGCAAATAATGAAGTTAAAAATTAACAAAACACAAACAGGTATTTCATGGAAGAGGACAATCAAATGGCAAATGAAAAATACCCAGCATCTAGATGTGCAGTAATAATTTTCTTTGTGAGATTAATATAATATACCCTTAATGGGTAGTGCTTTGTAATATGGATGCATTATATTTTTGTTATATGGGTGTATTATGGTTTATAGCAATGTCAGTGGACATTGCCAACTTTTTTTCTTAAAACAGTGTTGTGATGAATGTGTTTGGACATTTTTATACAATTGTAGTTTTTTTTTTTTTAACATTTTTTAGTTGTAGATGGACACAATACCTTTATTTTTATGTGGTGCTAAGGATTGAACCCAGTACCTCATAGCCACTAGGCAGTCGCTCTACCACTGAGCCAGAACCCCAGTCCAGTTGTGTTTGTGTTTTTTTGTTAAAGGATAAATATTTAAAAGCAGACTTAATCAGTTCAAAGGGTATATGGATTTTTTTTTGGGGAGGGGGGGTTCTGGTGAATAAACCCAGAGCCTCACACATTTTAATAAGCACACACTGTCAGTGAGGTTGGTAGGTATGTTTTAAATTTGGGTACACTCAAGTTACTCTATAGATACGCTGTTTTAAATTCCAATCAATAGCATATTAGTACCCAATTCCATATATTCCTTCTAGTGATTTGCTGTCTTTAGTTTCTCGTTGGGAGTTTAAAATAGTTTGGATTAGTTTTTCTGTTTTGTTTTGTTTTTCCAACATCAGGACTTACTGTACAGTTAAACTTTGTAGAGTGGGCAGGTAAGTAACAAAGGAGTACTTAAGACCAGTGGTCTCCAAACTTTTTGATTGCTCATTCCATCAGTTTAAAAAAACTGAGTATAAATACTCAATCCTTAGTATTTAATTTATGGAGAATATATGTATACTACCCAATTATTATATGATTTATAAATAAGGCAAAAAATTAACCAGGATGAGAATTAAAAATAAGATTCAGATATCTTCCTTTACCCCAGTGGAGCATCTTGGGTACTCCTTGAGGTGTATTATACTTTGCTTTGAATACTCATAATTTACATTTGGATAAGTAAATAATTTAATATTGGGTTTTGATGAATCATTGAATTTTTTGGACATTAAACTAGTTTACTGATCTTCCTGTTTAGTTGGATTATGATAGTCTTTAAAGTGTCCCATGCTCTTGAGGCTTACATTTGGGACAAAGTCAAATATAAATTTAAGGCACTAACTTGATACTTTTTTCTTTGTTGAGGTAGCTGAATTTGAAAAGGACCAGTATTAGTCTAGGAAGCAATGTAAATAATTACTCTACTTCTCTTAACTATGAAGAATTGATATTATGTGGAGAATATTCTTAAAAATCTATTCTTTATAGAAAAAAGTTAATGTCCCTGTTTTTTTAAGTGCTGAGTGAAGGGATGAATAATTACTACTTGCTTTCCTTTGCTTGCAAAGTACCACAATTAACCTGTCACTCTAACTCCATTTGGAAGAGCTAAGCCTGTAACATTTTAAAAACGCTTTCTTGAACTGAAACTTTACATGATGAATCTTAGATGAAAAGGTAACACTTTTTTTTTTTTTAAGTTTGAATAAGTTGCTTTGTGCCCTTCCCCCATAAATTATGAAATCAGTAAACTGGCTTTTTTTTTTTTTTTTTAATAAACTAGAAAAAATAATTTTACATCATGGAGAACTTATTTTCAGTTATTTCGTATGGGTTATTATCAGAGAAAGATAATGTTAAAATACTAGAGATTGTGGAAAGAGATTATATTAAGCAACTTTAGTTTTTTTTTTTTTTTTTTTTTGGTGCCAGTTAAAAGAAATGAGAGAGCTGGGTGTGATGGGACATGCCTGTAATTACAGCTACTTGAAAGACTGAGGCAAACATTTGCAAGTTCAAGGCCAGCTTGGGCAATTTAGTGAGACCTAGTCTCAAAATAAAAACTTAGAAGGACTGGGATGTTACTCAGTGGTAGAACACCATGCTTGAGGCCCTGGGTTCAAGCCCCAGTACCACCACCACCACAAAAAAAAAAAAAAAAAAAAGGAATGAGGTAATTTATATTAAAGATTATTACTATATACAGTACTTTGGACAAAAGGCCAGTTATCTCTTTTTTCCTAAAGTAGCACGATTTATAAGGCAGTTTCTTAATGTATCTTCTTAGATTCCCACATGGATTTGAGACCATCCTGTCCCAGGAATGTTATAACTTGCTTGGGGCCACATGTAGAGGATATGATAAAAATTTTAAAGAGGTAGACTCAGAGCTTCAGAAGTAAGGTCTGATGGCTTTTCTCCCTCACTCTCTAGAACTTAACCCATTTTATCCCATTGGTTCTAGATAGGCAACACCTACAAAAACTTAGATTGAGCAACAAATACCCTACTTAATTGTAACTTTGAAATAATTATGTTTGCAGAATTGAAAAGGTCGGGTCTTTATGGGCTGATACACTGCCTGGTACAGAGTAAGCTACAGAATTTATGAACTGTTTAAGCTCTTATATGTTTACTTACTCATGTAAATAAGTTACAGTGTTGTGTCAATATTTAAATTTTTTTGTAATTGGAGTGTTCATGTGATGTGAACAGAAAATAGTTTTGTGAGAAAGGTCATTGATTTTAGACCAGTCTTTCAGATATCCTTTATTTCCTTACTTATTTTTGGTACCAGGGATTGAACCCTGAGGGTGTTTAACCACTGAGCAACATCCCCACTCCTTTTTATTTTGAGACAGGGTCAACGTTACTTAGAGCAACCTAGTTAGGTTGCTGAGGCTAGCTTTGAAATAGCCATCTTCCTGCCTTAACCCTCCCAAATTGCTGGGACTACAGGTGTGCACCACCACACCTAACTTGCAGATATCTTTTTACCTTCTCTTATGATATTTTCAAGGACACAAAAAAAGTTAGTCTTGATGTAATTTTTACTGTGTATGTCCCTCTTACTGGCAAGACTGTGTATGTGAATATATGAATGTGTTATATTGTGGACTTCTATTCAATAAGGAAACCATACTCAATTAGTTGGTTCTTTTTTTGTAGTGCTGGGGATTTTTAACCCAGGGCCTTGCACATGCCAGGCGAGTGCTCGCTCTACCATTGAGCTACCTCCCCAGCCTGGTATACTGGTTCTCTAAACGTGGACTCAGAATTTGCCATGGGGTGAGTGTAAAGGAACAAGGATGATTCCCCTTACCTGTCTCATTCTCTTCAGTTCCCTGTACACATGCTTTTGACTTCTTCAGTAAACACTGAAGAAAATTAGTCTTCCAGAGAACTAATATACCGTTTCCCCCTTTTTCTGGTATAACTTAAAATCCTGTTTTGTAAGTGAATTAGCATACTTTTATGTGCTGCAGAGACCCTGGAAAGACATGAGAGGAAATATTAATAGTGATTAATTTCTTTCTGGTGATTTTTCTGCTTCATATTCTTTTATAGTTTCCCAGTTTTCTATAATAAGCATGTAGTACCTTATAGTTAGGAAAAAGTAAAAATTGAAGGTTTCATTTTTCATTGGGTGTCTTATGAAGGTTTAAGTCACAGTCACCAGCGGCAGCTGTAGGGAGTGGTATGGAAAGAATGGGGCAGGCAAGCTGAACTTTCTTATTGTAAACTCCACTCTGACTGAAGACAGTCTGGGTTTTGGTCACAATTAAACCCAAGAGGACTTCCAGTGTGTGTGTGTGTGTGTGTTTTCCTTCTTCCTAATAGATTGATTGAAAGATACATTAAAAAAATGGGTTCACCTGTGAACTAGGTGAACACAGGACTTAGCCTAAAAAGCCTGTCACTTCTCCTAATGACTTACAACTGTGAACTTCAGCAAATTCTGTAGACTGTGTTTTAAATGTCATGTGGTATTGCCACAATTCAACTCAGATGTGATATGAATTTTGTATATGTTATATGAATTGCAAAATATTTAGGAAGACAGTTTTGTTAAGACAGTATGGTCTCATTGAAGTTTTGATTTTAAGGTACATCTGGGAGTTGAGTCACAGGTTTGTATGCTCACGTGGTAGTATTTTTGGGAGATCTTTAGAGTTTAAGCCATTAGAGCTTGTCAGCTTTTGCTGTTTACTGTGCATTTATAGTGGCATAAATACTCACGTGAATGGTTGCCATATTCAAAAGGGTTAGATTTCTGTGTTAAGATAGTTGTAATTATCTATATTACTCTATCCTTTTTCTTTCTTTTTGTGCAGTATTAGGGAAAGAGCTCAGGACCTTGTGCATGTTAGGCAAGCAGTCTATCACTGAGCTACATCACTACCCCTTTAAAATTTTTTAATTTTGGGATAGGGTCTCATTAAGTTGCCCTTAGCTGGCCTTGAATTTTTAGTCCTTCACCTTTAGCCTGTAGTTCAGCTGGGATTTCCACTGTGCCTAGCCTTACTTTATTTTTATTTTTAATAAGATTAAAATTGAAGGGTAGTTGAGATAATAAAGGTAGCACTGGTATACATTTTTAGGATTTTTTAAAGTTAGGTGTGTGTGTGTGTTTCTTTTGCAGTACTGGGGTATTGAACCTAGAACTGCATGCATGCTAGGCAGGTGCTCTTCCTAATACTTAGGAACTTCATGGTAATAAAACAAAACAAAACAAAAAAAACAAAAAAACAGGTTTATTAAAAATAAATCAATATTAGAAGTTGATAAAAGTGTGCTGTTTCTAGTGGCTCACTCCTGTAATCCCAGTGACTGGGGAGGCTGAGGCAGGAGGATTCTGAGTTTGAGACCAGTTTCAGCAATTTAGGCCCTGTCTCAAAAAAAATACAAAGGGCTGAGTTTGTGGTTCAGTGTTAAGGGCTGCCCGGGTTCATTTCTGATACCAAAAAAAAAAAAAAAAAAAAAGTCTGTGAAGTGTATTTTCATCTTTTCTCCAAATTTTCTAATCTTGGCTTATTGTACTAATGGTAAAATTGAAATATTTTAAAAATTTAGAAAAACCTGGAATAATTTGACATGCACTAAGACCTATTTTAATAAATGTTGATGTAATAGGTGTTTATATCTTGTTAAATTTGTTTCAAATGTTTGTTTATACATTTTAAAAATGAAAATATAGATACAATTGGAGGCTCTTTTTTTGTATTCCTTCCAAATCCTGTTTACTTATGTGGAGGTTGATATTTATCTTTCCGGTTCATTATCCTTTATTCTACACATTTTCCTACAGATATTTGTATTTCGTAATTTGAAAAGCTTGAGATTTACGCTGGTACATATTTACTTTATTTATTTCAATAATTTTAAATTTGATGTATGAATAGACATGTTAGTCCCCTGTTTGTTCATAGTAAAATAGGTATTTGTAAGAATTTCTTCAAATAGGATTAAACTATACATATTGTCCTATGATTTGCTTTTTTCTCTCATTAATCGTGTATCACAGATACTTTTACCCTATTAAGAAATATGGATTTATTTCATTTTTAAGAACTGTGTAGCCAGGCACTGTGGCACAGGTCTGTAGTCCCATTGACTTGGGAGTCTGAGATAGGAAGATGGAGATTCAAAGCCAGCCTCAGCAAAACTGAGGTGCTGAACAACTCAGTGGAACCCTGTTTCTAAATAAAATACAAAATAGGGCTGGGGATGTGGTTCAGTGGTCGAGTACCCCTGAGTTCAATCCCTGCTATTCCCCCCCACCAAACAAAACAAAACAAAACAAAACAAAAGCCAGAACTGTGTAGTTTTTAGACATCTAGGGATTTTTTTTCTTATCAGAAAAGGTACTGTGATCAATGGGACATGGTGATGCATGCCTATAATACCAGCTACTCAGGAGGCCGAGGCAGGAGGATTGCAAGTTTGAGGCCAGCTTCAACAAATTAGCAAGACCTTGTCTCAAAATAAAAAGAGCTGGGAATTTAGCTCAGTGGTAGAGTGCCCCTGGGTTCAGTTTCTAGTACTACACACACACACACACACACACAGGTGCTGTGATAGATATTCTGCATTTATGCTATTGAACAAAAGTTGTGGGATTATTTCTACAGAGTAATTTCTTGGGAAATAGAATTGCATGTGACAATTAAAATTTTTTTTTTAGTTGTAGATGGACCCACTACTATTATTTATTAATTTTTATGTGGTGCTGAGAATTGACCCCAGTGCTTCACAGGTGCTAGGCAAGCACTCTACCACTGAGTCACAATTCCAACCTGACAATTTTTTTTTGCATGTGACAAATATTGATGCTTTTGTATTTAAGTTAACCAGTATGTTTGTTTATTTGTAACTTTATTCCCAGTTTATGTAGGTCTGTTCAGAAAGGGTGGTATCTAACAGCTGCTGAGGTGGAAAGCTTCATAATATAAGGCAATTAATATATTAAAATTATATGGTAGAGACTTGGAGGAGCCTTGGGTTTATGTAGATAAGGCATACAAAGTTATGTTTGGGAAACAGTTTTAGTTTTGCTGGCACAGAAGAGAAGAGAAAGGAGTCAAAGGTAAGCTTGTGAAAGTGTTGGAATTTTACTCTCTGTAGTGAACCTTTTTAGGTTCTTTTTTTTTTTTTTTTGCGGTGCTGGGGATTGAACCCAGGGCATTGTGCTTACGAGGCAAGCACTCTACCAACTGAGCTATATCCCCAGCCCCCTTTTTAGGTTCTTGATGAAAGGCAATGTTGGGGAAAATAATTTGGTGGTAATGTTTGTAAGTGGAAGCATGCAAAGATTGGAAAGAGTGAAGAACCTGTATTATACTCAAAAGTGGGTAATATGAACCTGAATTAAGGTGTCAAACTGGTAATTCTAGGGTCTCATGTATGCTCGGCAAGTACTTTACCACCGAGCTATGTCCCCAGTCCTAGATTTTGGGTCTGTGAGAATAATGGTAATACAGAAATGTGGGAATTGGGAGGGAAAGGTTTTTAGAAAAGAACTAAACTGAAACACTGAGGCCAAGGAATATCCAAGAAAAACAATGAACTGTAGGAGCTTGTTGATGGAGAATTTAAGGTAGAAAGAATGGTAGTCCTGGGCTGGGTTGTTGCTTAGTGGTAGAGCACTTGCCTAGCATGTCAGGCACTGGGTTTGTTTCTTAGCACCTCATATAAATAAAATAAAGGTCCACTGACAACTAAAATAATAAATGAATAAATAAATAGAAAAGAATGGTAGACCCAGTATGGATGAGCTCTTGAACCTAGAAGACAAGTTGAGGTCCATTTTGGGCGGGGGGGGGGGAGTGGGGCGATGGGGAAAGGTAGATTTTAAGATTTAATATTAGATTAATGAGACATGGTGGAAACCAAGGAGATGAGAGGGTTTCCAAATGAGGGATAATTAGCTGACATCAAGGAAGATGAGGACCAAGGAAATACAGTTGGTGATCCATACTAGTCATTTGTCATAATTTTCTTAGATTAATTTCAGCAGGGTAAGCTGAAAGGGCTAAGGGCTAATAAGTAAGTAGGAGATGACATAGCACATGTAGAGCACATGTAGAAACTGGTGCTGTTCAGTAGAACTTCTTGTGATGAAATATTTGGTATCTCTTTTATCTAGTACATACTGAGCACTTGAAATTTGGCTAGTGCAACCAATAGACTAAACTTTAAATTTTCATTTAATTTTAATATAAGTTTAAGTAGTTACATGTGGCTAGTGGCTACCATGTTGGACAGCACTGATTATGGAGTCATAAAAATGAAACAGTGATGTAGATTAGCTGTTGGCAAGATAGTTATTTAACAATTTTGTTGCAGTGCTATTAAAATGTTATTGGAATTATATAGGTTAGTCTTTTTTTTTTTGGAACTGGGGATTGAACCCAGGGTTTTGTGTATGTCAAGCACTCAGGATTGTTGTTTTTTTCCCCTCTTGTTCAGTATTGGCTATAGTTAATTGGTGACAATGCTTCTTACATTTAAGGGCAAAATTTAAGAATGTGGCTTTAAGGGAATTGTGATCTAAAATCTTTCTGTGACTTCTCTACCTTTTTCCCCCTTGTCTTGCCTTTAAAAAAAGTTACTTAAATTTTACTTATGAAGCCTAATATATTTCTTGAGACCATTTGGGTATCTTTGTTTTCTCGAACTAAAGGTACTTCCAGAAATTTCTTAGAAATTTAATTGGAAAGTGTAATTGCCAGCAATATAGTATTTGCCTTTTAAGTTATATATTTAATTTCTTGAAAAATAGTTTGCTGGACTGGGACTGTAGCATAGTGGTAGAGCACTTGCCTAGCATGTGTGAATCACTGGGTTTAATCCTCAGCACCTCATAAAAATAAATGAATAAAATAAAGGTATTGTGTCCATGTATAGCTAAAAAAAAATAAAAAAGTTTGCTTTGTGACTGATTTATGATTTGAATTTGAATTTTTGATAGTATCAATAGAACTATTTTTACTTAAATGCATTATAGTTGCAAGATGTGGCTTCATTTCTGTTAAGTTTTAAAAACAGGCAAAAATGAAAGGTGGGAATGGAAGCCAGAAAAATGACTGTCTTTGGTGGAGAGAACAATGGAGATCTTAGCGGTGCTGTTAATATTCTATGACTTGATCAGGGTTGTTGATTTAATGATTGTATTTAGTTTATGATTGAGTTGCGTATTTATAATTACATTTTTTTGTATGTGTTGCATATCTTAGTTAAAAACTTATGCCCCTGGGCTGGGGTTGTGACTCAGTGGTAAAGTGCTTGCCTGCCACATGTGAGGCACTGGGTACGATCCTCAGCACCATATTAAAAAAAAAATAATAATATAATGTATTGGATCCATCTTCAAGTAAAAATACTTTTTAAAAAAAGTTGTTCCCTATATTATGATTTTAGAGCTATTTATTATGTTGGAATGTAATTAAGATGCTTATACAGAAAATCAGCACATACCTAGTATAAATAAAGGCAGATCCGTTTCCTTAAAATTTCAGTTGTGTTTTCTGAGATCTTTTAGCATTGTATAACTTTTTTTTTTTGGTGCTGGGGATTGAACCCAGGGTCTTGAGCATACTAACCATATGCTCTACCACAGACCAAAATCCCCAGCTCAATGTGTTTAAATTTTTTAAGGGCTAGGAATTCTGAAATATAAGCTAGAGGGTTATACCGTTTGGTGCATGTTAATATCCTTTTGTTTGGATAAAAATATTTCCTTGGTGTAAGGTAATGTTCTTTTTTTACTTTTTTTTTTTTTTTTTGGGTGCTGGGGATCGAACCCAGGACCTTATTCTTACAAGGCAAGCACTCTACCGACTGAGCTATCTCCCCAGCCCCTCTTTTTTACTTTTTAAAATATTTTTTCAGTTGTCAATGGACTTTATTTATACCCAGTGCCTCTCACATGGTAGGCAAATGCTGTACCACTGAGGCTACGACCCTAGCTCAGGTAATGTTCTTTCAAGCATTCTAAAATAAAGGCAAGTTTGAATTTACATGTTAGGGAATGTCTTACCTTTAATATAATGCTGCTGTATAGAATTACATATTTTATGTATCCTAAATGTTCTTGAAATTGCATTTTCATTGTATCTGTATAGCTTACTCTCTTTGGACATTGAAGCAGCTTTAATGGACTTTCAGTGCATATGTTAAGTTTATGCACTAAAACCCTTGCATAAGCATATTTTAAATTATGGCAAGTATCTTAAACCTGTTATCCATATATATTAGCTTCTTTTTTTTTTTTTTTTTTTTGTACTGGGGATTGAACCAGGGGTGCTTAACCACTGAGCCATATCCCCAGCCCTTTTTTGTATTTTATTTAGAGACAGGGTCTGAGTTGCTCAGTGCCTCACTAAGTTGCTGAGGCTGGCTTTGAACTCATGATCCTCTTGCCTCAGCCTCCCGAGTTGCTGGGATTACAGACCTGCACCAATACACCTTGCCCCTTGTTATCTCCAATCCTTTTTATTTTTTATTTTGAGGCAGGGTCTTGCTGAGTTGCTTAGGGCCTCATTAAATTGCTGAGACTGGCTTTGAACTTGCAATCCTCCTGACTCAGCCTCCTTAGCTGCTGGGATTACAGACATGTGCTTCCACGCCCGGCAGTTTTTTAAATTTATAGGAGAAACTTTGGTGTCTTCTGAAGAGACATGAATAATAAATACATGAATAGTTATTTAATCTCATTTTCTATATCTGAAAGCATCGACTATTATTTTATTCAGAGTGAGGAGCTTTCCCAGTCTTGCCCAGTGGAAGTACATTTATCCTTATCACTATTCACAGCAATTTTTTTCCTCCATATTACCTGATATAGATAGATTAAGATGATTTTTTTCCTCTTCAAGGATACACAAAAATTTAAATCTACCCATTTGTAAAAAATCTCAAAGGAAATTATCAGGAGTTATTATAGGACATTTTTTGACACTTGCATATAAGAGGATCTTTTTTAACATGATGACTTGTAACCCCTTTACCTCTTTATATTATTCAGAATCTTGTCTCTTGCTAAAATATGTGAGTGGTTTGCTTGGATATGTATCTATTTTTTCTATAATAAATACTTTTAAATTTTAGTGTTTTGGCCACATTCCAACTCCATACCAAAGTATGGTTTCGTGATAAACCTTGCAAAAAGCACATTGACAGTAGTCCAGAAGCTGACTCACCAAGAAGTAGTGATAGACACTAAGGGAATGACCTATGCCAGGATTGTGTTTCAAAGCTTCTTGCTATGATTACATCAGTGAAAGGCAGCCAAGAAATCAAGATGAGATCTTACTTGTACTTCTTGGCAGTAATGGTGCATAGAAAGGAAGGATGTCCATTGTAGGATACAAGTAAGATTTTTTTTTTCCCCAACGATCTTGTAAAATTTTTGGGTGGGAAACAAATTGAGAAGTCAGGGGTGATAACCTTCCTGAGAGTGCCGCAGTGCCTCCCGTGCCTTTTTCCTTTTCTGAGCCTGGATGAGAATAACTTTATAATGACTAAGGGTTAACTAAAGAAGCTCAATGTGTATCAGTTTTCTAGAGCTAAGAGAATATACTTAGCTCAGTAGTAAGCACAAGTATCATGTTTGTGTCAGACACTGCAGCTACTGTTTCCTACTTAGACTAGAAGAAACCAAAGCAAGACCAGTATCAATTCAGTTTTGAGGAACAAGCCCTTTGCCTGTGAGCATTGCATATTTTAGAAGTAAAAATAGTATGAAAGTGAACTTGCTTCAGTACTGCGGAATGCATATTAACTCTGATGGTTTTTGTGGATTAGAGTGATTGCAGCTCCATTTCTAAATCCAGTTTTATACCAGTTTTTCTAGGTGGCCAACTAATCTTTTATAATTCCTTCCAAATATCACTAAACTATCAACTCTGAGTGGAAATAACACAAGTATGCCTTTTTCATGTCAAAAATTGTCCTCAGAAATAAGAAAACACCTAAATTACCTCAAAATATTTTTCAAAGATAAGGCTAAGTGAATATACCACAGTGACAGAATGATTCATTTTGATTATAGAACTTTGTTTTTCAATAAAAGGTGTTAAACACGATAGTAGTTTAATATAGAATACTATGGAAATTGCTTTTAGCTATTTGCTGTTTTCTCTTAAGCATAATAATTAGGAATAAAATGTTTTCAATTTTTTTCTCCAGAATGTGCTTCTCAAAAGTTAAAAGTGAGCTGGGCATGGTAGTGCACATCTGTAATCCCAGCAGCTTGGAAGACTGAGGCAAGAGGATTGCAAATTTGAGACAAGCATCAGCAGTTTAGTGAGGCCCTAAGCAACTTAGCAAGACCCTGTCTCAAAATAAAAGATAAAAAGGGCTAGGGTTGTGGCTCAATGGTAAAGTGCCCTTGGGTTCAATCTCTAGTACCAAAAAGGAAGGAAGGAAGGAAGGAAGGAAGGAAGGGAGGGAGGAAGGGAGGGAGGGAGGGAGGGAGGGAGGGAGGGAGGGAGGGAGGGAAAAAGAAAAGTTTAAAGTGAGCCAGGTATATATAGTGGTGCATGCCTTGTAAACCCAGATTCTTGGGAGGCTGAGGCAGGAGGATTGCCAGTTTGAGGCCAAACTGGGAAACTAAGTGAGATGTTGTCTCAGAATAAAATTGAAAAGTGCTGGAATGTAGCTAAGTGGTAGAGTACTCGCCTAATATGCAACAGGCCCTGGGGGAGTGGTAGTTAAAAGTTCTACTTTTGTAGCATTTGAGACTACAGATCCCTTGTAGTTTCTCTTAATTTGGTTTTCAGTCTTTTTGAGATATTGTCAGCCCCACTTCTTTTCTGAGGTGTTGGGTTTGCACCCAGGGCTTTTGTACATGCTTTGCACATGGCAAGCCATTTATCATTAAGTTATACCCTCAGTCTTGCTCTTTTGCTTTTGAATTGATCCCATGTATGCTATTTCTACTTAATTTCTTATATGGTTTAAACTTGCATCTTTACATTATTTATTAGCTAGCTTTATGACTTGGGCAAGTTATCTTATCTCTGTGCCTTAGTTTTCCTATTTGTAGTAGAGTTGTAAGATTAAATGACCAATAAATGGTGAAGCACTTAATAGAATGTTCTGTGTGTATTGGCTTAATTATTGTAAACAAGGACCTTGACTCCTCCCCTATAGTATTTGCAGCTCTTCATTTATCTAATTTTTTTTTTTTGGTAAACAGAACTTAACAGAACTTTGTATTAAGGAATAATAAATACCACCACTTATTTAATTTTTTCTTTAGTACTAGGGATTGAATCCAGGGCTTGCACATGCTAGGCAAGGCCTTACCACTAAGTTATATCCCTAGCCCTAGAATTTTAAAAAGGAGACTACCCTTTTTCTTGCTAAAATACTGAATCATAAGCTCACAAAATTGACTTTTATGCCTCTTCTCCTTTTTTTCCTCCTGTGATAGGACTTTCTGTAATTATAGGTAAGTGGTTTAGTGCCAGGGATTAGATTTTTTTTATATGTAGTAGGTTTATTACTAATTCCTAGATTACACACACACACACACACACACACACACACACACACACAAACATATATATATATATATTTTTTTTTTGTTTTTGTTTTGTTTTGTTTTGGTACCAGGGATTGAACCCCCAGGGGCAGTCAACCACTGAGTCACATCCCCATCTCTTTTTTATTTTAATTTGGGGTCTCAGTAATTAGAGCCTCACCAAATCTGAGACTGACTTTGAACTCATGATCCTCCTGCCTCAAGGTCTCCTCAGCTGCTGGGATTACAGGTGTGTGCCACCATACCTGGCTTTCTAGATTACATTCTTAAAGGAGATTTTTTGGACATTTAGGGATCCCTTCTCAACAATTATACCAGTAAAAGGAATATAGTAGTCACTGGATCTTTTTGTTTTATTTATTCACATAAATTATATAATTGTTCTGTTTTATTATTGTTAATCTCTTACTTTGCCTTGTTTTTTGTGATCTTTGTATTTAGTTCATGATATAAAAAAGTTAATATTTATATAGAGGGACATTTTCACTTTTAGGTTATTCAGCAAAGATTCCCACTCCTAATTTTCTCTTGCCTTCTGACTTGAAAATGTATATCAGACTTGGCCAGTTTTGTACTCCTTGTCCTTGTAATGTTGATACAAAGGATTGACATTTGTCACCAAAAGCCAGGAGGTATTCCCCACCCACCCCTCACTGATATTGATACATAGATGACAGAAGCAAGCTTTTCCTTCTAGACTTCTGAAGCTCAGACTGCTCACACCTTCACAGTGCTCTGACTGAGGCAGGAGGTGTGTCTGCAATGGGAGAGAAAGAGGCCAAAAGGGGAAAGAAGAGCATTAGATGAGGTAAGAAGATGAGGAGATGGCACTGAGCCCTTGAGACTGAGGCCTTCAGTTCTTTGTTTCTATGCACCACCTCCAAATCCTGTGAGACAATAAGTTCTGATTTTGTTTGTTAGCTTGACTTGGATTTCTTTTACTTAAATTTGAAACTTCTGACTAATACATCCAATATTAATCTGAATAATACCATTCCTACATTGGACTTTCTAAGTATTTAAAGATAATTTGGATTTTAATCTCAGGGTAAACAATTATACATAGGTAAACTCAGCTTATATATGAATTAATTTTCAGAATCAGTGGAGTTGAAATAATAAAGTATCTCATTTATTAATGATCCTTGCTTAGAAGAAAAATTATGAGTATAGAATGTACCAGTATTCCTTTCTTTGTATATTTATACAGTGTAGAAGTTTCCTTTAAAGAGAAGGGTAGAGATAAAGTCAGACTATTCATAATTTCATTGATTAGGCATATATATATGTGTGTGTGTGTGTGTGTACGTGTGTGTGTGCACACATACACACATATACATATGTATGTATATATTTATTTACTTTATTTGTACTGGGGATTGAACCCAGGGGTGCTTTACCTCTGAACTACATCCCTAGTCCTTATTATTTGAGACAGGATCTCACTAAGTTGCCAAGACTGGCCTTGAATTTGTGATTCTCCTGCCTCAGGCTCCCGAGTTGCTGGGATTGTAGGCCTGCACTACTGTGTATGGCTTATTTTTAAACAGAGTAGCTGTGGTAACTATATAGAAGGAGCAGAAAGTGGGTAAGAAAACCTGGGTGAAAAGTAGGACAAGGGGAGAGCTATGTTAGCTAGACATTAATAAACCATTAGTAATTGCCTTAGGTTCCATAGATTATCCCCTTCTGGATTAAATGCTATACTCTTGCAAAAGGAATTGGTGACAGAGGTGAAGAAAAGTCTTAGTTTTCTTTAGGTTGAGGTTCATGTTGCTGTAGTTGATGTCATGTTTGTAGTTCTTATATTGCTTTTTAATAAGCTGTTGGCATTATGTTGGCTTGCAAAATCTGGTTCTCTTTTACTTGACACCAGTGAATTGAAAGATGAGTACAGTAATTCCCCCTTATCCACAGTGGATACCTGAAACCACATTTAGTACCAAATCCTCCTGTATATAAACTATGCTTTTCCTATCTATTTATCTATCATAAAGCTTATAAGTTAATCACAATAAGAGGTTAACAACCAAGTTTAATGATAAAAAAGAACAGTAACATTCTGTAGTAAAAACTGTGAATGTTTTCCCTTTTAAAATATCTTAATTCCTCATTGCACCAAAATAATGTCAGACTGTGGTTGACTGAGTAATGAAATCATGGAAAGCAAAATCACAGATGGGGGACTGCATTGCTCAAAACTTTCAGGACTATTTTGGAAGTCTTTGATGAATGTGGTTAATGAGGAGGAGTTGTGGCAAATGTGAATTTTTAATTTTAAATATTCCAGTCCCAAAGTAATCTTGATCCTTGACAACAGAATGTGGTAAGCCAGGTATTTGAGATGTTCATGCCACACTATATAGTTTAACTGTTTGTCCCTATGTAAATGGAAACTTTTATGTGTCGTTAGGGTTAAATATGGTTCCTGGAGCTCCATTGAAGGGGTCTTAGTAATACAAACCTTTGCGGCCATTCCTAAAGCATATATGCCGAGTTTAGATTTATAGTAAAGTGGTCTGTATCCCAAATACAACTTCACTGGTTACTACAGGTATAATTTTTGGTAATTCTAACTTCTTATAGGTCCTGTAAGATACAGGGAAAATACTTGTCTTACCTGAGTATGCATGTATAGTTTTGACTTGTTTACTGCCAAATCTTAAATAAAATTTCAACTTTAGAAAGGTATGATTTGTACAAATTTTATCTTTTTTCTTGGATGTCATATACTGAAATTATACAGGAAGTACTGTTTTGTGTGTGTCCTCTTTCACTTAATGTGGTACTAGTACTTTGAGATTCATCCATGTTATTGAAAGCAGTAATGCTTTGTTTTATTCAATTGCTAAGTAGAAGTTCATTATGTGGATATTTCACATTTCTTTATCTGTTTGGTAGTTGATGGATATTTGGGCAGTTTCTAGTTTTGGTTGTTCTGGATAAAGTTTTTATGAACGTTTGCATCCAGCTCTTTGTAGGGATATGTGTTTTCATTTTCTTAGTTGAATATCTAGGATAGAAATGCAGGGTTGTATCGTGTATGTTTGTAAGTTTAAAATAAACTACCTATTTTGCATTCTCACTAGTAATTTCTGAGGAGTTTAATGTACTCTTTATCCTTTCTACACTTGGTATTGGTAGCCTTTATTAACTTTAGTTACTGGTTGGTCTATAGTGATGTAACATCATGGTTTAATTTGTAATTTCCAAAGACTAATGAAGATCATCTTTTCATGTGCTTATTCATATATTTTGGTTAAATGTCTGTTCAGATTTTTTGCCCATTTAAAACAAATAGGTTTTTTGTTTATTGTTAAATTGAAGGAATTTTTAAAATGTATTCTTGATTTAAGGGGATTTTTGGTTTTTGTTTTTGTACCAGGGATTGAACCCAGGGGCACTTTACCACTAAGCCATGTCCCTATCCCTTTTTTTATATTTTATTTAGAGACAGGGTCTCTAAAGTTGCTTAGGGTCTCACTAAGTTGCTGAGGCTGACTTTGAACTCGTGATCCTCCTGCCTCAGCCTCCTGAGCTGCTGGGCTTACAGGTGTGCATCACAACACCTGGCTTGATGTAAGTTCTTTATTACCAGTCTTGGAAATCACATGTTTTGCAAATGTGTTCTCATAGCTTGTGGTTTTCTTTTTTCATAATAGTGTCTTCAGAGAGCAAAACAATTTAATTTCTGCGTAGTCCAAATTACTCTCCACCCCCCACTTTTATAGATAATGCTCTTTGTATTTTATTTAAGGATTTTTTTTAAAGGTCTTTAATATTTTCTTCTGAAGTGTCCCCCCCAGCCCCCCAGTAGCTTTAGGTTTTATGTTTAGGTCTGTGAAACGCTTTGAATTAAAGTTTGTATAATGAGTGAGGTAAGGATTGAGGTTTTTGGGTTTTTTTGGTACTGGTTATTGAACCCAGGGTGCTTAACCACTGAACTGAGAGCCACATCCCTGGTCCTCCCCAGCCCTTTTGGAACAGGATCTCATTAAGTTGTTCAGGCTGGTCTCGAACTTGTGATCCTCTTGCCTCAGTCTCCCTAGTGCCACTGTATCTGGCTTGCTGTTTGCTTTCTATTTGTCTCATATATTCTTTGTTTTTCTCTCATTGATGTAAGTATTTTGGAATATTTCATTTTATCACCTCTAGTGTATTAACTATATTTAATTGTCATTTTTATTTTTTTGTGTGGTGCTGGGTTTCTAACTCAGTGGTAGAGTACATGTTTAGCGTTGAACTACATCCCTAGCCCTGTTTTATTTTTTCCATGACTACTATAGAGTTTACAGTAGACATAATCTACTTTTAAAGTCCAACTGTACTGCTTGATGTATTAAATAAGAAGCCTGTATATCTGTTTTTCTACCTCCTGTCCATTTTGCTACTATTCTGCATTTTATTTCTAGATGTATTACAAAACTCATGTATTTTAGTCAGCCTTTCGCTCCTGTGACCAGAAGACCTGATAGGATCAATTTAAGGAAGAAAAGTTTATTTTGTGGCTTACGGTTGTAGAGGTCTCAGTCCACAGATGGCCAACTCCTTTCCTTGGGTCCTGAGATGAGGCAGACCATCATGGCAGAAGTGTATGGCAGAGGAAAGCAGCTGGGTACATGGCATCAGGAAGCAGACAGAGGTCCTCTCACTATAGACAAAATATATAAACCCCAACGGCATGCCCTCAGTAACGCACCTCCTCTAGCCACACCCTACTTATCTTCAGTTACCACCCATCAATCCCTATCAGGGGATTAATGCGCTGACTAGGTTAAGGCTCTCTTTACCCAATCATTTCACCTATAAACCTTCTTGTGATGTCTCACACATGAGCTTTTGGGGGGACACCTAATATCTAAACCATTAACAACCATAATTCACTGTTATTGTCATCATCTGTTTTAAACAGACTGTTGCCTCTTAAAGAGGAAAAGATGTATTTATCCAAATTCTTCAAGGCTTGTTTTTAAACTTTGTTAGAGTGGGCCTGGAGAGGGATCTTTGCCGTAGGGCTACTTTAGCCCAGTTTATAAGGTCTTAGTTGAATGCCCTGAGTTAAATAAAACCTCGTTGATTAGAACAAAAACGTCTGGGTCTACTCTGGTACTTAAGTTTATAATTCCCAAGTTGTTGCTTGTTACCTAGTGATTGTTTCTTTGTCCATGGAATCTCACCCGTTGCATGTGCAGCTAGTTTAACTAGTAAAGATAAAAGGGTATCCCACAAATTACAGCTGTCACAGCCTTCCAAAACTCATTAGCGTTTCTGACTGGCTTTCTGCTCTGCTTGGATTCCCAGATTTCCCCTTTCTGGCTGGTGTCTGGTAAGTGCCTCAAAGCGCAAAGCTTGAACAGTCATAGGGCTCAGGTAATTTGTTTTCTCTCGGGAATTACAGTTCTTTTCTCGTGTCCAACATTTAAGAATTTCATGTATTTTGCCAATTTTTTAGTTGTTTGTGGTGGTGGATGTCTAGTCTCAAGTTACTCCATCATGGTCAGACTACTATAATCTTCTGTAAATACAGTATTCCATGTGATAAGAGTCATTACAATCTATTTCATAAGCATTTCTTATTAGAAATAAGCACTTCTTATTTCTTATTAAGCATTTTATAGGTAGCCTACTAACAGCAGCTTTAAGTTATAATCTCACTACTCAATTTTGGAATATTGTGTTCTTGCCCAGTACATTTAGTAAAAGATTTTGTATTGGCTCTAACCACCTGGTATTCATTAGAATATGGAAATAATTCAAGAGCACTAGGCTCTTAAAAATCTGCTGTAACATTGGAGGAGAAAAAGTGATTGAAAATGGCTAATTTTTTACATTAAGGAGGCATTAAATTACATTTACTTAAAGTGTTGCCAAAGGTATCTCCTCCTAATTGGATCATTGTTTAGGTCTGTAGGCTTCAATTTTGTTAGCAGAATTAAGCCAGTCTTCACTTATCCAAGAAAAGACCCTTCAGGTAAGATTTTAAAAATTACCCTGGGATGTGCATCACAAGTTGCAGTACATGCCTATGAGACTTCATAATCATAATGTGTGGTTTTCATCTGCCTAATAAATCAAACCATGCTTATTTACCAGACATTTTATTTCACTGTAACAAATCTTTGTGCCAGATTTGGCATTTAAATATTGACAAATGAGGACAAATAACTTCCCCTCATTTTAAAATCATTGTTACTTCTAGGCAAACAATATTGTTATAAAAATATTGTGCTTTTTCTTAATACTTTTTTTAAATGTCTTGGTAAAAAAGTCATTTACAGGCAGATATACATTTTCACAATATGTATGGTTAAGTAAGATCTTTGGGTAGCTGTAAGGTCTTGTGAGTAAATAGTGTTCACTATTAAATGGGTTTTGAATAGCTATCAAAGGATCATTTAGTAAAGGGAAGTTGCTTATATGTTTTGAAACTGTAAAATGGTTTTCCCTCTGAAATTATCAAATGTCTTACGTTGTTAAGACAAAGAATTAAAGTGTTTAATTTAGAAATGATTAGTAATTGCTGATGTTATCTGGCATGAGAAAAACCTGAAGTTAGAGAGCATGATCTGTGCTTGTCTTATTGATACTTTAGAGATGGATAATTCTTTATTACACCAGTCTCCCAATGCATGCTTGAATAACATTTTTTCTTCTTGTACTGGAAAATAAGTCCATGGTGTTAAGCAGGCATCTTTAAATTGGTCATCTGATTTCTATAGCTTCCATGAGTTCAGATTAATTTTGAACTTTAACATTTTATTTTATTTGCAGGTGGGAATTCTTTGAAGTATTTCTCTTGCCTTGAAACATCTTGTCTTTGATATTACCTTTTTCCTTTGCAGAACGTAAGCTTGTTAGTACAATAAGTATTTATCAGTACTGCTTATTTTCTAGGAACTGTTACGCAGTAGACTCTGGATGCATTGTTGAACAAAGGTGTAGTTTCTCACTACATAAGGTCAGTAGTCTATGAAGGAAAAGGAATAGGAGTTGGGAAATAATACTCCAATAAAGGTGCTCTCTTGTGTCATGTAGGTAGATTTTTCTGAATAGTTGGTAGTTTTCTACCTACTTTTGGCATGGGGTTTTACCAAAATCTTAGTCAACTTTTAATTTAAAGGGAATATATCATGTTAAATGTTAAGAGTGAAGGGAATTTTAATTAAAAAATGCTATGTGTTATGGATTCTAAGAAGTACAAAAATACTATTTGCTTTTAAGGATACAAGGAGAGGTTTGTCTGTTTATATAGTTAGTTATAGTGTCTTATTTCTTTTCTTCCAGGGACATTTCAGTGTAAGGTAAAAATCTAAAATTATTGCTCTTAATGCTTTGGGGACAAAAACCATGTGACTGCATAGTTTTTCTAATAGTCATTGAGTCATTAAGTAAATTATCTCATTTTATGTTACTTTTTTTTTTTTTTTTTTTTTCCTTCTGGGGGAGAGGTTTGTAGACCCCACCACTTGGCATGGAACATTTTATTCTTAGTACCATACTGCACATACTTAAAAGTAAATGTTTTTTCTTGCCCTAGAGTTCTTACTGATGTATCTAATGCAGTGGTTTAAACTCTCCAGTTTTATATACATTGAAGGCAAGAGGTAGCCAAGAAGGGAGAAAGGGATGTTTTGTCAAGAGAGTAATACAATTTTCTTCTTAAAATAATATTTGCCCACTAAGACATTTGGCCCATGAAATTTAGTAAATACTTCTGGACCGTTAATTTATATTCACATTTTGGCATGTTTCTAGTCTTTGTTTCAATCTATAGAAAATATTTTTCTAGATTAAACTGAACCCAGTAAAATTATGTTTACATTGTATTTCAATTATCTAACTGTACTAGGATGTTAGCTGATGACCATATATGTATGTTTTACTCTTTCATCATCATCATCATCATCATCATCATCATCATTATTAGGTAACAGGGACTGAACCCAGGACTGAATTACATCCCCAACCCTTTTTATTTTTTATTTTTGAGACAGGGCTTTGCTAAATTGCTGAGAGGCTGGCCTTGAACTTGTGATCCTTCTGCCTCAGCCTCCCAAGTTGCTGGGAATACGGGCATGTGCCACCATGCCGCACACTTTTATTATTTTTAAGAGTAAGGAAATTTAAAAAATTTAATCATCTGGGTGTGGTGTCCCATGCATATAATCCCAGTGACTCAGAAGGTTAAAGTAGGAAGATCACAAGTTCAAGGCTAGCCTTTGCAGCTTATTAAGACCCTGTCTCAAAAAATAAAAAGGGTCAGGGCTGGGGTTGTGGCTCAGTGTCAGTGCTTGCCTAGCACATATGAGGCACTGGGTTCGATTCTTAGTACCACATAATAAATAAAATAAAGGCATTCTGTCCACCTATAACTACAAAAAATAATTTAAGAAAATGAAAAGGGACCTGGGATTGTAACTCAGTGGTGGAACATTTGCCTTGTATGTGTAAGGCACTTGGTTCAGTCCTCAGCACCACATGAAAATAAATAAAATATTGTCTATCTACAACTAAAAAATATTAAAAAAAAAAAAAAAAAGGACTTGGGGATGTAACTCAGTGGTATAGTGCCCTTGAGTTTAATTCCCAGCACATGCCACCCCCCAAAAAAAAAAATTAATCAGATAACTTATGAACT